>NC_139585.1:1689050-1769050 GCF_946808225.1 Silurus aristotelis | reverse complement strand
TCATGAGTGTAGAAATCGGTGCAGTTTTATTTAAAGAGAAATTAAAGTGCTGAGTAAAGAGATTTTATTCAGTGTATGATTTTAGACACACTGAGAGCGGGCTGGGGGTGCAAACTTTTGCACACAGCTATATATGCGTTTATACTGCAAATATTTGACGCAGAGTGAAACATAGAAAATAATTGTGCAGTTAATAATATCCGGTGTATTTGCGGTACTTTCTTGCGGTTCTAGTTTGAAAGTGAAACTGGAGATGTGCATTAGGGGGAATGCAGCCGTGCGCGTGCAAACATCACGCGTTTCTTTTATTATTCTTATATGAGGAAGATTTATCAAATCCGAAATATCAATTCCGTTTAATACAAAATGACATCAAATACTAATTATTAATAATAGGAATAATAATGATGATTAAATTCGCTGAACATGATGTAATAAAAAAAGGAAAATACAGAAGCAGCCTGCAGAAGTAATCTATAATTCTGTAATATTAGATTTAATATAACAGATTTTATTCTTCACTCTCAGAAACATAAATCAGTTCTTTTCCCATTGCATTATTTCAGCAGGAGTTTTTTCCTAATGCACTCTTATTTATATAAAACATGTTTTTATCATGAATTTATTCCTATTTAATTATTATGACTGTTATTATTATTATTATTATTATTATTATTATTATTATTATAATGATGATGAATTACCTGTGGAGTGGATCAGAAGTTCCCGTGCGCGCGCTCCGTACAACCCATCTTCCTCGCGCTTCTCTTTCCGCGCGCACTTTCCCCGATACCCCCCCCCCCTCCCTCCCCTCCATCCCCTCCCTGTTTAGCCCCCCAGGCTGTCATGCTGAAACCACGCCCCCAAACACCCCCCTCTACCCCCGCCCTCAATTAATCGGACGCGCTGTGTTTGGTCAGTTGGGGTCCGTGAAAGTCTCCATTTGACCAATCAGGTGTCTATCTGACAGGCTTGATCAGGAGCTCTCTGAGACATGAGCTCAGTATGTTAGGACAGAGAGAGAGAGAGAGAGACAGAGGGGTTAGGAGAGAGATAGAGAGAGAGACAGAGGGTGGACAGAGACAGAGGGTGGACAGAACAAAAACGTATTCAAATCTTACAGGTTTAAAGGAAAATGGCATTAATTATTACAAGTTCCATATGACCTCAATTATTTATTATCTTTGGTTTCAGAAAACCAAATAAAGAAAACTTCATTCTTTATTCTGTATTTATTCGTATATATATATATATAATTTAATGTACAAGTGATTCACATCGTTGCCGATTTAAAAAATCAATTAATTAATTAGGATATTTTTTTATTTAATAAAGAAAAAAAATCTATAAAAAAAAATGAAACTATCCGGTATATTTAAATATTTTATTTTTTAATCAATAGTATAATAATATAATATAATAATATCAAATAATGATCATTATATTATCATTCTATTCTATGAGACATGATTTCTTTTTAATTTATAATTATTTATTGTTTATTGTTTTTAAATATTTATATACACACACAAACACACACACACACACACACACACACATACACACACACACACACACACACACACACACACACACACACACACACACACACACACAAGTAATGTACATCCTGTTGGATTTCAGTCTTTTTATATATATATATATATATATAAAACAGAAGAATTATCAATAAAAAAAGTCTAATAATTAGCCAGAATATCTTCTTTTTTTCACATTATCCTATTATTAATAAACAACAATTTCATTTTTTATTTCATTATTTATTTATTTATTTATTTACACAAAAAAACTCAAACCACTGAAACGTGTCTCCAGACATTTATTATCAAAATGATCATGATAGATAAGAAGACTCCAATCTGACATTACAAGTTTATTTCTTTTTCAACATTTCAGTCTTATAGATTTAATATTTAATATCCACATATTCACACACTGAGCATTTACACCCATTTACAAATATATACATGTTATAGAATAGTTCAGTGTTTAAAAGATATTTCTTTAGACTGCAGGAAACAGGTTGATGTTCGTACATTTTTTTTTACAACAAATAAAATCATTTCGATTATTTTACATCAAAATAAGCTATTGTTTTATTAGTATTGAAATATACGTGGTGGAATTTTCTCTACATGTCATTTCTGTATGTTTACGCTGATGTTCTGAATTGCGACTTTATTTCATGACTATGATCAACTTTTTCATGAGAACTTCACAGTACAAGCAGCAGTGTGGAAATTAACGTTCTGTGTGACACTACAATGATTTTTTTCACAGAACATGAGAAGACTGTTGGTTTTAGGAGAGCGTTTATGTTAGAATTAAATCACACTATGCTTTGGAATAAGAAGGTTCCCAGAATCAATAGGATTTTTTCCCATGAAAACTGTAGATAGTTGGTTAAATATTTTTGTGGTTCTATACAGAGCTGCTATAAAATGTCAAATGTTTGACCCTCTGAGAAAGCTCCTGTGTCCTGTCTCTAAAAGAACCTGTCTAGAACCCCTGAAGAACCTGTTGGCAGCAATAACTCGTGGATATATAAATAAATGAGGTATTTTTTCCTTGAATTTCCTTGAAATTCATTTAAATGGTTCTTCCACATGTTTCTTCTCCCTCCAGTAACCGTTAACAAACAAATGTACATTTCTTTTAGAAACTTACATCAATGAACATGTGTTTAAAGTGTTTGGCAAAGAACCTTCTCCAGCACCTTTATATCTGAGTGTAATTTTAAGTATACTCTGGTCCTGATGAGTCCTCCTCTGAGAATGACCTCGAGCCGAAGCCATCCTTGATGGGCAGAGCGTTGGTTGTGCTGAGGCTATTGGTGTTTGTGGTGGTGCTCATTCCTTTCCTTTTCAACTTGCGTTCCTCCATCTTGATGGTGTCGTAGAGTCCTGTGGGACCCTCCTCCAGCAGGACGTTCCTCTCTGAGTGGGACGGCTTCATCTGGCAGACGTGTCGCAGCACAAGCAGAGTGGGAGCGTACAGCATGTTGACGAGGCCCATGCCCAAGTTGAGCTGGACAAATCCCAAGTTATGGACGATCTGTCCGGCCACGATGGGCCCCATGGCGTAGGCCACGGAGTACGAGATATCTGCGATGGCGTAGACGCTGCCGTACACAGACACGTGACGGACGTCGACGAGAAAAGCCAGCGTGGGCAACAGTGCTGTGTCGACCAGCGCAATCCCGAAGCAGATGCCACATAGAGGCACCATGAGCTGTCCAAAGTTTTTGCAGGCTGGTACGGTGCATGAGCTGGCACCGATGATCACCATGCCCAGAGCACCGTAGAACCACTGCAGGTGCGGGTACTTGGCTGCCAGTTTGACGGTCATGTACACGCCGAAAATATGTGGGAAGAAGGAGGGCAGCCATGTCAGGCCCATTTCCCACTTTGTGGAGTGCATTGTGGTCTCCATCCAGTTGGCCACAGTTGGCTCTAGAAAGGCCAAAGGTATGTTGCACACCGTAAGCGCTCCGGCTACCACGGCGATATACGGGTCCACCATGAGCCTTTGAATTGGTGTTCCGATGGGCATGTTCTCACGTGAGCGGTCTGAAAAGGGCTTGATCACAGTCAGCAGCAGTAAACCATCAGCCAGGCAGACGCACGCCAAAACCACAAACGGTACGCGCTTACCGGCAAACTCGTACAGCACGCCGCCGAACGGGGGCGCCACGAGACTCCCAAACGATATGAACGCCAGGGCGATACCGAGCGCTCGTCTGCGCTCCGCCTCCTCCGTGTACCTGTCGGCGATCATGGCGATGCCCGAAGTGTCTGCAAACGCGGAGCCGAGACCCTGCAGACTGCGTGCCATGAACAAGGTGGCGTAGTTCTCAGCAAACGCGAACACGCTGGTGGACAAGAACATGATCGTCAGTCCGATCAGGAGCGGGATGTCATAACCCACCCGGTCAATAAACGTCCCCGATAAAGGGTTCACAAGCAGCTGGACGATGGCTTTGGAGGCGAACAGCACTCCTATCTTCATATCCAGGTTCTCCTTGGTGCTGGCGGTGGAGTTGTTACTGTGCGCTTCGTTCTCGCTCTCCAGGTCGGCCAGGTAGTCTGGGATGATTGGAACGATCACCATGTACAGCATGTTGTCTAAAAGCAGCGCCACGCACACGCTCACTAAGATGATCCTCCTCTGGCGCTCGGGATCGTGCACTGCCCCGCCGAACTGCTTCGTCCTCTCCGAAAGTTTCTGCGCAGCTGATCTGGCCATCCCGAGAGAACCTCCAGACTCCTCCATGCTTCAGAGTGAAGGAAATATATATATCTCCAACTGCTTTTTTTCTACTGATCTGTTTTATCTTTCCTCCCCGAAGCGCGAGGTTTCCCACCTCCGAGTCCTTCAGCTAACCAAGACCACCTCCGGGTTTCTGAGTCCTTCAGCACACCAAAAACCACCTCCGGGTCTCTGAGTCCTTCAGCTCACCAACTTTCCATCTTCTCCACTCTGGATGCGTCTCCGGGCGTTGGCGTTGATTCTCTCTCTCTCTCTCTCTCTCTCTCTCTCTCTCTCTCTCTCTCTCTCTCTCTCTCTCTCTCTCTCTCTCTCTGCGCTTGCTTTCTTGTTTCTCCTCCTCACTTTCTTACTTTCTTTTTTCTCTTGTCTCCCTCTTTATTTTTCTGAAGATGCTTCTATCAGGATCCACAAACCGCCGCGCTGCAATTGAACTGACAGCTGTGAGTTCACATGGATTTCAGGGTTTATTTTGTCCTCATCTCTCTCTCTCTCTCTCTCTCTCTCTCTCTCTCTCTCTCTCTCTCTCTCTCTCTCTCTCTCTCTCTGTCTCTGATCTATAAATGGATTCGCATTGACCAATCAGAAGTGGAAACAGAAGTACTCGAGCTCTCGAGCATCACATTCTTCGCAATGTGTGTGTGTGTGTGTGTGTGTGTGTGTGTGTGTGTGTGTGTGTGTGTGTGTGTGTGTGTGTGTGTGTGTGTGTGTGATGTATAGAGAGAGACAAATAGACTTACAAAGTAAACGCACAAAATCAGAAAGCTGTGAGTGTGAAATAGTTTAAACCCCAATTGTCTTAAACTTAAATAAAAATATACACATGTAAATAAACAATTAAATTGAAATATAAATTCAAATATAAGCTTTAAACACCACACAGGACATTCTATATAAGCAAAGTGTATTATGCAGAAGAATCAGAAATAATATTAGGGCAAAATAATAAAAATAAACAAGAAATGATGTAATGAGATTTAATAATAATGATAATAATAATAATAATAATAATAATAATATTAATAATAATCTGAATATTATTATTAATAATAATAATAATAATAATAATAATAATAATAATGATGATATTTAAAATAAAAAAATTTAATATTTAAAAATATATATCCTTTAAATAAACAGAACAGAAAGGAGAAATGTAAGGAATATTAAGAAATTTGAATAATCAAAAAAATAAATAATTATTATTAAGGTCACAGAAGGACACGATCTCATTCTGTGGGTTTAAATAAACTGTTCATGTTTAATGTTTAATATAAAGCACACATTTCCTCTAAACCTGATGCTCTGGATACAAAAACCCCAGAGGGAAAAGTCAATACAAATATTTTCAGTGAAAACTAAGCTATTGCGCAGAGACACTGCCACCTAGTGTTCACATCATCACTGCACACATCATCAACATCATCAGTATTTTAAATTCTGAGTTCAAATCAAATTCCTACAAAATAATCTGTCTTCTGGATTGTTCCTGGAACTGAGACATGAGGAGGAATACGAGGTTTTATTTCTGAAACTAGTACTTTTATTACTTTTATAAGTTTTAGGCAGGTATGAATACAATCAGGTAGGTTGTTTGGACATCTTGGAGAGCTTACCTCAGATTTTCTGTGAATGGAGGCTCCTCAAATCCTTCTGTCTCTTCGTGTAATCTCAGACAGACTCGATGATGTTGAGATCAGGACTTTGGGGAGGCCATAACTATCACTTCCAGTTAAACTACTTGTTCTCCTCTACACTGATAGTTCTTAATAAAATTGGCTGTGTGTTTGGGATCGTTGTCCTGCTGCAGAATAAATTTAGGCCCAATCAGACACCTCCCTGATGGTACTGCATGATGGAGAATGATCTGCCTGTATTTTTCACCATTGAGCACATCATTAATCCTGAAAAATGCAGCTCCAAACCTGCATGAAACCTCCACCACCATGCTTTACTGTTGCCTGCAGACACTCATTATTGTGCTGCTGTCCAGCACTTCAGCAAACATCCTGCCTCCTGACTGATCAGTTCAGTGCACCTGCTGCCATGTTTCTGCCCTTAGTTCCTCTGTTCTCAGAGGTGAGACATAAAACCTTGTTTCAAAGTCAGAGCTTTCACTTTTTGACTGCAATTCTTCCATGAAGATCACTTCTGGCCAGATTCCTCCAGGCAGTAAATAGGTTTATCTGGGTGCTACTGGTTTCCTCCTTCATGTTTTTCAAAAACAAAATCCTTTTCTTCTTCTGCTTCTTATTTCTGTACATTTTGTTTTCGATTTTTTAATAGAGATATTTAAGAATATCAGCAGTAAATCTGACTGTTGTAAATATGAAAAAATGGGATGTGAAGCATAAACATTATTTGTTCGTATTTGTTTGTTATTGAAGATTTTTAAAATTATGAATTGTAAAGTTCAATGTCCAAAAGTGACATCACACTAAAGTGAACACATAATCAATCACTAAATTAGTCAATAAATCAGTCAATCAAATAACTATATTTTCCAGAACAAATATTTCCACTATAAAAAATTATAATAAATATATTACTATTATTCATTTTCTATTTTTAATGTAAAATATAATTTATTACAGTAATTATCACATATTTGATGTGCAAATGTGGTGCATTTTTATGAAGGTAATTAAAATATAAAATATTTGACTAACACTAACCCTAAATCAATCAATAATAATAATAAATATAATAATATAATAATAAATTACATGCGGGATTTTTCTGCTATGATTCTTCATATTGACTAACTCAAATGTAATAACTATTCTTATTTAAAATGTTACACATATAAACTACATGAATAATTCCTAAATACTGTATACATTAATTTATGGACATGTCGTTTCATTCATGAGCTGCTATTCTTGCAGTCTCCACAAGAGGCCAGCAAAGAGCTATAAACGACCAAACGACTCACACAGGTTACAAGCGCTGTGATTTGGTTGTACACAAACTGTGTTCCTCAAAAGTTATTAAAAGGTTCAACAAGTTTCTCTTTTTGAATATGTGCAATATAGAAATGCTTGATCCAGACTTGATCACTGTGGCATCTCTAGGGTTGGGGAGGAAAGTTGTGGTAGGGCAAGGTGGAGTTATTTAGGTTCGGGATAGGATTGAATTTGGGTTAGTGTTGATTTAGTGTTAGGTTGAGGGAAGACTCATCTGATGTGAAACATCTGCACATACTTCCTCAATTTATATATATATATATATATATATATATATATATATATATATATATATATATATATATATATATAAAATCATAATATATTAATACTTTTATATTAAAAGTTTGATTTATACATTAGCTACCAGCTGGGGTTCAGATGGGGCTCGGGTATATTGAGGGTAAGGGTTAAATTAGCGTTGACAGGGTTGATTTAGATTTTGCGTTGAGTAAAGTATAGGGGTATGGGGTTAGTTTGGGTTCAGTTAGAGTTAATGTTGAGCTTTGTTTAGGGTTAGGGTTAGAGTTAAGGTTAGAGTTAGGGTTAGAGTTAGCGTTAGGGAAAGGGTTATGGTTAGGGTTAAAGTTAGGGTTAGAGTAACGGTTGGGGTTAGAGTTACAGTTAGGGTTAGGGTTAGAATAAGGGTTTGGGTTAGAGTTAGGGTTTGGGTTAGAGTTTCAGTTACAGTTAGGGTTAGGGTTGGGGTTAAGGTTAGCAGTTAGGGTTAGGGTTTAGGGTTAGGGTTGGGGTTAGTGTTAGGATTTAGGGTTAGGGTTAGGGCTAGAAATTAGGGTTAGGGTTAGAGTTAAAGTTAGAGTTAGGGTTAGGGTTAGGGTTAGAGTTAGGGTTAGGGTTAGGGTTAGAGTTAGGGTTAGGGTTAGAGTTAGGGTTAGGTATAGGGATAGGGTTAGGGTTAGAGTTAGGGTTAGAGTAACGATTAGGGTAAGAGTTAAGGTTTGGGTTAGCATTAGAGTTAGGGTTAGGGTTAGAGTGAGAGTTAGGGTTAGAGATAGGGTTGGGGTTAGCGTTAGAGTTAGGGTTAGGGTTAGAGTTGGGTTTAGCATTAGAGTTAGGGTTAGGGTTAGGGTTAGAGTGAGAGTTAGGGTTAGGGTTAAAGTTAAAGTTGAGCTTTGTTTAGGGTTAGAGGATGAAGTTAGGGTTGAGCTTTGTTTCGGTTTAGAGGTTGGGGTTGGGGTTGGGGTTAGGGTTAGGGTTAGAGTTATGGTAAGAGTAAGAGTTAGGGAAACGATTAGAGTTAGGGTTAGAGTTAGAGCTAGGGTTCGAGTAACGGTTAGGGTTAGAGTTAGGGTTGGGTTTATGGTTAATGTTAGAGTTAGGGTTAGGGTTAGAGTTAGGGTTGGGGTTAGCGTTAGGTTTAGGGTTAGAGTCAGGGTTAGGGTTAGAGTTGGGGTTAGGGATAGGGTTAGGGTTAGAGTAAGGGTTAAAATTAGGGTTAGAGTTAGCGTTAGGGTTAGGGATAGAGCTAGGATTGGAGTTAGGGTTAGGGTTAGAGTTAGGGTTAGAGTTAGAGTTAGGGTTAGAGTTAGGGTTTGGGTTAGAGTTACAGTTACAGTTAGGGTTAGAGTTAGGGTTAGAGTTAGGGTTAGGGTTAGGCTTAGGGTTAGCGCTTGGGTTGGGGTTTGCATTAGAGTTAGGGTTAGAGTGAGAGTGAGAGTTAAAGTTGAGCTTTGTTTAGGGTTAGAGGTTGGGGTTAGGGTTGGGGTTGGCATTAGAGTTAGGGTTATGGTTAGAGTTAGGCTTAAGGTTAGAGTTAGGGTAAGGGTTACGATTAGAGTTAGAGTTAGTGTTATGTTTAGAGTGAGAGTTAGGGTTAGGGTTAGAGTGAGGGTTTGGGTTAGAGTTAGGGTTTGGGTTAGAGTCAGAGTTAGGGTTAGGGTTACGATTAGAGTTAGGGTTATGGTTAGAGTGCAAGTTAGGGTTAGAGTTAGAGTGAGGGTTTGGTTTAGAGTTAGGGTTTGGGTTAGAGTTGGGGTTGGGGTAAGCGTTAGAGTTAGGGTTAGGGTTAGAGTTGGGGTTAGGGTTAGAGTGAGAGTTAGGGTTAGGGCTAGAGTTAGGGATAGGGTTAGGGTTAGAGTTAGGGTTAAGGTTTGGGTTAGGGTTAGGGTTTGGGTTAGAGTTACAGTTAGGGTTAGAGTTAGAGTTAGGGTTAGAGTTAGGCTTAGGGTTAGAGTTAGGTTTGGGGTTAGGGTTAGGGTTACGATTATAGTTAGAGCTAGGGTTAGGGTTAGAGTTGGGGTTAGGGTTAGAGTGAGAGTTAGGGTTAGGGCTAGAGTTAGGGATAGGGTTAGGGTTAGAGTTAGGGTTAAGGTTTGGGTTAGGGTTTGGGTTAGAGTTACAGTTAGGGTTAGAGTTAGAGTTAGGGTTAGAGTTAGGCTTAGGGTTAGAGTTAGGGTTGGGGTTTGCATTAGAGTTAGGGTTAGGGTTAGAGTTGGGGTTAGCGTTAGAGTTAGGGTTAAAGTTGAGCTTTGTTTAGGGTAAGAGTTTGGGGTTAGGGTTGAGCTTTATTTAGGGTTAGAGGTCGGGGTTAGGGTTAGATTTGGGGTTAAAGTTAGAGATAGGGTTTGGGTTAGAGTTAGGGTTGGGGTAGGCGTTAGAGTTAGAGTTAGGGTTAGGGTTAGAGTTGGGGTTAGGGTAAGAGTGAGAGTTAGGGTTAGGGCTAGAGTTAGGGTTAGGGTTAGAGTTAGGGTTAAGGTTTGGGATAGGGTTTGGGTTAGAGTTACAGTTAGGGTTAGAGTTAGAGTTAGGGTTAGAGTTAGGCTTAGGGTTAGAGTTAGGGTTGGGGTTTGCATTAGAGTTAGGGTTAGGGTTAGAGTTGGGGTTAGTGTTAGAGTTAGGGTTAAAGTTGAGCTTTGTTTAGGGTAAGAGTTTGGGGTTAGGGTTGAGCTTTATTTAGGGTTAGATGTCGGGGTTAGGGTTAGATTTGGGGTTAAAGTTAGAGTTATGGTTAGAGTTAGCTTTAGGGTTAGAGTTAGGCTTAAAGTTAGGGTTAGGGTTAGAGTTACGATTAGAGTTACGATTAGAGTTAGAGTTAGTGTTATTGTTAGAGTGAGAGTTAGGGTTAGGTTTAGAGTGAGGGTTTGGGTTAGAGTTAGGGTTTGGGTTAGAGTTAGAATTAGGGTAAGGGTTAGAGTTAGGGTTAGGGTTATGATTAGAGTTAGTGTTATTGTTAGAGTGAGAGTTTGGGTTAGGTTTAGAGTTAGGGTTATGGTTAAAGTTAGGGTTTGGGTTAGCGTTAGAGTTTGGCTTATGGTTAGAGTTATGTCTGGGGTTAGCGTAAGAGTTAGGGTTAGCGTTAGCGTTAGAGTTAGGGTTAGAGTTAAATTTGAGCTTTGTTTATGGTTAGAGGTTGGGGTTAGGGTTGAGCTTTGTTTAGGGTTAGAGGTTGGGGTGGGGGTTGGGGTTAGGGTTGGGGTTAGGGTTAGGTTTAGGTTTAGGGTTAGATTTAGGCTTAAAGTTAGGGTTAGCTTTAGGGTTAGGGTTAGAGTTAGGGTTAGAGTTAGGGTTAGGGTTACGATTATAGTTAGGGTTAGAGTTAGAGCTAGGGTTAGGGTTAGAGTTGGGGTTAGCGTTTAAAGTTAGGGTTAGGGTTAGAGTTAGAGTTGAGCTTTGTTTAGAGTTAGAGGTTGGGGTTACGGTTGGGGTTAGAGTTAGAATTGAGCTTTGTTTAGGGTTAGAGATAGGGTTAGAGTTAGGGTTTGGATTAGTGTTACAGTTAGGGTTAAAGTTAGGGTTAGTGTTAAGGTTAGAGTTAGGTTTAGAGTTAGAGCTAGGTTAAAGTTAGGGTTAGGTTTAGAGTTAGGGTTTGGGTTAGAGTTACAGTTACAGTTAGGGTTAGATTTAGGGTTAGGGTTAAGGTTAGGGTGAGAGTTAGGGTTAAAGTTAGAGGTGAACTTTGTTTAGGGTTAGAGGTTAGGGTTATGGTTGGGGTTAGCGTTAGAGTTAGGGCTAGAGTTAGAGTTGGGGTTAGGGTTGGGGTTAGCGTTAGAGTTAGTGCTAGGTCTATGGTTAGGGTTAGAGTTAGGGTTAGGGTTGGGGTTAGCTTTAGAGTTATGGTTAGAGTTAGAGTTAGGCTTAGGGTTGGAGTTAGAATTGAGTTTTGTTTAGGGTTAGAGATTGGGGTTAGGGTTGAGGTTGGGGTTAGGGTTTAGAGTTGTTTAAGGTTAGAGGTTGGGGTTAGAGTTAAGTTGTGGTTTGGGGTTAGTGTTAGGGTTTAGGGTTGGTGTTAGGGTTGGGGTTAGGTTTAGAGTTAGGGTTAGAGTTAGGCTTAGGGTTAGAGTTAGGGTTAGGGTTTGCCTTAGAGTTAGGGTTAGAGTTGGGGTTAGCGTTAGAGTTAGGGTTAGGTTTAGAGTAAAAGTTAAAGTTGAGCTTTCTTTAGGGTTAGAGGTTGGGGTTAGGGTTGAGCTTTATTTAGGGTTTGAGGTTGGGGTTATGGTTCGGGTTAGGGTTAGCTTTAGATTTAGGGTTATGGTTAGAGTTAGAGTTAGGTTTAGGGTTAGAGTTAGGCTTAAAGTTAGGTTTATAGTTAGGGTTAGGGTTACGATTAGAGTTAGGGTTATGGTTAGAGTGAGAGTTAGGGTTAGAGTGACGGTTTGAATTAGAGTTAGGGTTTGGGTTAGAGTTAGGGTTGGGGTTAGCGTTAGAGTTAGGGTTATGGTTAGGGTTAGAGTCAGGGTTAGGGTAAGAGTGAGAGCTAGGGTTAGGGTTAGGGCTGGGGTTAGCATTAGAGTTAGGGTTAGGGTGAGAGTTAGGCTTAGGGTTAGAGTTAAAGTTGAGCCTTGTTTATGGTTAGAGGTTGGGGTTAGGGTTGAGCTTTGTTTAGGGATAGAGGTTGGGGTTAGGGTTAGGGTTGGGGTTAGCATTAGAGTTAGAATTAGGGTTAGGTTTAGGTTTGGAGTTAGGCTTAAAGTTAGGGTTAGAGTTAGGGTTAGGGTTAGAGTTAGAGTTAAAGTTAGGTTTAGTGTTAGGTTTAGAGTTAGGGTTAGAATTTGGGTTACAGTCAGGGTTAGAGTTAGGGTTAGCGTTAGAGTTAGTGTTAGAGTTAGAGTTGAGCTTTGTTTAGGGTTAGAGATTGGGGTTAGGGTTGGGGTTAGCGTTAGAGTTAGGGCTAGGGTTAGGGTTAGACTTAGGTTTATTGTTAGAGATAGGGTTAGGGTTAGAGTTAGAGTTATGGCTAAGGTTAGAGTTAGGGTAGAGTTAATGTTATGGTCAGAGTTAGTGTTAGGGTTAGGGTTAGAGTTAGGGTTAGAGATAGAGTTATGGTTAGGGTTAGAGTTTCGGTTAACCCTAACCCTAACCCTAGTGTTAGGTGTATGGTTAGGGTTAGAATTAGGGTTAGGTTTGGGGTTACCTTAAGAGTTAGAGTTAGAGTTTAACTTTGTTCAGGGTTTGAGATTGGGGTTAGGGTTGCGGTTGGGGTTAGGGTTAAGGTTTAGCTTTGTTTAAAGTTAGAGGTTGGGGTTAGGGTTAAGGTTCGTTTGTGGTTTGGTTTGGGGTTACTTTTAGGGTTGGGGTTGGGGTTAGGGTTGGAGTTAGGGCTAGGGTTAGAGTTAGGGCTAGGGTTAGGCTTAGAGTTAGGGTTGACCTTTGTTTATGGTTAGAGGTTGGTGGTTGTGGTTAGGGTTGGTGTTAGTGTTAGGGTTGGGGTTAGGGTTAGAGTTAGGGCTAGGGTTAGAGATTAGTGTTAGGGTTAGAGTTAGGGTTGGGGTTAGGGTTGAGCTTTTTTTAGTGTTAGAGTTAAAGTTAGGGTTTAGAGTTAGGGTTAGATTTGAGCTTTGTTTAGGGTTAGAGGTTGGGGTAAGGGTTAGTGTTGGGGTTAGGGCTGGGGTTGTGGTTAGGGTTAGAGTTATGGTTAGGTGTTAGTGTTGGGGTTAGAGTTAGGGTTATGGTTAGGGGTTTAGTGTTAGGGTTAGAGTTAGGGGTGGGGTTAGGGTTAAGCTTTGTTTGGGGTTAGAGGTTGAGGTTAAGGTTAGAATTAGGAGTTGGGGTTAGGGTTGGGGATAAGGTTAGGATTAAGGGTTAGTGTTAGGGTTGGGGTTGGGGTTAGGGTCATACCACTGACCCACAGAGGCTTCATTAACAAACAGGGGCTTCAACTTTATAACCAACTAGACTAAACACTACACCATGAGTCAATAGAGACAAGTTGGGTCATTTCTGTTTTTAATCCTTCAGCACCCTACAGTCTTTAGGAAAATAGTGTGATTCCGCAGTTTAGCCTCAAGTGGGTGCTGTGTATTATTTTGTAGAGATCCAGGTTTTTTTATTAGAGCAGTTTGTGACCCACCAAAATTATTTTCTTTACATATCCTTTCTGATTGGAAAGTGGGATGCAAACACATTGTCAGCCATGAGACACATCTGAGAGTTAATGTACATCTGGAGTGGAGGTATGGTATACCTATAGAAAAATGGTACACATGCTCAAATATATAGTACTTCTGGAGCAGAGCGATCTAAATTACTGGAACCATGTCCTATGGTCTGATTAGACACAGATAAACTTGTTCGGCTTTGATGGTCTCCAGCATGTGTGGAGACGCCCTGGTGAGGAGAAGCAAGAAAGTGTGTCTTGCCTACAGTCAAGCATGGTGGTGGCAGCATCATGGTCTGGGGCTGCATGAGTGCTGCTGGTACTGAGGCGATACGGTTCATTGAGGGAAGCATGGATTCCAACATGTACTGTAACATTCTGAAGTAGAACATGATGCCTCCCTTCAAAATCTGGCCCAAACCACAGTTTTAAAAAAAAAAAGGATGTTTTCAGACCTGTACCCTATTAAGCACCTGTGGGCCTCAAGCAGAAGGTGAAGAAGCTCCATGTGTTTAACATCCAGCAGCTCCGTGATGTCATTATGAAGAAGTGGAAGAGGATCCCAGCAACAACCTGTGCAGCTCTGGTGAATTCCACACCCAGGAGGATAAAAGCAGTGCTGGATAACGATGTGCTCCACACAATATTCACAATTTGGACACAGTTTTACATGTTCACTGAGGGTGCACTCACTTTAGTTGCCATTTAGACAATTATGTCTGTATGTTGTTTTTTTGAGGACAGTAAATCTGTACTGCTACACAAACTGCACATTGATACTCCAAAAAATATGCAAGTTTCATTTCTATATTATTGACCCTTGATAAAATACTAAAATGACTGCTGAAATGTGAGGGGGGCACTTACTTTTGTGAGATACTGTACATTGAAGACCTGGAGGTCTGGTACCCCTGTATGGCACAATAACTCAGAACCTTAACCTTTAAACCGTGACTGCCCTCTGTGTGTGTGTGTGTGTGTGTGTGTGTGTGTGTGTGTATTTGGTGGGTGAGTGTTAGAAAGTGCTGTTCACTGTAATGAATTACAGCCGTGAGCTTCTGACAGAAGTATTACGTAAATACGATCTAATCCAGATTACACTTCCTCTCTAATCCTTTAAAATCATTTATGTACAAAACTCATTATGGAAATGTGCAGCTTTATATCACAGATTGGTGTGTGTGTGTGTGTGTGTGTGTGTGTGTGTGTGTGTGTGTGTGTGTGTGTGTGTTTGTGTGTGCATGTGTGTGTGTGTGTGTGTGTGTGTAATAACATGATTGACATCTGACCCTGAGCTTTTGTCCTGCAGTAATCAGCGTAATGTACAGCACGTGTGATTGAGTGTGGAAGGTCACAGTGCAGTATAAAAGTTGTGGACTCCTGATCATCGCTTTATGCTTCTTTGTTAAACATCCCAATCCACATTTATTCTCCTTTTGCTGTTATAATAAGTTTCAATCTTCTGGGAAGATTTTGTGGACATTAAAGTCAGGTACTGATGTAGGTGAGAAGGTGAGGAGGTTCCTGGGGTGCAGTCAGTGTTCACATTTATTCATGTTCAATAGTGTTGGAGTTCTACAGCAAGAGTTTTCCACTTCAACCATGGAATGCAGATCTTCATGGAGCTGGTTTTGTGCAGAAATGTCATGCTTTTTTTTGGTTTGGTCTCCAAGTTCAAGTGAAGGAAAAATGTTATGCTCCTGCATGTGTCTATGTGATAACAGTAGAAGAAGAATCACATTGCACCAGTCGGAAATGTGTGATGAAAGGAAATAATCATGTATTATTAGACCCCAGGCTGCAGAAGGATCACGGCTCCACCAACAGCTCCTCTGCAACAGATTTCAGATATGACGGGAAAAAAGTATTTCAGATTAATTAAATCTGTTCTCGAATTTCAAGTGGATTATAATTAATCGGATTAATCTGTTGACCGCGACTCGTCCTTTTGTAACATTCTGTTCTAAAGTCTAGTAAATATTTTGGAGTTTATTTCAGAGAAAAATCACAAACACTTTGTTTGCCATGCTTAAAAAAAGGGTTTATAAAATAATGATCTGATTTATTAAATCACTTCCAGGGCCAAAGAAACCCAAATACTGAGCGTGTGCAGATCGAAAGATAAAACTATGAAGATCAGAGTTAAGTGAATTTACCCTGTGTTTTAGATGTGTGGAAATGTATCATGTGACAAACAGGAGCCAATCAGAGGAGGACAGACACATGGAATAATAAACATCGACACTGCAACTGGTTATTTATTTATTTATTTGTTTGTTTGTTTATACCTAATTCTTCTGTTTCATTCAGCTTCTTCCATTAGGGGGCGCCACAGTGGATCATCCGTCTCCATACCCCTCTGTCCTCTACATCTGCCTCTTTCAAACGAACTACCTGCATGTCTTCCCTCACCACATCCATAAACCTCCTCCTTGTTCTTCCTTTTTTCCTCCTTCCTGGTGGCTCCATCCTCAGCATTCTCCTACTGATATACCCCATGTCCCTCCTCTGTACATGTCCAAACCATCTCAATCTCACTTCCCTCACCTTGTCTCCAAAATGTCCTACATGCGCTGTCCCTCTAATAAACTCATTTCTAATATTGTCCATCGTCATCATTTCCAATTAACATCTCAACATCTTCAGCTCTGCTACCTCCAGCTCCACCTTCTGTCTTTTACTCAATGCCACTGTCTCTAAACCATCCAACATCTCAGGTCTCACCACAGTCCTATAAACTTTCCCTTTCGCTCTAACAGATACTTTTCTATCACAAATCACTCCTGCTATCACTCTTCTCCACCCACTCCACCCTGCCTGCACTCTTTTCTTCACTTCTCTAACACACTCTCCATTACTTTGCACTGTTGACCCCCAGGTACCTGAATTCCTCCACCTTCTCCACCTCTTCTCCCTGCAACCGCACCCCTCCACTGCCCTCCCTCTCATTTACACACATGTACTCTGTCTTACTCCTACTGACTTTCATTCCCCTTCTCTCCAGCATATACCTCCACTTCTCCAGGCTCTTCTCCACCTGCTCCCTACTCTCACCACAAATGACAATATCATCCGCAAACATCACAGTCCATAGAGACTCCTGTCTGACCTCGTCCTTCAATCAGTCCATCACCACTGCAAACAGGAAAGGGTTTAGAGCCGATCCTTGATGCAGTCCAACCTCCACCTTGAACCAGTCTGTCTTTCCTACTGCACACTTCGCTGCTGTCACACTGTCCTCATACATGTCCTGCACCACCCTCACATACTTCTCCGACACACCAGACCTCCTCATACAATACCACAACTCCTCTCTCCACCCTGTCGTACGCTTTCTTTAAATCCACAAACACACAATGCAACTCCTTCTGACCTTCTCTATACTTCTCCATCAACATTCTCAAAGAAAATAATGCGTCTGTGGTGCTCTTCCTCGGCATGAAACCATACTGCTGCTCACAGATGGTCACCTCTTCTCTCAGCCTGGCTTCCACTACTCTTTCCCATAACTTCATGATGTGACTGATCAACTTAATTCCCCTGTAGTTACTGCAAGACTGCACATCTCCCTTATTCTTAACGATCAGTACCAGCACACCAGCATCAATAAAATAGCCTCAAGTTTACAAACAGAGAAGATTAAAGTGTCGGTACCCGAACCAAAGGTTTATTTACTTGAATTAACTAATTGTTTGTTTTTGGCTGCTTTGAGTGTATGGACTTTATATAAAAAAAAAAAAAAAAAAAAAAAAAAAAAAGATAAATGAAGATGAATAGAGAACTAAAAAAAACATATAAAACTCACCTGTCATGTTTTTATTCCCCACTAGGGGGCGCACCCCACACTTTGAAAACCATTAACATCGTTTACATTTGCAGCATTTAGCAGACGCCCTTATCCAGAGCGACGTACAAAAGTGTTTTGAGTCTCTAGTAATGAATGAATCTACACTGGTACTCAAGATTACAAACTTAATATACATATAACCCTTGAATTCTACAAACTTGGAAGTGCTAATTTAAGTATTTCAGGAAGATGAAGGTCTTCAGTCGTCGCTTGAAGATAGTCAGGGACTCTGCTGTACGGACATCTAGGGGAAGTTCATTCCACCATCTCGGTGCCAGAACAGAGAAGAGCCTTGAAGTGTACTTACCTCTCATTCTGAGAGAAGGTGGTACCAGTGGAGCAGTGCTGGAGGATCTCAGACAGCGTGGTGCAGTGTGAGATGTGATGAGGTCACTGAGGTAAGATAGTGCTGGTCCATTTTTAGCCTTGTAGGCATCATCAGTGTTTTGAATCTGATACGTTCAGCTACTGGAAGCCAGTGAAGGAGCAGCAGTGGGGTGGTGTGGGAGAACTTGGGCTGATTGAACGCAAGTCGTGCAGCTGCGTTTTGGATCATTTGCAGTGGATGAATAGCGTTCAGGGGAAGACCTGCCAGCAGAGAGCTGCAGTAGTCAAGTCTTGAAATCACAAGAGACTGAACAAGCACCTGGGCAGCCTGTGTGGACAGAAATGGTCGAATCCTTCGGATGTTGTAGAGAAGAAATCGACAAGAATGAGCAACATTAGCAACATGTGGGAAGAAGGACACTTCATTGTCCATAGTTACCCCAAGGTTACGAGCAGTGGCTGAAGGGGAGAGCAGAGAGTCATGAAGTGTTATTTGAAGATCTTGACCTGGAGATGAATCACCTGGGATGACCATCAGTTCTGTTTTGCTGGGGACCACTGCTTTATCCCTAATCAGTGATCCAGCGGTGATGGTTTTGAGGGAAAAACCTTCTGAGATGGTATGAGGAAGAAACTTTGAGAGAAACCAGCCTCAGAAAGGAACCCGACCTCGTCCTCAACCTTAAATGTCCATTTATTACACTTCTATCGTTGTTAAAGTTCTCACCTGTTCACTGATGGACACCTGAATGCATTCTAGCAGACTGTCTATAGGAATTACAATTTGAATCAATTTTCATGGATCTTGAGTTTAACCTCTGCAGGAACATCACGAATCTTTACACTACCTGTTCATGGGGAACCACCTTTAGATTACAAACACACGTGAAGCTTTCGCAAAGTCAATACTCAAAGGTTCCCATCGTGTACTATGTGTTGGGCGAGTGTGTTTGATCCGAAACTAATCCACACACAGAGAAGCATTGTTTACTCTGTGCTAATCACCTCACGGGGCTAAAATGCTCACTGAGGAGCGTCAACACATGGATTAAAGTGATTATTATTAATATAATATTCATAAATGATCTGTGCAGAGATAAAAAAATATCACCAGTCACTTGCGGGTTTCTCTTTACACGTGCAGTAATGCATTATTTACACATACAATCAAAAAACTTTCTTACCAAACACACGTTTAACCTCAACCTCAACTTCATATTATTATTTTACATATTCACAATTAAATGAGTTGGAAAGCGGTAGCGAAGTGGTTGAGATGATCGACCTCTGATTAGAAGGTCATGAGTTCATATCCCTGCTCCACCAATCTCACTGCTGGGCCCCTGGGGCCCCAGATGATGGCCCCTAATCATAACACACCAGAACATGATTTTTGCCTTTCAGTGCCTCCGCAATAATAAAATTAGTGCTGCATTAGAAATCACAACAATTATATATTTAATTTTTAGTTTGGAGTTAAAGTTGGAGAAAAACAAAACATTAAATATTCATAATTTCCTAAAATATAATTAATTAACCAAACAAATTGCTGCTAATTTCATCTCTTCTGCTTCTCCTTGTTAAAACCTTAAGATATTCAGGAGCTCAAAGTCGCATTTATTTATATATATATATATATTGCTATGTGCTTCTTTTGGAACATCTCATTCCATATTTATTCTCCATCTACTGCTATAATAACCACCATTTCTCTGGGAAGATGTTCCATCTAGATAGATTTTGTGGAAAGTCATTCAGACACAAGTGTGTTAGTAAAGTCAGGTAGTGATGTAGGTGAGGGTGAGGAGGTTTCTGGGGTGCAGTCAGCGTTCACATTCATTCATGATCAATAGGTTTAGAGCGCTATAGCAGGAGAGCTTCCACTTCTAAGTCATGTAAAGCAGATCTTCATGGGGCTGACTTTGTGCACAGTGGCACTGTCATGCAGTAACAGGTTTGGGGTCTCCTGGTTCAAGTGAAAGAAAAAATTCATGATACTGCATCCAAAGACGTCCTACACAATTGTGTGTCTCAGTTCAGGTAATAACCACATCTGGGTTGAAAAGGCCGGTGTCCCAATACTTTTGGCCAGATAGTATTTGGAAGTAACTGCCTATAATATAATATAATATAATATAATATAATATAATATAATATAATATAATATAATATAATATAATATAATATAGTTTGTAAACATGTTAAAAAAATGGAGCTTTAATAAATCAGTATTTATTGATATTTAAAGGTAAAGTGAATTAAACATTTATTTTTTTCTTCTTTATCTTCATTTTCTCTTATTATTATTATTATTACTATAATTATTATGTCTCTATGTCCTTTGTGATGTCACTGCCCCGCCCCCTGATATCGTCACTTCCTGGTTTTCTTGTGCCACAGACACTGCAGGTGAACATGAGAACAATAATAAATCAGATTCTTCAATAAAACCTGTTCCCTAAATGAAGTCATGTGTCTTCTAATGAAAGTTCCATGCTCCTCCTCCACCTCCTCTCTCTCTCACACACACACACACACACACACACACACACACACACACACACACACACACACACACACACACACACCAGTGGACCTCTATTTCTTCTTCTCAATTTGTTTCTGTCCTGTGAGGAACTGCCAGATTCCTTCTCTGTAAAACTCGTTGGCGTAGGCATACAGCAGAGCGTTGGAGAACGGAGACAGTTTAGCCACAACTGGAAGAACCTGCGAGGAACATACAACACACATTAACACAGAGACCATCATCTCACCACCATACGCAACAGCTGTAGTGGATCTGTGGTTATGAGGCTCAGTGAGTCGGAGTGCTTGGGCACTGCTTTAATTATTATTATTATTATTATTATTATTATTATTATTATTATTATTAGTAATCATTTATATTTACTCTATTATTCATATAATTTATTCATTCATAGCAGCAATGTTATTTTGTAATTTAATTATTGTTGTTGTTACTAATTGAAATTAGCATAAAATCATTAATATAAATTTTTTTTTACATATATTTTAATTAATAAGTTTATTTATTTTTCTTACTTTTAATAATCAATTATTATTATTTATTATTATTTATTATTATTATTATTATTATTATTATTATTATTATTATTATTATTATTATTATTAATAAATTCATAGTCGTTAAATTTAATATTTAGTGTGTGTGTGTGTGTGTGTGTGTGTGTGTGTGTGTGTGTGTGTGTGTGTGAGTGTGTGTGTGTACCATTCTGAGTTTTGGTGATAAATCTGTTGTGTTCTCGAAGCAGGCATACAAACACATGATGATGTACGGACCCCAGCAGAACAGCAGTGTCTTTACAGGCAGACTTGTGTTAAACTGTGCACACACACACACACACACACACACACACACACACACACACACACACACACACACACACACACATCAAATGATGAAACTGAGAAAATTCCAATACCAATTTCAGGGAAAAAAAGGTCATTTTAAATTTGATGGCTGCAACGCATTTTTAAAAAGTTGCAGGGCCGTGTTTCCCGCTGTGTAGCATAACGTCTTCTGTCCATATAAATCTGGGAAATAAGGAGAGCAGTTGGTAAAGTTTTGAGAGAGGAATGTTCTCCCATAAGTGTCTGATACAGGATTCTAGCTGCTCAACAGTTCTGGGTTTCCTTTGTTGTGTTTCATGATGCACCAAATGTTCTAAATGGTGAAAGGTCTAGACTGCAGACAGGTCAGTTCAGCACCCGGACTCTTCTACTAAGAAGTCATTCTATAGGAATAGATGCAGTATGTGGTTAACATTGTTTTACTAAAACATACAAGACCTTCCGTAAAAAAGACGTTCAAAAATTATTTAGAATTTCTATTAATCTGACCAAAGAACAGCTTTTAAATTCAAAATAGCTATCAAATTGAAAAGAACAATATCTTCTCAACATTTGATATCTTTTCCCTGTTCTATTGTGAATAAAATATGGGTTTATGAAACTTATATATATAATTGTAAGGAGTGTGAAAGATGCTACCTTGAAGTTGTGGATCTTCCTGAAGTAAGTGTAGATAGAGGAGTAGGAGGAGTACACGATGAGTAGAGGAAACACCAGGTAAAGAACAGTGAGGGCCACCATGTAGGTGATGTAACCTCTAAACATTACAGAGCAGGAAATACTGTATTACTGTTACAGGCGTTATAGTCACGCTATAACATTACTAACAGTGTTCAGAGTTCAATACTGTCTTTAGGCAAAGGTGTGTATGTTGAGAAGTGTACGGAGTGTGTGTGTTTGTGTGCGTCACGTTACGAGGTGTGTGATGAGTTGTGTACCTGTCTCCTCTGGTGTAGTCTAGGGTGCAGCCTACTTGCATGGGCTCGAAGTCGAACACACCCCACCCAATGAAGGGTAATGGCAGAGCGGCCCACAACACGGCCAAACCCCACATGATGGAGCTCATGGTCAGAGATGTGCTCCAAAACATTTTCTGCTCTGAAACACACATTACTTTGACACCCAGGTACACGTTATATTTATAATACTTCTGAATAAAATAAACTCACTGGTGCAGTACATGTGGTATCGGTCCCATGCTACAGCGCCAAGAAAACTGATTCCTGCCAAAATAGACACCATGCCCTGAAAAGCGTGGATCTGGCAACCCTCAGAACCGAATGGCCAATATCTACAACACACACACACACACACACACACACACACACACACACACACACACAGAGAATTTTACACTGCAGACATCAATAACAGCTTGAACTCATGAATGTGGTGAGGTGATCATGGTATAAGATGATAATCCATGTCGAGCTGTGAGGACTTACACCATTATAATGTTCTCCAATTCATCTCAGGACCTTCTTTACCTCCACATCTAACACCTACACTTGTATCATAGCTTACATGTATTTAGTGTAGACTGTTGTGTGTAGCATGTAAACCTGAGTCTGTAGCATGTAAACCTGAGTGTGTAGCGTGTACCTGAGTGTGTAGCGTGTACCTGAGTGTGTAGCATGTAAACCTGAGTCTGTAGCGTGTACCTGAGTCTGTAGCGTGTAAACCTGAGTGTGTAGCGTGTACCTGAGTGTGTAGCGTGTAAACCTGAGTGTGTAACGTGTACCTGAGTGTGTAACGTGTACCTGAGTGTGTAGCGTGTACCTAAGTGTGTAGCGTGTACCTGAGTGTGTAGCATGTAAACCTGAGTCTGTAGCATGTAAACCTGAGTGTGTAGCGTGTACCTGAGTGTGTAGCGTGTACCTGAGTGTGTAGCGTGTAAACCTGAGTGTGTAGCGTGTACCTGAGTGTGTAGCGTGTACCTGAGTGTGTAGCGTGTAAACCTGAGTCTGTAGCGTGTAAACCTGAGTCTGTAGCGTGTGAACCTGAGTGTGTAGCGTGTAAACCTGAGTCTGTAGCATGTGAACCTGAGTGTGTAGCGTGTACCTGAGTGTGTAGCGTGTACCTGAGTGTGTAGCATGTAAACCTGAGTCTGTAGCATGTACCTGAGTCTGTAGCGTGTAAACCTGAGTGTGTAGCGTGTAAACCTGAGTCTGTAGCGTGTACCTGAGTCTGTAGCGTGTAAACCTGAGTGTGTAGCGTGTAAACCTGAGTGTGTAGCGTGTAAACCTGAGTGTGTAGCATGTACCTGAGTATGTAGCGTGTACCTGAGTGTGTAGCGTGTACCTGAGTGTGTAGCGTGTACCCGAGTGTGTAGCATGTAAACCTGAGTCTGTAGCGTGTAAACCTGAGTGTGTAGCGTGTACCTGAGTGTGTAGCGTGTAAACCTGAGTGTGTAGCGTGTACCTGAGTCTTTAGCGTGTGAACCTGAGTGTGTAGCATGTGAACCTGAGTGTGTAGCATGTACCTAAGTGTGTAGCGTGTACCTGAGTGTGTAGCGTAAACCTGAGTCTGTAGCGTGTACCTGAGTCTGTAGCGTGTAAACCTGAGTGTGTAGCGTGTACCTGAGTCTGTAGCGTGTATCTGAGTCTGTAGCATGTAAACCTGAGTGTGTAGCGTGTACCTGAGTGTGTAGCATGTACCTGAGTGTGTAGCATGTAAACCTGAGTGTGTAGCATGTACCTGAGTGTGTAGCATGTACCTGAGTGTGTAGCGTGTACCTGAGTGTGCAGCATGTACCTCAGTGTGTAGCGTGTAAACCTGAGTGTGTAGCGTGTACCTGAGTCTGTAGCATGTAAACCTGAGTGTGTAGCGTGTATCTGAGTCTGTAGCATGTAAACCTGAGTGTGTAGCGTGTACCTGAGTCTGTAGCGTGTATCTGAGTCTGTAGCATGTAAACCTGAGTGTGTAGCGTGTACCTGAGTGTGTAGCATGTACCTGAGTGTGTAGCATGTAAACCTGAGTGTGTAGCATGTACCTGAGTGTGTAGCATGTACCTGAGTGTGTAGCGTGTACCTGAGTGTGCAGCATGTACCTCAGTGTGTAGCGTGTAAACCTGAGTGTGTAGCGTGTACCTGAGTCTGTAGCATGTAAACCTGAGTGTGTAGCGTGTATCTGAGTCTGTAGCATGTAAACCTGAGTGTGTAGCGTGTACCTGAGTGTGTAGCATGTACCTGAGTGTGTAGCGTGTACCTCGGTGTGTAGCGTGTAAACCTGAGTGTGTAGCATGTACCTGAGTGTGTAGCATGTACCTCAGTGTGTAGCGTGTAAACCTGAGTATGTAGCGTGTACCTCAGTGTGTAGCGTGTAAACCTGAGTCTGTAGCGTGTAAACCTGAGTCTGTAGCGTGTGAACCTGAGTGTGTAGCGTGTAAACCTGAGTCTGTAGCGTGTGAACCTGAGTGTGTAGCGTGTACCTGAGTGTGTAGCGTGTACCTGAGTGTGTAGCATGTAAACCTGAGTCTGTAGCATGTACCTGAGTCTGTAGCGTGTAAACCTGAGTGTGTAGCGTGTAAACCTGAGTCTGTAGCGTGTACCTGAGTCTGTAGCGTGTAAACCTGAGTGTGTAGCGTGTAAACCTGAGTGTGTAGCGTGTAAACCTGAGTGTGTAGCGTGTACCTGAGTGTGTAGCGTGTACCTGAGTGTGTAGCGTGTAAACCTGAGTCTGTAGCGTGTAAACCTGAGTGTGTAGCGTGTACCTGAGTGTGTAGCGTGTAAACCTGAGTGTGTAGCGTGTGAACCTGAGTGTGTAGCGTGTGAACCTGAGTGTGTAGCATGTACCTAAGTGTGTAGCGTGTACCTGAGTGTGTAGCATGTAAACCTGAGTCTGTAGCGTGTACCTGAGTCTGTAGCGTGTAAACCTGAGTGTGTAGCGTGTACCTGAGTCTGTAGCGTGTATCTGAGTCTGTAGCATGTAAACCTGAGTGTGTAGCGTGTACCTGAGTGTGTAGCATGTACCTGAGTGTGTAGCATGTAAACCTGAGTGTGTAGCATGTACCTGAGTGTGTAGCATGTACCTGAGTGTGTAGCGTGTACCTGAGTGTGCAGCATGTACCTCAGTGTGTAGCGTGTAAACCTGAGTGTGTAGCGTGTACCTGAGTCTGTAGCGTGTATCTGAGTCTGTAGCATGTAAACCTGAGTGTGTAGCGTGTACCTGAGTGTGTAGCATGTACCTGAGTGTGTAGCGTGTACCTCGGTGTGTAGCGTGTAAACCTGAGTGTGTAGCATGTACCTGAGTGTGTAGCGTGTACCTGAGTGTGTAGCATGTACCTCAGTGTGTAGCGTGTAAACCTGAGTGTGTAGCGTGTACCTCAGTGTGTAGCATGTAAACCTGAGTCTGTAGCATGTACCTGAGTGTGTAGCATGTACCTCAGTGTGTAGCGTGTACCTGAGTGTGTAGTGTGTACCTCAGTGTGTAGCGTGTACCTGAGTGTGTAGTGTGTACCTCAGTGTGTAGCGTGTAAACCTGAGTCTGTAGCATGTACCTGAGGTAACTAGCGTATGCAGATGTCAGACCGTTACAGCTGAGTCCGAGATCAGCGAGTGCGAGACTGAAGACGAAAAAGTTACTTGGAGTCCTGAGGTGCTTCACCTTCAGGAAGGCCAATATGGATATGAAGTTTAAGAAGAACCCAAGTAAACCTAAACACACACACACACACACACACACACACACAGCTGTATCCTGTCAACTGACCTCATTTTAGTGAATTAAATTTCACACAATAGTTATGCATTAAAATAACTCGTTTTTTGCATCACGTTAAAAAGTCTACTGTTCTTTGTTTTCTATACAAGTTATGAAGCTAATGTAGCGACTGAAGCAAGCTGTTAGCAATTAGCATTGTGCAATCTGTATATTAAAGTCAACACACACTTGCATATAAAAAGTATAAACAGATTTTATATATATATATATATATATATATATATATATATATATATATATATATATATATATATATATATATATATAAATAACTTTATTACTTGTTAATAGTAACACCATATTGCTGTCAAGTTCTGGATCCTGATTGGTCAGAAGTTGTTCTCCATAACAGCACATCTGATCAGTGGTGGAGAGTAATGAAGTAAATGTAATTCGTTTCTGTATTTAAGTAGTTTTTTTGTTCTGTACTGAAGTGTTTTTATTTAAACTTCACTACATTTCAAAACCAAATATCTTCCTTTTTACTACATTTTGTGAACATAATTGTGCATTTTTATTTATGACTTTTTAGTTATAATTTAACTGTTCAAGTCAACAATCAAGGTTGAGCACACGCTCTGTTTTACACGTGTTCACAACACACATGACCTTATTTACGTGATTTTTTTTTTAAGTAGTTGAAAAGAAGGTTTTGTGTTCATGATCATTATAATAGAAATTAATCAGTGTTTGAGTCATTAATATCATTCTATTAATAGATCAGTGTGCTGAGAGTCACATTTGAGTCTTTTCACATAAACTAAGGTGATCAATAAAGAGTCTTAAAAATAAAAATGATAAAAGGAACATTATAGTTATAATTAATCAGTACTTTGGATATTTAAGTACATTTGAAGGCAAAAACTTTTGTAATTTTATGCTAAAGTTTAAAGAGAACACTTTTACTGGAGTCACATTTTACTGCGTCTCTACTTTAACTCGACTCGTCCCCCGCTGCACCTCAGTCACAGCACACACTCGACATAAAACTCGTCTTTTAAAGTGGATTTTGTTTTGCGTGATGTATGGAAGCAGTCTGCAGTGTAAGAGCTTTGCAACACTCAAAGCTGGAATTTTTACTTTTCTACATTCACTGATTTTAATAAACAGTTTGAATGAAAAGCGTGTAATAATAATATTCTATCGTGAATAAATATTGGCACCTACCCCCCACCAGCAGCACCGAGCCGAACACAAACATGTCGAAATCACTGAATCCCTCAGGCAACACGTGAGACGACATTGTGATAAAAATGTAAATATCAATAACGATGTCAGCAGTTGCTCCACTCCTCCTTCAGCCGATTCTGAAATGAGAAGGTTTTAAACAGAGCAGCGGGATTTTTATATCCTGTTTCACGTGAAAGGCCATGAGAGAGAGAGTGAGTAATGCCTGGAGGAATGTCTTAATACACTGCTGAGAAAAAGAGAGAAAGAAAGAGAGACAGAGAGAGAGAGAGAGAGAGAGAGAGAGAGAGAGAGAGAGAGAGAGAGAGAGAGTAAGAGGAGAAAACATTTCACAAAACACATTACACAATAGCAGAGAAACACACTGTGCACTACTCTATACTTTTTATTACTCGTTTGGGCCTCTTTTCATTATTATCTGCTCATTCAAATATCTGAAACAATCTTTCCATCCATGTCTATCATTCTCTATATCATAGTCTATATCTAACTTACCATCTGTTCATCTGTGTATCTGTGCATCTATCTATCTATCTATCTATCTATCTATCTATCTATCTATCTATCTATCTATCTATCTATCTATCTATCTATCTATCTATCTATCTATCTATCTATCTATCTATCTATCATCTTTTCATTAATCCATCCATCCATCCATCCATCCATCCATCCTCCTGTTAAGTGCTGTTGCAGAGAGGTGATGATTTGGGCTTATTTTGCAGCAACAGGACCTGGGCATTTTGTTATCATCTGTATACCAAAGTATAAAGGACAGCGAAGGATGGAAGGATAGATAGATAGATAGATAGATAGATAGATAGATAGATAGATAGATAGATAGATAGATAGATAGATAGATAGATACAATAAACTTTGTGATTATGGTATAATATTATTACATTTCTTCATCATCATTTTAATTTCATCTTCTCCCGCTTATCTGTAATTCGGGTCGCGGGGGCAGCAGTCTAAGCAGATTCCCCAGACACTTCTCCGTGTCCAGGGATCGGGCTGTTAAGGCCCCCGCCTTCGATTGCTGCCCAATCCTCTCAGCACCGGTCCCTTACGGTCCCTCCTGCAGGTGGTGAGCCCACGGGAAGGCGGCCCCACGTCGCTCCGACATCACGGTCCTTGATTTATTTTTCCTCGTAAGGGTCCCCTGGAGCATAGAGGGTTAAGGGCCTTGCTCAAGGGCCCAAGAGTGGCATCTTGGCGATACCGGGGCTTGAACCCCCGGCCTTCCGATCGGTAACCCAGCGCCTTAACCGCTGGAGCCACCACTCCCCTTATATTATTATTATCCCCTTAATTATCCTATTATTATTATATATTATCCCCTTAATATTATTACATCAATATTATTATTATTATTATTATTATTATTATTATTATTAAATGTTTCCTTATTATTATTCTGATTCTAATTGTCATTACATTTGCACAATATGGATAATTATATAATAATAAGGTGATAATTGTGATATTTGTTAGCATGTGATTTATTAAACCCTCCGCGAGTCCTTTGATTTGAAGCCGAAAGCTTGGCACATGTATGTTTCGTATGTTTTTGAGCAGAAAACCCAACTCCTGTCTGCTCTAATCCCGATGCACTGCTGCCAGGTGATTAGTGCTGAGGATTCTGGGTAACAGCAAACGCTGCTCATGGAAACGGAGCTGCAGAGACCTGGGTGCAGCTCCAAAAGAGCCGAACGTCCATCTGAGATTCAGCTTCTTCTTCTTAATGTCCACATGAAGCATTGAATTGAACTCACAGCAGCATAGAAATAATTAGTTAATGTTGATGTGCTTCAAAAGACAGATGGCACATAAACACACTGAGATGTTTACTAAACATGAAAGGAAGGAGTCTCCAGCTTCAGTACTTTATAACAGAAAGGCGAGAGGTGGTTCAAGTGCTGGTTTAAAGTTTAGGGCTCTGAGGTATTAATCAGAAAATCTGGGTTTATGGCTCAGCACACTTGCCACTGTTGGACCCCTGAGCAAGGCCCTTAATCCTCTGTGATCCAGGGGGCGCTGTATTATTGCTCACCCTGTGCTCTGACTCCAACTTCCTAACAAAGATATGCAATGAATAAATGCTGCAATGTGACAAGTAATAAAGAAAATTCACAATTATTAAACGCAACAAAAGAAAAACTGAGATTTTTCTCCAACAAAGTAAACATCACTCTACAGCTATAAAGTAAGAAGGGATGGGTATTGATTACATTTTTTTTGGTACCGATACCGGTTCTCTGATACTGGTCTTGTTGATACTACCGTATTTTCCGGACTATAAGCCGCTACTTTTTTCCCACGTTTTGAACCTCGCGGCTTAAACAACGAAGCGGCTAATTTATGAATTTTTCCTGGGTTTTTCCCGGTTTTACAAACTTCAAGCCAAAAAACTGAACCCCAAAACATTAGACCAATGAAATTTCCGAACGAAACAAAAAAAACGCACCTCACCTGTGTTCTGAGCTGCACGGCTTCGGGAGAAAAAACGGTTTTCTTAAACGCACGACGATGCCAAAAGATAAACTCCCGAGAGAAATAGTTGTGAGAGGAAGGAGGAAGACAGTGAACAATGACTTTCTTGGTAGGCTACTGTTTAGATACCGTGTGTAAAATGTCTTTCGTTAAAGCCTGTGTAAAGTTCATTAGTTTCAGTGTAGACAGTGTGCGGCTTATAGACAGGTGCGGCTTATTTATGTTCAAAATAAAAATCTACGTAAAATTCAGTGGGTGTGGCCTATATATGGGTGCGCTTAATAGTCCGGAAATTACGGTACTCTATAATTTGGTGCAAAAAAGATGTGAAAAGATTTTGAAAATCTGGTTATTTTATTACTGCTGAATTTAGTAATGTTACAATGTTACAGTTACAAAAACACAGAAAAATTTGTTAAAATAATAACTAACTCATTTATTGCCTACTTCACCTGGCCCAGCTGGAGTCCACTGTAGTGAAGGGCAATAAATCATTCACTATAAATGTAGTGACGGCCCTATGACACTCTGACGTTTATTCATCGTTATGGTGAATGGGCTGCTACTGGGTGTCTCAGAAGGTGTACCTTCGCTTGAGGCTGATGTGTTTAAATGTTTCTAGTTTATATTTTATATTGCATCTGACACTGATGCACAAGTTTTCCAATGTAATCAACACTTTTGAACATTTTAACTTTGCCACCATGACTGATTGCTCACACACACACACACACACACACACACACACACACACACACACACACACACACACACACCATGTGTGCATGGATATCACACGTACATCATTCAGTTATGGAAAATAAAAAGCAGCAGCTTCTAATTCACCATTAACATTGAAGTATTCAGAGATAATTCTAATATTGATAACAGTAGCTGATTAGTAGTCTGGTATTGAACCAGTTACGTACCAGTCCTAATAAAATACCGGCTCTCGGTAACCATCTCTAAAAGTAACTACTTTAACTGACTATAACTGGTTATAATATACTTTTACTTACAGTTTTACTTTTCTCACAGTACATCTTTATTTCCTAATCTACCTCTTTCTTTTGTTTGTTCATCTGTCCATCATTCTTTTCATTTGTCAATTCTAATTTATCTATCCATCCATCTGTCCATCTGTCTATCTATACACACCTATATAGGTCAGTGTGAATACTGGATTCTGATTGGCTGGAAGGAAGTTGTGAGATAAATGGCATCAGGATTAAGCAAACAACAGCTTCATTATTCATAATTTGTCATTTGTATTCTTCTGAAATTATGCACAAATTATTTGACCATCGCAATTTAAATCCAAGCTCCACATTTAACCGTCCAATCAGATCACCAGAACGTCCCTGTCCTGTAAATAAACAAAAAGCGAGCTCGCAGCCAATGAGCTTCCAGGAAGGAAATAATCATGTAAATGGAAATAACCCACGTCCCTTTCCCTAATCCCACTCGATCCTTTTTATCTGGGGGATTCAGAGCAGCAGCAACAGCAGCATGGACACAGACGACTGAGACGCTCAGAGACACAACAATGTTGCTGCTGCAGCAGGGACACCATCAGACGTCCCGTTTTATTTCTTTTTTTCTCTTTTCATTTTTAACTTAGCTGTTAAGACAATGCCAAAATGTGGGTCTTTTTGAGTTTGTGTTTGGCCTTTATCGGGGGACTTTCAGTCCCGTCCAGCGCCTGTCCTGCACAGTGTAGCTGTTTCTTCTACAAACTCGGTGATGGAACCAAAGCCCGGTAAGAACCTGGTGTGTTTTATGTTGTTTTGGGTAAAGAGTGCATTCCCAGTGCAGGTTTTTAATCCTGGCTTAAGTAAGGATGAGATTAACTGCAGTGCTGTTTAATCTTTTCCCAATGTTGAACTTCACAGTGAAGGCTAGCCGAGCTTCTGAAAACATTCAGCGAATCCTGTGAAGCGCAAAGAATTACAAACAGTTGGAGGGATGAAGCATGGTGGTGGAGTTACTGTTTTCAGAATATTCAACGGAATCAGAATACTTTATTGATCGCTGCCACAATTGTATTGGGAAATTGTTTGGTTGCAGGTTACAGTTAAAGATCAAAGTAAAATAATTTTTTTTAAATAAATATACATAAAGTATATATTAAGTGAAATATAATATTTTACAGCATGAAAAAACAAAAGTCAGACTACAATAATAGTTATAAATTATTTCACATGTAATTATTATTATTTAATTATTATAATAATTCTTACAAATGATTATTATTAGTTTTATTATTAATATTATTATTATTGTATTATTGTTGTTGTTGTTGCACTAATGTTATTATTGCACATAATTGCCCAAGATATTAATATTTGCTCGACGGATCAGGACTGTTTTAGCAGCAAAAAGGAGACACAATATTAAGCAGATGGCCTTAATGTTATGCCTAATCAGTGTAGAGGACTCAGCAGTGCTGTGGTGTTTTCTTTATCTCAATGCTGAAAGTGTTTATCTGAACAAATGCTTAGGGGAAAAGTGTAGTCTGAAACAGAGAGGTGTTTGCATAAAAAATTGGGAACGTAAAAAGTCGAGAAACGTTGATACCAAACCCCAAACTGCCTGTAGGATGCAGCAGTGGAACCGAACTGTGATTACCGTATATTTGGAAGTAAAATAGTCTGAAAATGTGGTGTAGCTGATCATTTATTATTATTATAAACGGTGTGAGGGAACGCCGAGAACATTCACACATTTAGATCTGAACTGCAGCAAACGCTCTCAGTGTGAAAACCACCATTATTTTTTTTTACCTTTTATTTCTTGATTTCTGATCCTCTCCAGGAGCGTCCTGTGCAGTGATCCTGAGCTCAGCTCCATCCCCACTGACTTCCCCTCGGACATTTCAAAGCTTCGTATTGAAAAGACGGACATTACCCAAATCTCCAGCGAGGCCTTTATTTCCCTCCGAAAACTTGAATTCCTCTGGATGTCCTTCAACTCTCTTTCTGTTCTCCAAGTGGACAGTTTTCGTGGCTTGAGCATGCTGAATGAGCTTCGGCTCGAAGCGAACTTCATCACCTCCTTCCCATGGGAGAGTTTAACTGATATGCAGAACCTCAGACTCCTGGATTTGCATGACAATAAGATCAGCATCATCCCGGCTGAAGCAGCTATCTACATTAAAAACCTGACATACCTGGATCTGTCCAGTAATAGCCTCACAACTGTGCCATCTGAAGTTCTGCTCATGTGGCTCTCTACCAAACCGCAGCAGGATGCTGAGAACTCGAAGATGATTTTGGGTAAAATTCCAGATTATTAACCCCTTCACAGCTCTGTAATAAATTTTGATCTGTGTTTGCTCAGAAATCATATTTTTGAATTCCCCAGGTCTTCATGATAACCTGTGGCAGTGTGACTGTCGCTTGTTTGACCTGATTCAGTTCCAGAAGTCTCCGTCATCAGCGTTAGCTTTCATCGACAATCACCTACGCTGTTCAGAGCCTGAGAGCTTTTCCGGAGTGCTCTTATGGGATGTGGAGATTCGAATGTGCCAGGTTCCACGAGTTCACACCGCCGTGGCTAAAGTTCGCAGTCTGGTAGGCAACAACGTCCTGCTTCGCTGTGGTACTGTTGGAGTGCCCATGCCTGAGCTCACCTGGACCCGGGCTGATGGGAAAGACATCAATGGTACAGGTGAGGGTACTGTCTAATTTCTACACTTTTAGCAAAAATAATCCTAGCAAATTACTACGATGGACGAAGTCAAACCGGGGCTTTTGAGTTTATAAAATAAAAAACTCTCCTGCTACATTTATACACTTAATCCAGCGTTTAACTAATACCTGGAAAGATTCGACATAGAAAGATTCGTCAGTAAGCCTGATTCACTGCTTCACTTCATTACCATGAAACCAGGATCTGGATCGTCACTAAGCACCATCTTTCAAACTTACACCATTCAGATGTCTTACTGCGGCTGAACGTCTCACCATGCTACTGCGCTCGAAGTCTTCTGGAGATATTCAAAGGTTTATGCCTTTGTTCACAATTAACTTCAGCACCACACGCTGTCCTATGCATACACTGTTGTCGGCCATCTTGATTAGCGGTACATGCGTCATACATGTGCGCTGCCTAGCAGTAATAGGACACGCTAACCACTTACCACTGCGTGTAATACCACCACGCTAGCATCTATTTTTATACCTGGGAAATATAAAGTCCCGGTTTTACTCGAACGACCTTCGTAATAGGAGTCCAAGACTTGTGGCTTGAAATTTAACAGACTGAGGACATTTTGTTATTAAGCACAAAAAAGATAAAATGACATCGGTAGGGGGGTTATTAGGTAGGTAAGTGGGTAGGTAGGGTATTCGGTGGGTAGGCAGGTAACAGAGGTGGACGGTGGAAGTTAATAATTACATTTACTTGCATAACTGTAACTGAGTATTTTATTTGTGTGCTTCTACTTTTTGAAGTAATTTTTTTATTTGTAATTTTACTTATGTATGTTTTGTTTGAAGTATTGTACTTCACTACATTTCAAATTATATGGAGTAAAAAAAAACAATTCAAGGTGAAAACATCACAACTGGGGGCAAAATTGTCACTGCACAATTAATTCACTTTTTACTTTACAGTCTATGAAGAACTTTCAGCCGAAGGCATCACCTGGTCCATTCTCAGCATCCTCACCGTGTCCTCTCATGACTCGGCCAAATACATCTGCAGAGCCACAAATTTTGTGGGCAGCGCCAATGCCGTCATCTCTCTTGTTGTTTCAGAAACAAGACAGATCGGTGAGGTGAAGAAAAGTGGCATCAAGAAGAAACCCACCGCAAGATACATTCCTATGACCTCTGCAGACACTGAAGCATTTAATGTCTCCAAATCCACAAGGCCATCCAAGAACGAGAGCTCTAGCATATCTAATGGAGTAATGGACGGCAAATCCACAGAGAACAGTTTAGAGATCGATGTTGAAAAGAATGTGTTGAGCAACTTGGCAGCCAATGCTTCATTCCTCCAGCAAGGCCCGGAGAAAAGAGTGGTACGTTCCGTCAAAATAATCGGCGACACCGATCACACGGTGTCAATCAACTGGCGAGCTCCTTCTGCGACCAACACCACGTGGTTTAGTGTTCTTTATGCCGTATTCGGTGAAAGAGATATGAAACGCATCAATGTCGGTCCCGGGAAGCATCGGATCACCATCGAGGGCCTTGTTCCCAAAACCAAGTATATCGCCTGTGTATGTGTGAAGGGTCTAATCCCGAAGAAGGAGCAGTGTGTGATCTTCTCAACGGATGAAGCAGCCAGTGCAAGTGGCACTCAGAAGCTCATCAATGTGGTGGTGATCACGGTAGCGTGTGTCATTGCTGTGCCTCTCACCCTCATCGTTTGCTGCGGGGCTCTGAAAAGACGACTCCAGAAGCTTATGGGAAGAAGAAAGAAGGACATTCAAGACTCGTATGTGACCTTCGAGACTATCACACCAGGTACCAAGGCTAAAGGGATGGAAGGGGAGTTCCTCGCTCACACCAACAAAGACGAGTCCAACCGTCTGCTCTCGGCTCGCTCCAGCGTCGACTCTGAGGCCGTGAACAGAACCGAAAGTCATCCGAATGAGTATTACTGCTGAAATCAATATTGATCATCTCTGCACTGACTGATCTTCAGGATCTGATTCGTCCTGTTCAGTAAATCTGGAGATCTGGAATCTGGAGCCCTGGAATATCGAGGATACATAATATTTGGTTTCTAGAGATTGTATTAAGATGCTGATTGTGAATATGGCGTAAAGAAAAGCATGTTCATGGCCTCTCAGGCATACTCTAAGTGATCTGGGTATAAACAAACAGGACATACCAAAAGTATGTGCACCCCTGACTAATATATATAGTACATTTACATTTTTGGCATTTGGCAAACGCTCTAATCCAGAGAGATTTCCAATTAAAAGGTAAAAGGTTTTGTTTAACGGCACAGCAGTAGCATTGCAGCTCAATGGTAGTGGGATTTGAACTTACAACCATCTCATTAAAAGTCAAACATCTGAGCTACCACTTCCCCATCACACTTATATAAGGGTCTTATTCAAACAGTTAACACCAAGTTGTATACTACTTAATTACAATTTCCTGTTCCAAGCTCCATGAAGAAAAGCATGCGGTTCCTGCACAGGGTCCTGGATTCTACAGGCGCTAGAACGTGAGGAACTGATTAAAGCCCCATCTGTCATGTGATCCCTGTACGGACCTCGTCTTTCTCTTGACTGTGTTTTGTGCACAATTCTAGACACGTAGGTTTTCTCTTGTGTTTTGTACAGTATTCATTGTATTCTTTCTCTCACTCTGCTCTAATAATAAACTAAAATTGAGATGTTCTGTGTAAATAAATATTTTCTCTAATAATCTCTTCCATCTAATGTCTGAAAAAGTATCTACGAATAAACGTTTTTCATAAAATATAAGAAAAGTGTCAGCAGTTCAGGTTTAGGATCCAAGGCGGATCCTCAATTCCTACATTTGTTTTCTATTATTTTTCTAAGCCAACATCACTTTTAGGAATATTTAATTAATAATTTCATCAATGTTTTGTATTATATTATTCCAGATCTGGATATGATGTAGTTTGGCTACTGAACATTCACATTTTATTCTAGACAAATTAAACATAATGACTTGAACTACGAGACCCAAACCTGTTCCAGCAGGACATTTGTGCACAAAGTCAGCTCTATGAAGATCTGCTTTGGACTGAAAGATCTGTTTCTATAGAACTCCAACAGTATTAATGAATGTCCTCACCTCACCTACAGTACATTAGAACCCCCTTGTGTCTGCACAAATCTCCACAGAATCTAGTGGAACATCTTCCCAGAAGAGTGGAGCTCATTGTAACAGCACATGGAGACTAAATGTGGAATGGGCTGTTCAAAAAGAAGCACATAGCAATCTGGTCAGGTGTCCACAAACTTTTGCTTCATATAATGCATCTAATAAACCTTTAAAGTTGTCCTGGAGTTTTCAATCAGCTGCTTGTTAGTGAATGTGTGGAACATCACAGTGATTTAAATCTGAACTCCTGCAGCGCTGCTTTAACAGGAGATTGAGGTTAATAAGCTTCACCTTACTGCAGAAGTGAACCGTGTGTTAGTGATGGACGTCTCACGGCTTCGGCTTTGATTTTATCTTTGTACTGTATATTTACACCGTTTGACAGACATCCTTATCCAGAGTGACTTTCTGAGAAGGTGAGAGTTAAGGGCCTTGCTCAGGGGCCCAGCAGTGGCAGCTTGATGGGATTTGAACTTGTGAACTTCTGCTCCAGAGTCCAATGCCTTGATAACTAAGATCCTTAGTTAACCACCTCCACCTGATGTATGCAGCACACACTCTCAGATTAGATAACGCTTTCTCATTTCTGATACGAAACCCAACAGATACTCATCTGATATCAGGTCTTTCAAACACTTAATAAGAAATATGCTAAAGAAATGCTGAGATGTTGTAAAGAACTAAAAGCTTTAATTCAATTAAAATATCTTACAAAAATCCCACAGACTAAAAATTACAGGATTAAAAATAAACTGTAATGTAATAAACTTGAGCGTATGTTTAAGTCAAATAATATCTGTAATAATTCATAATAACTATAATCTCCCATTATCTGGTCACATGTCCAATTCCAATTTTAAAAATTATATTATATACATTATTATATTATATTATATATTTAAAATAGGCGTGTAATGATACACAAAATTCAAGCCAATCTCACCACCAACATCAATTCAACACACACACACACACACACACACACACACACACACACACACACACACACACACACACACTCAAACATAACCTCAGGAGCACACACAGTGGTAGTAACCTCAGCAGATCAGTCAGTGCTTTTTATTTTCTATACTGGATTTTTAAGCTTCAGAGTTCAATATGGATGTAACGATACACAAATTGTACACTTCAGTATGTACGTATCACCTCTTCATCGGTCTGATAGCGATCCCAAGCGGTATCTCCAGACGAAACCCTCTGTAAGTAGTAAAGGCAGCAGACTGTATTTTTTATCTCCGCAGCTGTAAGAAGCCGCCGACTTACAAGCGCTAATTAAATGGAGGTTTAATCCGATCCTGCGTGTCGAATCCATGCTGAAAAAAGAGCTTTATCTCTCCGCCTCACTGCCTCCATTTAGTCCCATAAAAAACACAGGAGACTGCAGTTCTGGATTTAGTAATGAAACTAAGAATAACCAAGCTGCACTGCTGGGCCCCTGAGCAAGGCACTTAACCCTCAACCGTTATACGGTCTGTGAATCAGACACTAACTTCAGCTTTTTACCTAAAATCAATACACAATTCAATCCAATATCCAGAGAATTTTTCTATATGAACAAAAGTTTGTGGAAACCTGATCATTATGTGCCTCTTATGGAGCTGACTTTGTGCACAGGTTTGGATCTCCTAGATCAAGTCAAGGGATAATTATGCTGCAAAGACATCCTATACAATTGTGTACCTCCAACTTTGTGCTAACAGTTTGAGGAGGAACCTCATCAGACTGGAGAAGTCAGGTGTCCTATTCATTTTGTCTGTGTATGTTATGTTCATTTGTGTTATGTGTCACCTCTCTGAGATCTCAGTCATTAGGCGGATTAAAGCACAAGCAGCTTAAGTCCCTCAGCACTTGGACATCTCCTACAGTCCAGCATGTTCCTCACACTTCATCCACCTGCACCGTAAGCATGTTCCTCACTACGCTAGCCTTACTGTTTAATGGTTTTTATTGGGCGGCTGGGTTCTGCGTGACGGGATGCTCATGCACTGAAGACAACGCTGGGAGGTGAGTGATGTTAAACATCTCAAGGTTTTATAAAGGCAGGAGATGTGTGGTAATGGAAATTTTGAAAATTGATACTGTACAAGTCCCTGTGAATGAGCTGTTGCTATGGAAACGGTGACGGATCAGAATGTGGCGTTGATATAAACACAGGCCACTTTTAAAGCTGCTGTTATAGAGAAATAATCAACACCTCCTCATTAGATGGTAGAAATGTGCCCGAGCAAAGCATCATTTGGACGAGTCTAATTTGCGTAAATCTTATAAAAAGCTTATATTGCATAAGTTCTCATCATTTTCCTCTCAGTAATCTGAAGGGAAATTCGGGTTGTGAGAAAAGCTGACTGTATTTTTGCAGCAAAGTATCAGCATGTTTCCTCCATGTTCCTCCACCATGATTCTACAGATCAGTGGGGTTTTATTTCAGACTCCACCTGATCAATTTTGCTGACAGAATTTCTCTTTGTTTTAGATCTTTATTATGTATGCAAAGTGCTTTGGAATCAATCCCTGAGAACCTTCCTGGAGATTTGATCAAAATCAGAATTGAGAAGTCCCACCTCACAGAAATACCCCAGAGAGCTTTTTCCGCAGTCGGTGCCTTGGAGTCGCTGTGGCTGAACTTTAACACCATCACTCTGATCAACCTTAAGAGCCTTGAAGGCCTGTGGAACCTAACTGAGCTCCGTCTGGAGGGGAACAATCTGAGAACGGTGCCGTGGACAGCCTTTCAGGAAACGCCCAAACTCAAAATCTTGGATCTGAAGCACAACCGTCTGGACGTGCTGCCGGAGTTCGCCTTACGCCACCTTCTCATGCTGACCTATTTAGATTTATCCTTCAATCAGCTTACGGTGATCTCCGCGGATGTTTTTCTTAACTGGCCTCGCTATCAGGTACAAAATCCCAGCAGGAGGGAGGAGAGCGATGCTAACGCAGTATTAGCGCTGCATGGGAACCACTGGCTGTGCGACTGCCGACTCAAAGGCTTCGTGGACTTTGTTAAATCCGTCAGTCCACCCATCATACTGATGAACTCGTACCTGTCCTGTTCAGGTCCAAAATCAAAAGACGGGAAGTTTTTTCATGAGGTTGAACTCAGGAATTGCTTGAAGCCAGAAAGTTCTACACCTGACGCTAACGTCACGGCTTCGCTTGGCTCCAATGCGACGCTGAGGTGCCTCGTGAAAGCGAGGCCTGATGCTGTGGTTCGATGGAGCTACAGTCTAAAAGCCATCAGAGGATTCACAGGTAAAGGTGCTGCTCCTGCTGAGGAACACGAGAGGAATCGTACTAATACACACTCTGATGCAAAACACAGCGAAAGGTGCAAACCGTACTAGTTTTCCTGCATTCTTTTATCTTATATGTTTATATGTGAGAAATAAAAAAATGCCTAATAGTCACTAGTCATCATTAAGGACATTTCAGTCCCGGTAGAACAAAAGTGCACTTTTACAACAATTAGACCATCACTGGTCGTCATTTCACACTAGTTTTGAGTGATGTGGACTGGTCTTGGATTTTCCAGTTTGGCTGTTTCCATACCTACTGAAATCTCCAGATTGTTGTTCTTAACAACAAGACAGACTGGAAACTGTGGTGGCCTTCATCTTTAGGTTCATCGTCCATGTTGAGCATTTTGAGATGCTTTTCTGCTCACCACAGTGTTTTCACATTATTTGGTGATTGTTGACTTCTTGTTGAACCAACCTGGTAATTATTTTGCCCCAATTTGTATAAACGTTCGAGATGTTTGATTGTGAAATTTGCAGAAAATCAGCGGTTTCTGAAAAAACTTACCCTGACCAAGGTCACTGAGATTTTTCCCTATTTTGATGTTGACACCTTGACTTACACTTCCTGTCTGTAATCAGATGACTTGCTCCACACCACATTAGTTTTAAACTCACCTTAATGTGTGGTGACCTTCAAAACCTGCAACAGAATGCTACAGAACCTTAAACCCACGATCCAAAGTCTCCATGTGTAACATTTGGATCGTGGGTTTAGTTTATTACATCAAAGCACCAACCATAGTCAAGTCAAGACAAGGTCTCTACCCAGAGGTTACGTCTACACTAATCCGGATAAATAAAAATAAAAACGCCATTTTTGTTCAAAAATCGTTCTGCGTCCACACTTTCGATTGTTTTTCAAAAGTTGCTCATCCACGCTGAAACATCTTAAAATGCTCACATCCCCATACCGCACATGAGCAAAACCTAAGATGCTTCGGCCCGCGGCATTTCTGCTGCCAAAGAGTGCCCTCTGGAGGAGTGGTGGTGAATTGTCCCTGATGAATGTTACACCATTGTAACCTCCACAAGTCACAGACCAGAAGGCTACAATATTCTAAGGCTGTTCTTTGTACAGTTTCATCCATTAAAAATAAAATGTCCATCTGAGTGAAGTAAGTTCATAAATGCTAATCAGATTACTGGGTGCAGATGAAACACCAGCAGTTAAAAGGGTCTATATTAAAAATGGCGAACATGCAGATTAAATCTGTGGGCAAAAGTATTGTTTACTGTATATCTGGAAGAAGCTTCAGTAATATTTAATATCTAACAATGATGTCCTATTAACATATTACAATGTCTTCACAATCTCTTCTGTCTGTTTCTCTCTACAGTGTCTCAGTCTCAGGTGAACGACGATACGATCGTTTCGGCTTTAATGATCCCGTCAGTCCGCTCCTCTGATCATGGCCTTTACAAATGCAGTAGCAGCAACTTCATTGGAAATTCCTCGGTTAGCATCCAGCTAAATGCCCTGCACTCCAACACCTCATTGGCGATGCCCCCTGGCTTTCCTCTGCACTCTGTCAATGAAAACATTTACATCGATATCCGAATCTCCAAGCAGACGGTGTACGGAATAACCATCGAGTGGTACGCGGCGACGGAGAACCCTGCTGAAACATGGTTCACTGTCCATTTCGGTCGCTACGATTCTCCAAAAAAAGAGGCTCTGTACATCGGCCCGGGTATCAACAAGTACTCGGTAAACAATCTCGAACCTGCTACAAAGTACGAGGTATGTGTCTCGCTGAAGAACCAGCCTCCTCGTCCGGAGCAGTGTATCGTATTTGTGACTGGGAGCAGCACGAACGAAGTGGAGCAGCGTGAACGACTCATTCACATCATTGTGATCGTTTGCGCCATGGTGCTTGCGGTTCCTGCTGGGATGTTCGCCTGCACCACCAACACCAGAAGCAGCTGCTTGGATCGCTGCACTCAGGTCTGCAGCAGAACTCGAGGAAAGAGAGATGCAAAAGACTCTTGCGAGAACAACAGGCAGGGGACGTTTGACAGTCTTCAGGCGGCAAGTGACGAAGGACTCTACAGAGATTCGGGTAAAGAGCGGAAGTGGAGATGGCGCTCGGAGGATAAAGGGCAGAGGGGCAACAGTGCACAGCTCTACTAACCAACACAATGGCGATATCTGTGAAAACTTCCCCAATGGGCGTGGCCTAATATTTTTATGAGTATTAGCAGTCTGCATTGTGCATCCCCGTCCAATTAGCTTTGGTTTGCCAGCTTGCTAAACCTCCGTGGGGGTGGGGTTTGCAAAATTCTTCCTTATGATTGGTCAAAAGTTTTGCATGATCGTAATTGCAAATAAGTCATGCCAAAACACCCCCCCCCCCTTAAAAAATGTAGAAAATCCATCTTTTGCTGTAGCTACAATTTGTCCTGCAGTTCTCTGGAGGAATTTATAACACCTGAAATTAACATAATAAACCTTTTAGAATATAAAAGGCCATGCCCACAAGTGACAAAAGTAGCAAACCGAAAGAGACGAATTTGATGGAAAGATGTCCTGTGATTGGTTGATGTATTTGGCGGTAAATGTTCCAGTGACTTTTTTCTTCTCAGAAATGGTGGATTTTATATGTTAAAATAAAAAGTGTTGTGTGGAATCATGTGCCATCGTGTTGTGTTAAATAAACGTGATGAATCGCAGAGTGATGAGCAGCGACTCGTTGACTCGTGTCACGTCCATATTTATTTCCAAACAAGTAAAAGACAATCAGAGACTTTGTGTTGAAACAGAAGGACATTACACGCTTCATTACAGCAAACTGCTCATCATACACAGATCAGTACTTTAATAATCTGCAGGGAAACGTGTCCGAATGTATGGCGTTCGACCAATCGGATGCTTTTTCATGAATTATTTAGAAATAGAAGCGAAATAGAGATTGAGGCTCTCAGATCATCAATGTTATATATATATATATATATATATATATATATATATATATATATATATATATATATATATATATATATATATATACAGTAAGGAAAATAAGTATTTGAACACCCTGCTATTTTGCAAGTTCTCCCACTTAGAAATCATGGAGGGGTCTAAAATTGTCATTGTAGGTGCAAGTCCACTGTGAGAGACATAATCTACAAAAAAAAATCCAGAAATCACAATATATGATTTTTAAACTATTTATTTGTATGATACAGCTGCAAATAAGTATTTGAACACCTGTCTATCAGCTAGAATTCTGACCCTCAAAGACCTGTTAGTCTGCCTTTAAAATGTCCACCTTCACTACATTTATTATCCTAAATTAGATGCACCTGTTTGAGGTCGTTAGCTGCATAAAGACACCTGTCCACCCCATACAATCAGTAAGAATCCAACTACTAACATGGCCAAGACCAAAGAGCTGTCCAAAGACACTAGAGACAAAATTGTACACCTCCACAAGGCTGGAAAGGGCTACGGGGAAATTGCCAAGCAGCTTGGTGAAAAAAGGTCCACTGTTGGAGCAATCATTAGAAAATGGAAGAAGCTAAACATGACTGTCAATCTCCCTCGGACTGGGGCTCCATGCAAGATTTTACCTCATGGGGTCTCAATGATCATAAGGAAGGTGAGATATCAGTCCAGAACTACACAGGAGGAGCTGGTCAATGACCTGAAAAGAGCTGGGACCACCGTTTCCAAGGTTACTGTTGGTAATACACTAAGACGTCATGGTTTGAAATCATGCATGGCACGGAAGGTTCCCCTGCTTAAACCAGCACATGTCCAGGCACGTCTTAAGTTTGCCAATGACCATTTGGATGATCCAAAGGAGTCATGGGAGAAAGTCATGTGGTCAGATGAGACCAAAATATAACTTTTGGGTCATAATTCCACTAAACGTGTTTGGAGGAAGAAGAATGATGAGAACCATCCCAAGAACACCATCCCTACTGTGAAGCATGGGGGTGGTAGCATCATGCTTTGGGGTGTTTTTCTGCACATGGGACAGGGCGACTGCACTGTATTAAGGAGAGGATGACCGGGGCCATGTATTGCGAGATTTTGGGAAACAACCTCCTTCCCTCAGTTAGAGCATTGAAGATGGGTCGAGGCTGGGTCCTACAACATGACAATGACCCGAAGCACACAGCCAGGATAACCAAGAAGTGGCTCTGTAAGAAGCATATCAAATTTCTGGCATGGCCTAGCCAGTCTCCAGACCTAAACCCAATAGAGAATCTTTGGAGGGAGCTCAAACTTCTTGTTTCTCAGCGACAGGCCAGAAACCTGACTGATCTAGAGAAGATCTGTGTGGAGGAGTGGGCCAAAATCCCTCCTGCAGTGTGTGCAAACCTGGTGAAAAACTACAGGAAACGTTTGACCTCTGTAATTGCAAACAAAGGCTACTGTACCAAATATTAACATTGACATTCTCAGGTGTTCAAATACTTATTTGCAGCCGTATCATACAAATAAATAGTTAAAAAATCATTCATTGTGTTTTCTGGATTTTTTTTTTTAGATTATGTCTCTCACAGTGGACATGCACCTACGATGACAATTTCAGACCCCTCCATGATTTCTAAGTGGGAGAACTTGCAAAATAGCAGGGTGTTCAAATACTTATTTTCCTCACTGTATATATAAAATTAATCTTGTGTGATTCTCATTTTTCTTTTCCTTCCTCTTGTTATTATTATTATTATTAGTAGTAGTATTATTATGAGTCAAGAATCAGCTCCAAGTCAAATATGTATAAAGTGAGGGTTCAATATAAAATTCTACACAAATGAAAAAAACCAGAGTCTCTGGTGTCTGCCATCATCTATAAACACATCAACATTCCCCAAAACAGATTTTAATTCTAATTGATTTTATTTCTAAATATTTTTCAGCAACACATCAGTGACACTGTACAGCGTATTTACAATTCTGCCTTTAAACCAGGGGGAGGGGCTTGGAGGGAGGGGGTGGAGTCATACTACTGAATAGCGCTACATTTAGTGGGTGTGGTTAAAGGCAGTAAGTTTTACTCAAAAATGTACTTTTTAGCGACATTAGCTTTCTAGCTTAACTCTAACGTTGAAAAAAAAAGTAAAAGTGGATCGTTCATTTTATACGTAAACGCTAAACACTACAACAAAACAAATCCAAACGATTTGCTAGGACCAACTGCTTCAGGTTCTACGTTTCTTTAGTTCCCCCTGCAGGATTAAGCTTTAAGCTGTTACTATTGTTTGTTGCACACATATAAGATCATTGCCTGGTTCCATTTTATTCTGTAGAAGGATACATAATGCTCAGAGATCGTTGCTGCCTCCGGTGAGTGTTCGCAGCTAGCAATGTCAGCTTGACTCGCTAAAATAAATAAACAAGCACGAAGCTGAGCTTATTGCTGCGTTGTTCGAATAACATTTAATCAGGTAGCTTTGCTACGCGGTTAATATCACATTTCATCAAAAGAAAATGCTGGACAGGCCACGCCCACAGGAGACAAACGACAAACATAATTGCTAGTTTGTTTGGGACACGAGGAACATTTGATTTGTTTATGATTAAATACTGCAGCAAGCTTAAATAAAGTGCAACGGAAACGTGGGTAAGATTTACGCTCTCGTCTATTCTCTTGTGTATTCTATTTCTTACAGATTTGATGGATGTAGAACTACACTCGCATGTCGGTTGGTGTGAATAAACTACGATAAAATGATTTTTTTCACACTTCATTTTTAGCTATCTGATTATTATTATCATCTATAAAGATTTGCGGCATGGCGTAACCCGGACCAGCTGCCGCAGTCCAGCATTTCATAATTATAATCTCATACTTCCATTTTTGAATGACCGCAGTGATCTGTGCTAATCTGGTGTCTTCAGGATCTCTGCTAGCATGTTTGTGGTTTCAGCAGTAGTAGCCTTGATTGGCCTCGATGATCTTTTGCTCCAGCCTCTTCTTTAGCTCGGAGACCAGGGCCGAGCTGACATTTCCCTCTCTCCTCTTACTCGGCTGATCTTCTGAATCTCTGCTACTGATGGATCTGTCGCTGGAGCTGCTGGAGTTCAAGGACCCTGAGACGGTAGGTACGGCGCCCTGACGCTGACACGTCCTGGGGTAGTCATTTGGCGGAGGTGGAGGGAGAATTGGTGCATGCGGTGGTGGAGGTCTGGACCTCGATCTGTCGTTCTTCGCATTGTTCTCCACATCGTGATCGGCGAGGACCCTGTCAGGAACCTGTGAGTTTCCAACGGTGAAGTTCCACTGCTGGGGTTCTCCACGGCGGCGCCGGATGACACGGCGAGACGGCCCGATCCTGTTAGACTTTGTGTTGCGCAAGTAAACCGCTGTGGAAATCACCACGGTAACCATCACCATCACACCAATGATGCCAGCTGCCACGCCCAAAGCCTTTACAGGGTTTTCTCTGCTCTGCATTAGAAATGCCACCACGGGGGCTGAGAGCTGATTCTGAGAAAGAGCACAAACATGACGCTGAAGTTCTGTCCTGATTGGTCAGAAGTTCTGAGAGTAGAGCAGGTTCATATTAATGCGCTCATTCTGATATGTGCGTCTGACATAAGTACAAATGCAACTGTGACTTACAGCTTCAGTGATGTCGAGCTGGACCACGGCGGTGGTCATGAACGAAGGAGATCCTCGGTCTCGTGCCTGGACCACCACTGACCACTTGCAGTCATATTGTTTGGTGATGTTCTGCACCATCTCCATGGACTTGATGAACGACTTAAGCCTGATCTCACCCGTGCTGGTGTTGATGTAAAAAACATTCTCCGGTTCAGCCTTCATGATGGAGTACTCGATGACGTTGTTGGGTTCTTCTGCATCTTCATCCACAGCCTGAACACAAGGAGGGAACAACATCACTTATTGCCTTCTTTACCATTTGAACTTTAAAACCAGATCCATCACTGAGTTCTAAAGGCTAACATTCAGTAATTCAGCACCTGCAAAACGTTTCTAATTGATATTCAGCAAAGTTCACACCTCTATTTTTACAGCAGTGCCGAGGATCATGGTCTTCTCCAGGAAATTTTCAATAAACTCTGGAGAATGATCGTTCTCATCTAGAACCGTTACAAAGACCTCAGCCAGGCTGTACTTTCCCTCGCTGTCTTCTGCCTTCACATAAAAGTTATACTTTGACTTCACCTCTGCATCCAGAGATGCCCAAGGCTGAGTGTAGATGATCCCTGAGGTTGGGTGGATGAGGAACCTGAGGAACAACATACATGATTACCAATATTTACTCTTGAGGTTCATGCTCAAGTCTGGAGAATTATGGACTGATACGGTTTTATAAATTTTACAACCTATAATGGTTCTTCAGTTCTTCATAATGTTCTTGAATTAGAACCTTATAACAGACTGTTTTATAATGAGTGAGGATTAAAAGTTAGGAACCATTAATAATCCACGGAACCCCTTTAAGAACCCTTAAAGAAACTTTATTATCTCAAGGTATCCAGAACAAACTCCAAATGTCATTTAGCTCCACCAATAAGTCGATTGTTCGCTAGCAGCTAGTAAGCTAATATAGGCATTATTTTTTGCATGAATCCATTTAAGTGTTAAATCCTTTCATGAAAAGTCTCCAAATTCATTTCTAAACCCTGTGGATACTCGGTCTCTCTCTGTGCTTTGGTGAGCCGGAGCTCAGCTGCTGAGAATTCACAAGTCTTCTGCGAGCTGTGATCTTTCACACGTCTCTCATCGCACCTCCAGCTCCAGGACGGGGATGATAGCATACATTAGCGGCTTTTTACATTTTCCGCTCACTTTCTTCTTCTCATCAGCATCTCTCTCTTTCTTTCTTTCTTTCTTTCTCTCTTTCCTTCTCTCTCTTATACCTACACCTGTCACAGCACATCACATGCTAATTAGACTCGGATTCACACCGCGAGGCTATTTTTACTCGTCCAATCAGATTAGAGGATCATCTCTCAGCTTCGCTCCTGTCTCTGAGTAAATCCGGGACTGTGTCCCGAATCGCTTCATACTCACTATATAGGGCATTGTGTAAACGAGCTGGATTAATACTGCAATGTCCAAAAAGTACAGTTTGTATTTTCATAATCATCAAATCCTACAAATCACCATGCAGCTCTAACTGGGGCACAGGGTCAGGTAGGGGTAATAAAGACAATTAGGGGCCACACAAAAGTGGTTTTTAGGGGCAATAGATACATAAATGTATAACCTGTAGACAGGGGACATTTCTAGTCATCTAAAGGACCTTGTGCTATGAGACATTTATAATCTTATAGATTTCAACAGGACATGTAGACTCAATTAGGGGTAAGAATCATCCACATGTTGTCCTCTCTAAAGTTTTGAATAAAGATAAAAGCAGGGTGCCATTATATTTGAACAGAACTCACAGATCAGCTCCAGAGCCGTAGATGGAGTATTTCACCTCTCCCCAAAGCCCAGAGTCTGGATCTGATGCCTGTGACATCAAAATATTCACAAGGAGAAAGAGCTTAAATTCTGTCCGGTAAACTGTGCCCAATACTGTCTAATCTCCACTGTCTGATGTCTACTGTCCAGTCTGTACTGCTTAATGTTTACTGCCTAATCTATACTATCTGAAGTTTACTGTATCACCTTTAATACCTAATATCTATGGTGCAATCTCCACTGTTTAATGTTTACTGTCCAATCTATATTACCTGATATTTACTGTCTAATCTCTGCTTCTTAAAATCTATTGTCTAATCTCAACTGTTTATTGTTTACTGTTTAATCTCTACTGTTTAATATCTACCATCTAATCTCTGTTGCTTAATATCTACTCTCTAATCTCTACTGCTTAATGTTTACTGTCTAATCTTTATTACCTTATATTTACTGTCTAATCTCTGCTGCTTAATATCTACTCTATAATCTCTACTGCTTAATGTTTACTGTCTAATCTTTATTACCTTATATTTACTGTCTAATCTCTGCTGCTTAAAATCTACTCTATAATCTCTACTGCTTAATGTTTACTGTCTAATCTTTATTACCTTATATTTACTGTCTAATCTTTGCTGCTTAATATCTACTGTCTAATCTCTACTGTTTAATCTCCAGTTTAATGTTTACTGTTCAATCTCTATTACCTAATATTTATTATCTAATCTCTACTCTTTAATGTTTACCATCCAATCTTTATTACCTAAAATTTACTGTCTAATCTCTGCTGCTTAATATTTACTGTTTAATATCTACTGTCTAATCTCCACTGCTTAAAGTTTACTGTCCAATCTCTATTACCTTATATTTACTGTCTAATCTCGGCTGTTTAATATTTACTGCCTAATCTCTGCATCTTAATGTTTACCGTCCAATTTTTATTACCTAATATTTACTGTCTAATCTCTGCTGCCTAATACCTTCTGTCTAATCTCTCCTGTTTAATATCTACTGTCTGATGTTTTCTGCTTATTCTCTACTGTCTAATGTTCACTGTACATTAGACTTATGTGCTCAGTTTGGATTGTTGGTGTTTGCCCTCACAGTGATGGTGGTGACGTTGGAGCCCCCAGGCGAGTTCTCCGGGACCCTGGCGATGTAAACCTCGGAGGAGAAACGAGGCGTGTTGTCGTTTATGTCCTGCAGGTGGATGATGATGTCTGCGGTGGAGCTGAAGCGCTCCGGGGTGTCGATCTCCACTGCTAACAACTGATTAAACCCAAACATATACACATTAAAAATCTAAATCAATATTTTCTCATGTTATCAAATTTGATAGAAATCCCAGAATATAACGTATCTCACAAAAGTAAGTGCCCCCCTCACATTTCACCAACCATTTTAGTATCTTCTCAAGGGACAATACTATAGAAATGAAACTTGAATATATTTTAGAGTATCAGTGTGCAGTTTGTGTAGCAGTACAGATTTACTGTCCTCTAAAAATAACAACATACAGACATTACTGTCTAAATAACTGCCAACTAAAGTAAGTACACCCTCAGTGAACATGTAAAACTGTGTCCAAAGTGTGAATATTGTGTGGAGCACATCGTTATCCAGCACTGCTTTACTCCTCCTGGGTGTGGAATTCACCAGAGCTGCACAGGTTGTTGCTGGGATCCTCTTCCACTCCTCCATAATGACATCACGAAGCTGCTGGATGTTACACCAAGTGGAAAAACTTCTGTATGACCCTGACCACTGTACTGTAACTCAGTTTCAGGGTGATACTGATCTTCTTACAGCCTCGGCATCTTTGTGGAGAGCAACAATCCTTATTCTCAAATCCTCAGAGCCTCTTTATTATTAGGTGCATGCAGAACATCCAGTGGTCAGTTTGAGAGAATTGGACTCAAACACCAAATTGTAACTGCTCTAATACAAGATACACACATTTATATGGTTCTAAAAAGCAGCAAGAACATGAACATGATGAATAGAACATGTGACTTTGCTTGTTCCATGCAAAAGTTTGTACACCTCTGGAGCTAAACACATAACTGGGAGTTTGTTTGTTAAATGTTTATGTAATGTGTATGGAAGGAGTCTCCAGTGTCAGTGCTAAATCTGTGCATTTCCATCTTCAGGACAGGCAGGTTTACACTTTTTCACGGTTTCTTTGTAAAAAAATTACGTTAAGCTGCAGGTTTTTTTTCGTATTAAATGTGAGGGGAGTGAGTGTTTATAGCTGCTATAATGTAGGAACTTATTCAGAAGATGCTCTTTAACATAAAAGGTAACAAACAAAAGTGACATCATTCTTTCAGGAAAATAAAAAATGTCTCATATTTGCCATATTTCTGGCCATGTTTACAGAGAAACAGAGGTGTGTGAACTCTACCGATTTTCAGTGGTTTTGTACCTTGAATGTCAGAAACGAGTGTTTTTCGTAGTCGATGGCGCTCGAGTTCTCTACAATAATGGTGACTTGGGCTTCGTTGAGGACAGTCTGAGGGACGACACGGAGAACTCTCCCGGGTCCCACCAGCCTGAGTCTGAACTTCGCATTCGCTCCCTGAGAGAAGAAACAAAACACACAAAAGTTGTTGAGAAATAACTGAGAAATTCTACATCTCATCATCCTGAAGATGTTTTTATGTTTGTGTTCACGCAGAGATTATTAACTGTAAACGTTCCTCCAGCTGACTATTGTACACTTTACGGCCGAAAGTTTGTAGACACCTGACCATAAGAAAATGTGCTTCTTTTTGAAATTTCCACATTTAATCTCCATTTGCTGTTATAATGAGCTCCACTTTTCTGGGAAGATGTTACACTAGATTTTGTGGAGATTTGTGGAGATCCATTCAGCCACAAGGGTGCTAGTAAAGTCAGGCACCGATGTAAGTGTCTGGAGTAAAGCAGATCTCTATAGCAGGAGATCTTTCACTCATCCCCCTCCACTAAAAAAGTGAGGGGGACAAATTAACTTTTTATAAAAAGTGCGGGGGACATGTCCCCGCGTCCCCCACGTAATCTACGCCCCTGACTCCGACCCATGTAAAGCAGATGGATTTTTGCACAAATTACATGCTGGAACAGGTTTTGGGTCTCCTAGTTCAAGTGAAGGGAAAATTTTAAGCTGCAGCATCCAAAGACGTACGATACAATTGTGTCTCCAAAAGTTTGAGGAGGAACCACATATGTCTGGAAAGGTCAGGTGTTCCAATACTTTGACCGTATAGAGTATGTCAAAGCGGCCGTTCGTGACCTGGTCGGAATCGTTGACGGTGATCTTCAGCCCTCGGAGGATTTCTCCCTCAGGAGGATGTTCACACATGGTCAGCTCGAATCTGTCCTGTCTGCCCGCCTCGCCGTAGAACGTGGGCGGATGGTTGTTTAGATCCACCACGCGGATGGTCACCACAGTTACGGCCGAGTCCAGCAGCTGGCCCTCAGGCGCCACCTCCCACGCCTGGATCCAATCATTAAACAGTCAACCTTTTACTTACAGCTTAAACAATAATCTTTGATTATCCACTGTGACACAGCACATTGTTCTCCCTGCATACCTTCACTTTCAGCTCATATAACTCGTTCTTCAGCTGGACAGGATACGACATCAGAATAATGGAACCGCTTGAGCTGTTGATGCTGAAGGAGCCATCGCTTCCTGGTGGAAACAGTCAAGGGAGAAAATGCGATTTCATTTTTTATATTATTATTCAGAATTTTTGGAAAAACATGCATACCTTGAAAAATAGTGAGGAAAAAAAAGAAAAAATATATAATTTATTTTATTTTAATATTGTACAAATATAACAGAAAAATGGCTTTAATAATTTTGGTGAAATATTTTTTTTACTTTTTATGAAGCCAGGTATGATTAAAATTATAATATGGTCGTCATTTAATTTATTATATTTACTTATTTATTTATTTATTTATTTTTTAATAAAAGTTAGAAAAAAGTTTGTTGCAACAATTGCTTTGATAAAATATATGACAAAAACAATAAAAAGAAATATTTTAAACAAACAAACAAATAAACAAATAAACAAACAAATAAATAAATACAATTGTCTTTTTTATTTTGTATTAAAGATAGATTTTTTTATTAGTGTCTTTGGAGATAAATGGATCTGATCTATGATTATATAATAATCAATAATAATATATTGTGATTACGCTGCTTACCGTTAATGATGGAGTAATGAATTGGGTTTGGGTTGCCCTGATCCCCGTCCTTGGCTGACACTGTGAATATTTCCGAGCCCTGAACACATGAACGGTAAAATGAAATGAATGATTTTTTTTACCCTCTATTATTTTAATTGTATATTGTGAATACTGTACAACAACCCGTGCACTAGTGGGCGCTGTGGAGATCCTCACACCTCTACTGTTCACTGTATCTGTATTTAACCTGTATTTAATTTACTGAGATTTTTCAGAGCCCCATGTTACAAATTTCAATCCAGTCTCACACTAGTATGAACTCGTGCTGGCTTTTCTGATCCAGCACAAGTCTAAACTACCAGACGGTAGTTTATCATCATGCAAATATTCTTTATCATAATAATCATCATCCTCATCATCATCATCACCATCATCTTCATCATCATCATCACCCACACCACAACCATCATCATTGTCCATATCATCTCAATGATGATGGTGATGATGATGGTGATAAAAGATTAAGATCATCTTCATAAATAAACTTCAACACTATCATCATCATCAACATCTTCATGATGATGATGGTGATGAAGACTCATGATAATAATATTAATAATTATAGAATCCTTATTATAGTCCATAATAATTTAAAGATAATCGTCTTTATCATCAGCATTATAAAATAAATCATCATAAATAAATGTCATCATCATCATCATCATAATAATGATGATTATAATATAATAATAATAATAATAATAATAATAATAATAATAATAATAATAATAATAATAATAACAATAGTAATGATAATAATAATCATAATAATAATTGTATACGTACCGGCTCTGATACTTCGTAAACGTAGGCGAAATACGGTGTTTCCACAAAGGTAGGGGGCGTGTCCTGGGCATCCAGAACGTTGATGGTTATGGTGGCTGATGATGTCATGACCTGGTGTTTTCCGTTATATTTCCCTCCACCGTCCTGAACACAGCAGATGAAAGTTTCCCAAATAAAACTTTTTAAAATATTTTATTCCTCTGATGCTGCAGCAACTCATCAGCTCCCCATGTTATAGCATCTATAAACACTCAGACCCTCAGCAGCCTCTCTTTTCACTCTCACGCTCTCACACTGGGTATTAACAGAAATCAGGTGTTCTTCTGACTGCTATAAAACACTGACACTGGAGACGCCTTCCACACATATACATAAACATACATAAACATCTCCTAACAGAAATCTGAGTAAACTGTTGCTATAGAAACCATGATGCATTAATATAAACATGCACTGCTGTTGGAGCTGCTGTAACAGAGAACTTATCAACACCTTCTGACCAATAACAATCCACAATCCCTTAGAAATCACTGAGTAGTGCATTATGGTGTTTGGTATGAAGGTCACCTTTGCTACCACGGTGATGAAGTGTGTGCTGGAGGTCTCGTAGTCCAGCTGCTCGCCTGCTTTGATACGCAGCACACCGCTGTGACCGTCCACCGTGAACTTGGTTTTAGGAGACGTCTAAAAAAAATTCATAATGAATGATTATTAAACAATATACCACCATCATCACTATAATTACCATCATCATCATCATCATCACCATCATCACTATTAATACCACCATCATCATCATCATCACCATCATCACTATTAATACCATTACCATTACCATCATCATCATTATCACTATTATCACTATTAATACCATCATCATCATCATCATCATCACTATTAATACCATCATCATCATCATCACTATTAATACCATCATCATCATCATCATCATCACCATCATCACTATTAATACCACCATCATCATCATAATCACCATCATCACTATTAATACCATTACCATTACCATCATCATCATTATCACTATTATCACTATTAATACCACCATCATCATCATCACTATTAATACCATCATCATCATCATCATCATCATCATCATCACTATTAATACCATCATCATCATCATCATCATCATCACCATCATCACTATTAATACCACCATCATCATCATAATCACCATCATCACTATTAATACCATTACCATTACCATCATCATCATTATCACTATTATCACTATTAATACCACCATCATCATCATCACTATTAATACCATCATCATCATCATCATCATCATCATCATCATCATCATCATCATCACTATTAATACCATCATCATCATCATCATCATCATCATCATCACCATCATCACTATTAATACCACCATCATCATCATAATCACCATCATCACTATTAATACCATTACCATTACCATCATCATCATTATCACTATTATCACTATTAATACCATCATCATCATCATCACTATTAATACCATCATCATCATCATCATCATCATCATCATCATCACTATTAATACCATCATCATCATCATCATCATCATCATCATCACCATCATCACTATTAATACCACCATCATCATCATAATCACCATCATCACTATTAATACCATTACCATTACCATCATCATCATTATCACTATTATCACTATTAATACCATCATCATCATCATCACTATTAATACCATCATCATCATCATCATCATCATCATCATCACTATTAATACCATCATCATCATCATCATCATCATCATCATCACCATCATCACTATTAATACCACCATCATCATCATCATCATCACCATCATCACTATTAATACCATCATCACCATAATAATAATAATCAATCAGCTATTATTAATCAATGAAGTGAATAATATCTGTGTAAACAAGTTTTACTTGAAGAGACACAAAACTTGTTCCAGCATGACTTTTGTGCAGAAAGCCAGCTCCATGAAGATCTGCTTTCCATGGGTTGAAAGATCTCCTGCTACAGATCTCTAACCTAAACCTATTGAACATGAATGAATGTGAACACTGACTGCACCCCAGACCTCCTCACCTTCTCACCTACATCAGTACCTGACTTTACTATCACCCCTGTAGCTAAATAAATCTCCACAAAATCTAGTGGAACATCTTCCCAGAAGAGTGGCGCTCATTATAACAGTGAATGAGGACTAAATATGGAAATGGATGTTGTTCAGAAGGCACAAAATCTTGTATTAAATCGTCCACAAACATGTGGCTCTATAATGTATAGTATTATTAAAAATAAAAAAGTAGTGTAATTAATAATGAATTTTCTCACCTGTAGGAAATATGTGACACTTCCTCCTGATCCCAGGTCTTTATCCACAGCTCGAACTTTAAAAATGCTGCGTCCAGCCTCAGTGTCCTTCAACATCACACCAATTAGAAACAGCAACAAAGTCCACGTTTCATCATTTTATTACTATTAAAGTCCACTTCAAAACTTTTAGCTACTATTAGCTAGCCCCGCCCCCTTTACTTTCACAGTATTCATATTAAAAATGAACAGACAAATCATATGAAAGCGTATCTGTATGGAATGATGTTTCTGACCTCAGGGACGTTAGCGATGTAGGGCAGGTTGAGAAACTCGGGCTTTTCGTCATTAGCATCTGAGACGAACACGTGCACTTTCTCTACCACCTGAGCAAATAAATACAACCTGACCTTCATTACACTGGGAAGTAACACCAGCACTAGTGCCTTCAGCAGGCATGACGCTACACCTACTTCACAACTAAAATGTTCCACCTTAAAAAGTTACTCGTTGAACCTTACAATATTATAGAAGACTAAAATATTATGTAAAGACATTAAAGTCTATCAATTAAATTTCACAATGATAAAAAAAATATCCACATCTGGCACAAGAGAGAAATGCAACATCTGTCAAGCAGTGTTACCTTGTTCCTTCCATCAGTGATGCTGACCAACACCACAATTTCATCTTCAGCCTGCATATGAAAACAAAATCATTATAACCATATACACACTGGAGAATAGAACATCTTGAGTGTAGAACATGTGGGAGTATAGAAGTATGAGGTGGTATTAAAACGTCTCAAAACTAGTTTTACAACACACCAACAGATGGCAGCACAAAGCCGCACGCACAGTCACAATGAGCACCGACCTTCATAATGAGTGTGACAAAAGACAACCTGATGATCCTTGTTTGGATCATGGGGACACCCATGGGGACACCGTTTGGTGTACATGGGAACACGTGCGACTGGTGGTGTTCACGTGCGTTCCAACATCTGCGATTTCATTAAAGAGAGCGAGTTAGAACAAAGAGCAAACGTGAAATTCTGTGTGAAACCCTGCAAATTTGCCACATAAACGTTCCACGTGACATCCGAGATGTTTTCAGCAGCACGCACGCTTCAAAAGCGGAAGCACATCACTGGAAGATGACGAGCGATCGGGAAGACCTTCAACGAGCTCAACCCCTAAAAATGTTGAAATCATTCAGCAACTCGTGCAGGATGATCATCGGAGAACAATCTGCAACATTGCTGTCGTTGTCGAAGTGTCAAATGGAACAGTCCTGAGCTCATCACCTGGGAGTCTGCCAAGAAGACCGTCATCGTGGCGTGGACCTCGACCTTCATGTCGAGGATCATTACTGTGATGAAACTAAAGTGTACGACCATGAGTTCTTCACAGTGGAAGACTCCATCATCTCCATGACTGAAAAGGCGAGGCAGGTCCACAGACCGAGTGCGTGTTCATCGTCTTTTTCCACATCCACAACATTGTGCATCGAGAATTTGACCTCAGGGGCCAATATCGAGTTCCACTGCCACGTTTCAATGCGTCTGAGGGAGGACATCCGGCGAACGAGACCGGATCTGTGGCGCACAAGTCTCGAAACGTTTTATACCACCTTATAATATACGTGTTGTGGAACAGTACTTGCTGGAGTATAGTTCATTTTGGGTGTATAATGTGGGAGTATAGTTTATGTTGGAATATAGTTTAGGTGTTAGTGTAGGTGTCACCTCTCGGTCCAATTCCTGGATCAGAGTAACCCGTCCTGATTTGGACTCGACCCTGAAGTATTCTTTAGATCCGTTCTCAAAGCTGATATCGTACCTAACCTCATCTCCCTCTGGGTCTGTCCCATTCAGAGTGAACACCTGAGATCCTAAACACACACACACACACACACACACACGGAAGAAAACAACACTTCTACACTCAGTACACACACATACGCCGGTGTTTGTGGTGAATAAACTAATCAACACCTTACTTTCCATCTGCACTTTATCAGTGTGTCAGCTGGAGACTGGATTCAGCAACAGAGAGCGAACACACACACACACACACACACACACACACACACACACAAACACACACACACACACACACTTCTTGTGGGATGGACACTGCTGATTAGCGCTCAGTGTGAAAGACACTCTGTGCTGTCAGACCGCAGTAAAGATCTGAGCTGAAAGACATACAGTGTTTAGGCTAATTTCTTACATGCTAACTAGAACTGGTGTTTCCAATCAGTATTAGTGCGATTTATTCAGATTACATTTCATTAGACTGTAGACTTCACAGAATGAATAATCCTTTAAAGAGCAGATGATGGTAATCAGAGTACCGGAGAACATACTGTACTGGTGATATTTAGTGGATTGGTGAAAAAAACCCAGACGTTTTCTCATTTTATTGAAAATAATCCCAAACTATAATTTTACTAAAATTTTCCAAAATAATAAAGAAAAATTCATCTTATTTTAATGCTTCTCATTTACAATGCATTCATTTATTTATTTATTTATTTATTTATTTATTTATTTATTTATTTATTTAAATGAAAAAAATAGAAATTATTTGTTTAAAAACTGTATTTTATTTTATTTATGCAGTGAAATATTTCAGGCTTTACTCCATAAAGTTCATATGGATCACTGTGTGTTTTCAAAAGCAACAAAAGAAACACAGGAACTATGAGGCTCTAACATGTCCTCTTCTTACAGTGTTATTCAGTGCAGTATAGCTTAAACAGTCATTGCGGGACAATCATGCCCCGCCCTGCCCCACTATGCAAATTTCTTCATAATAATAAAAGTGTCAGTAAAATTCCATTTGAATTTCAGTTTAGGAGTTAAATTTAATTGGATTTTTTTTGGAGGAGCTGTTCAGTAAAAGGTGCTGAAATGCAGAACTGATCATGCAATCTGTGGTCCTGAACCCATTGTAGCAAACTGTTGATATTAACTACAGTCCAAATCCAGTCTCAAAGTTCTTGCTTAACAACTTCATGGATCTTTTGAAAAATGGTTGTTTGATTGACGATATTATGCACAGGTCAGTGTAGGTTGTGTTCATTAGTTGTTGTTTTTTTAATTGTAATTGAAAAACTAAATGTGAAAGTCTTATGATGCCTTCATAATGATCAGGTATTTTCCTCCCATTAACCAAAACTGTGGAATTCCCTCCCCATTGAGATTAGACAGGATTTTAATGTTTTTAAATCTGCACTTTGTTTGTTATGTGTCTGTAATGTTATTATTATTATTATTATTATTATTATTATTATTATTATTATTATTATTATTATTATTTTCATTATCATAAAAAGACTCATTCATTTTCCTTAAAAAAAACACAAAACCAAATATGATCAGTGCCAAAAAGTGCACAATATTTCCAATGTAACATCCAATCCTTACCTGGAGGTCAAAGGGAAAGGGGGGACAGTTTGGGGTAAAGCAGGGAAGGGTAAGCCACGGCTTTTCTGCAATGAGCATGTAAAGATTTTGTCTTAAACAGTTTTAGAAGAGGACGTGTGGGACTCCTATTTTCTGTCCCTTTCATTGCTTTATAAAAGCATGTGATGATCCACATGAACTTCTCGGAGTGAAGCCAGAATGCTGTATGAAGTCACTAATAGGTTTTGTGCTTCAGTCGATCCTGCTTTCAATATTACATCAACAAAGGAATGAAAACATTGTAATTCACATAAAAAACCCCGAATGAGCGCAACACGGACATGAGAGCTCCTGTTACTTAATATTTATTCAACATTTTACAACTAAAAATGTTCTTACGTTTTTATTTGTAGCTGGTAAACTTTAACATTTTTGACAAAACAATTTCTCTTATCTCTCAGGTTACATATCTCTACAGATCCTCATGAAGCTGTTCTGATCTTGCAGGTTCGTGAAGATAAAACGAGTTGTCATGTAGCTCATGCTGATACGAGACGTGTGAACGAGACGTGAGAAAGTGGCTTTACACGGATTAGCAAGGGATTCAGCCTTGTTATAACCCACATACATGACTGGCATGACAGTAACGCAATAGCATTCGGCTAATCTTAGTGTACATTATGAAAGAGACACCGTTTGTGTATCCATGAGTGTGTTTGGTGAACAAACGCATCCCTCACCTACTGGTGTGTCCTCAGAGATGCTGAACAGCACCATGTTCCTATTGTCGTGGAAATACGGTGCAAAATCCAACAGTCCTGAAAAAGATCAAAGATATATTTTCAGATTTATGACAGTGATGAGTGTAAAAACATCACCTGAACCATCACATGTTCCTTATAACGCCTTGGATTGAGTTAATGCCCATCATCGCTAGATTTCCCAACACTTATCGAACTCACATGTACTACACACAATTACTGAACCTTTTCTGGATCCTGATTGGTCAGAAAGTGTTGATTAATTTTCTGCAAAAATTCCTCATTAACTCTTAAAATTCTGTAAAGCTGCTTTGAGGCAGTCTGTTGTGAAAAGCGCTATAGTAATCAATTTGACTCATCTAGTCACAAATAACAATATATTATAATATAATATTTTTTAGCTATAAAACCGTATTGATCATATTTTAATAAATAAAATACGACGCAAGAGCAGATTGTGTAAAATGATTAGGATTGTTTTAAGATTATTATTTTTTTTAGTTACTACATTATTATTACATTGTTATTTTACCTGTATCTCTTAAGACTTTATTGTAGCTGGAATAACTTGGTGTAAAATTGCCCAGCATTAAAACATGCTTAATAATCACACTTGGGACTTGTTCATTAGTGTTATTCTTTTTAAACACTTGTTTTATGTTGACAGCGCATTTATTTACAACCTTATAACAAAGGAAAAGAGTCTGCAGTTTGAAGTCACCACTTCATCTTTTTCTTCTTCTTTCGGCTGCTCTCATTAGGGGGCGCCACAGAGCATAATCCGTCTCCACACCCCCCTGTCCTCTACATCTGCCTCTTTCACACCAACTACCTGCATGTCTTCCCTCACCACATTCATAAACCTCCTACTTGGTCTTCCTCTTTTCCTCCTTCCTGGTGGCTCCATCCTCAGCATTCTCCTACTGATATACCCCATGTCCCTCCTCTGCACATGTCCAAACCATCTCAATCTCACCTCCTTCACCTTGTCTCCAAAACGTCCTACATGTGCTGTCCCTCTAATAAACTCATTTCTAATCCTGTCCATCGTCTTCACTCCCAATGAACATCTCAACATCTTCAGCTCTGCTACCTCCAGCTCCACTTCCAGCTACACTTTTTACTCAAAGTGTAGTGAAAAAAAAACAGGCATGGAGGACAAACTGCAGGTGAAATGATGCTTGTGAGTTAAAATATTTTAGTCAGTATGTCAATTAATATAGTAATATTAATAGTGTGTGTGTGTGTGTGTGTGTGTGTGTGTGTGTGTGTGTCACACAAGAAGCTCTACATGTTATGCAACGCAAAAAACAAATAACCTACTTAGAGTTTCACTAATTTGACCTTCATTTCACCTTCATAATAATAATAATTAATAATAATAGTATGTTTGCAGACGCATAACATTTTAAACTACAGATCTACAACCATCTAGAATTCTAACCTTAACACACACACATACACACACACACACACACACACACACACACACACATGGTCTGCATTTAAGTGATGTTTAACCAGTCAGTGTAAAATAAAATAAAATAAATTTAATAAAATATAATTAAAATCAAAATAAATAAATAAATAAATATAAAATAAAATAAAATAAAATAAAATAAAATAAAATAAAATAAAATAAAATTAAATTAAATGTGTGTAAAACTAAGAGACCGAAATCATGACTTACGTGCTACAGGAGGCATTCAGCATGGGTGGAGATGAAACACACACACACACACATCAGAAAGTATTTCTGTAAGTGTTGAACTAAGCATACAGTGTAGAATTAACAACATAATATAGAAATAAACACGCAGTTTAGAATTAAACGAATACTGTAGCATTAACCACGCAGTACAGAATGAACACTTACAATGATCCACATCGTATAGACCCAACCTTCCAGTGTACAATATACCACATACTGCAATTATCCATACAGTGTAGAATTAACCACATAATATAGACATAAAGACGCAGTGTAGAATTAACCAAATAGTGTAGAATTAAACCCACCGTGTAGAATTAACACTTACAATTATCCACACACTAGATTTAACCACACAGTTTAGAATTTACCACACAGTGTAGAATGAACAAACAGTGTAGAATTATCACTTACAACTATACACACAGTGTAGAATGAATACTTAAAATTATCCACACAATGTAGATGTCAGGGAACGGACCATGAGCCGGAAGTGGGAGTAGCTCTATCATCAACAGTCATGCGGGTTTGGTCCGTAAAGCGGAAATAATTCACGGAACAGTGATAGTCCACGGAAAAGAGATAAACGACGGAACGTAAGCAAAACAGTGTTTGGAGCAGATCCTGGGGTATGACGGCACCCACGGCCGGACTCAGGAGCACAGTGACGCCTTCAGCAGGACTCCGGGGAATGATGCCGCCCTCTACGGCTATCTGAGGCACGACAGCATCCTGGGAGGAATCTCGGATCGTGTAGTTCCCCTCAGAGGAACTTTAAAGCACGATGGTACTTTCTGAGGGACTTGAAAGTGTGACGTCGCCTTCAGGGGAGCTTTAAAGCACGACCTCACCCTTAGAGGGGCCTTGAGGCACGGCGTTGCCTTCGGAGGAGTCTTGAAGCGCAACGGCGCCCCTGGAGAACCTTGGGACTACTTCACCTCTAGAGAGGTCTTGGTCTATGTCGTCACCTTTAGAAAGACATGGAGGCGAGATGCCGCCGTCAGAGGGACTTGGAGGCGAGACGTTGCCTTCAGAGGGACTTAGAGGCCAGACATTTCCTTCAGAAGGACTTGAAGGCGAGACGTTGCCTTCTGAGGAGTTTCGGGGTGAGACGTCGCCGTCAGGGGGACTGGGAGGCGAGACGTCGCCTTCAGAGGAGCTCGGGGGCGAGACGGCACCTTTAAAGGAGTTTGGGGGCGAGACGTCGCCTGCAGGGGGACTGGGAGGCGAGACTTTGCCTTCAGAGGAGCTTGCAAGTGAGACGTCGCCTTCAGAGGAGCTTGGAGGCGAGACTGGAGCTGGAGCGCACTCAGCAGAACACTGAAGCGGAGCGGAGCGCTCGGAGGAACTCTGGAGTGGGGCAGAGCACTCGGAGGAACTCTGGAGCAGAGTGGAGCGCTCTGAGGAACTCTGGAGCGGAGTAATGTGCTTGGAGGAACACTGGAGCAAAGCCCTCTCAGAATTGAGGGGGCTGTCCATCCAGCCGCTGTACATCCGCGTGAAAAGCCTGATGAAATTGGCGCAATCACCTCCATTCACGCTCCACATCTTACTGGCCTGAGAGAGAGCGTCCCCAGACAGGAGAGAGATGAAAAACCTGATCTTGGCTCGTTTGGTGGGGAATTGGGATGATTGTGCTCCAATGAACTTGCAGGTGCTTAACAGGAAGCCGCTCCATTCGGCCGCATCGCCAGAGAAACGAGCCGGGAATTCCTTCGGGCTCTCTGAGGTGCGCAGAGAGCCGGCGAGCATGATCCGCAAGGATCGGCAGCGGGCTTCCGAGGAAAATCTGAAGCTGAATCGGGCTGCTGATTTATCGCGGTAGAATGATTTCTGCTCTTCTTGTTTCGGTTAGTTCTTCTGTCAGGGCAGACCACGAGCCGGAAGTGGGAGTTGCTCTATCATGCCGTTAGAGAGAGTAACAAACCGTCAACGGGTTTGGTCCGTAATGTGGGGATAATTCACGGAACAGAGATAGTCCACGTAAGAGAGATAATCCACGGAATGGAGATGATCCATTAAGGGGAGCAGACATGATCCACAGAGCGGAGACAGTCCCTGGAGGGACCAGCGGGGAAAAGCTGGCAGTCGGCGATCCACGAGATCCGTAGCATGACTTTTAGGAACCGACAGCCCGTGACTCTGGAACTGCCGTTTATAAAGGCAAGTCCATAACGAGGACCAGGTGGGTGTTTGTCATTAAAACCGGGAGCGGCAAAGATAGCGGCAGCATGACAGCCACCGAGGGGGAAGTGGCAGGTGGAAACCTGACAGTAGAATTACCCACACAGTGTAGAATTATTACTTATAATTAACCACACAGTGTAAAATTAATACTTATATTTAACCACACAGTGTAGAATTAACCACACCTTGTAGAATTACCCACACAGTGTAGAATAAACACAGTGTAGAATAAACACACAGTGCAGAATTAAGCACACAGTGTAGAATTAAGCACACAGAGTGTAGAATTTACACAGTATAGAATTAAACACACAGTGTAGAATAAAACACACAGTGTAGATTTAACCACACAGTGTAGAATAAACACGGTGTAGAATAAAACACACAGTGTAGAATACACACAGTGTAGAATAAACACAGTGTAGATTTAAACACACAGTGTAGAATTAAACACACAGTGTAGAAAAAACTAAATTATGTAGAACAACACAGGTTAGAATTAACAACACAGGTTAGAATTAACCACACAGTGTAGATTTAACCACACAGTGTAGAATTAAACACACAGTGTAGAATAAAACACAAAGTGTAGAATACACACAGTGTAGAATAAACCCAGTGTAGAATTAAACACACAGTGCAGAATAAACACAGTGTAAAATAAACACAGTGCAGAATAAACATACAGTGTAGAATAAACACAGTGTAGAATAAACACAGTGTAGATTTATACACAGTGTGGAATTAAACGTACAGGGTGAAATTAAACACAGTGTGGAATTAAACATACAGTGTGGATTTAAACACACAGTGTAGAATAAACACACAGTGTAGAATAAACACAGTGTGGAATCAAACATACAGTGTAGAATAAACACACAGTGCAGAATAAACACAGTGTAAAATAAACACAGTGCAGAATAAACATACAGTGTAGAATAAACACAGTGTAGAATAAACACAGTGTAGATTTATACACAGTGTGGAATTAAACGTACAGGGTGAAATTAAACACAGTGTGGAATTAAACATACAGTGTGGATTTAAACACACAGTGTAGAATAAACACACAGTGTAGAATAAACACAGTGTGGAATTAAACATACAGTGTGGATTTAAACACACAGTGTAGAATAAACACACAGTGTAGAATAAACACAGTGTGGAATCAAACATACAGTGTAGAATAAACACACAGTGTAGAATGAACACAGTGTAGAATTAAACACACAGTGTAGAATTAACCACACTAACCACACAGTGTAGAATACACAAAGTGTAGAATTAGACACACAGTGTAGAATAAACACAGTGTAAAATTAAACACACAGTGTACAATAAACACAGTGTAGAATTAAACACACAGTGTAGAATAAACACAGTAGAATAAACACACAGTGTCGAATAAACACAGTGTAGATTTAAACACACAGTGTAGAATTAAACACAGTGTGGAATTAAACACAGTGTGGAATTAAACATACAGTGTAGAATAAACACAGTGTGGAATTAAACACACAGTGTAGAATAAACACAGTGTAGAATACACACAGTGTAGAATTAAACACAGTGTGGAATTAAACACACAGTGTAGAATAAACACAGTGTAGAATACATACAGTGTAGAATTAAACACAGTGTGGAATTAAACACAGTGTGTAATGAAACATACAGTGTAGAATCAACACAGTGTGGCATCAAACACACAGTGTAGAATAAACACAGTGTGTAATGAAACATACAGTGTAGAATAAACACAGTGTGGAATTTATCACAGTGTGGAATTAAACATACTGTGTAGAATAAACACAGTGTGGAATTAAACACAGTGTAGAATACACACAGTGTAGAATTAAACACACAGTGTAGAATAAACACGGTGTACAATTAAACACATAGTGTAGAATACAACACACAGTGTAGAATAAAAAACACAGCGTAGAATACACACAGTGTAGAATACACACAGTGTAGAATAAAAAACACAGTGTAGAATACACACAGTGTAGAATACACACAGTGTAGAATTAAACACAGTGTGGAATTAAACACACAGTGTAGAATAAACACAGTGTAGAATACACACAGTGTAGAATTAAACACAGTGTGGAATTGAACATACAGTGTAGAATCAACACATTGTGGCATCAAACACACAGTGTAGAATAAACACAGTGTGGAATGAAACATACAGTGTAGAATAAACACAGTGTGGAATTTATCCCAGTGTGGAATTAAACATACTGTGTAGAATAAACACAGTGTGGAATTAAACACACAGTGTAGAATAAACACTGTGTAATATTAAACACATAGTGTAGAATACAACACACAGTGTAGAATAAAACACACAGTGTAGAATACACACAGTGTAGAATAAACACAGTGTAGAATTAAACACACAGTGTAGAATAAACACAGTGTAGAATTAAACACACAGTGTAGAATAAACACAGTGTAAAATAAACACAGTGTAGAATAAACATACAGTGTAGAATAAACACAGTGTAGAATAAACACAGTGTAGAATAAACACAGTGTAGATTTATACACAGTGTGGAATTAAACGTACAGGGTGGAATTAAACACAGTGTAGAATAAACACAGTGTGGAATTAAACATACAGTGTAGAATAAACACACAGTGTAGAATAAACACAGTGTAGAATAAACACACAGTGTAGAATACACAAAGTGTAGAATTAAACACACTAACCACACAGTGTAGAATACACAAAGTGTAGAATTAAACACACAGTGTAGAATAAACACAGTGTGGAATTAAACACACAGTGTACAATAAACACAGTGTAGAATAAACACACAGTATAGAATTAAACACACAGTGTAGATTTAAACACACAGTGTGGAATTAAACACAGTGTAGAATTAAACACAGTGTGGAATTAAACATACAGTGTAGAATAAACACAGTGTGGAATTAAACACACAGTATAGAATAAACACAGTGTAGAATTAAACACACAGTGTAGAATAAACACAGTGTAGAATAAACACATTGTAGAATTAAACACACAGTGTAGAATAAACACAGTGTAAAATAAACACAGTGTAGAATAAACACAGTGTAAAATAAACACAGTGTAGAATAAACACAGTGTAAAATAAACACAGTGTAGAATAAACACAGTGTAGAATTAAACACAGTGTAGAATACACACATTGTAGAATAAACACAGTGTAGAATTAAACACAGTGTAGAATTAAACACACAGTGTAGAATTAAACACACAGTGTAGAATACACACATTGTAGAATAAACACAGTGTAGAATTAAACACACAGTGTAGAATAAACACAGTGTAAAATAAACACACAGTGTGGAATTAAACACACCGTGTAGAATAAACACAGTGTGGAATTAAACATACAGTGTAGAATAAACACACAATGTAGAATAAACAGAGTAGAATAAACACACAGTGTAAAATAAACACAGTGTTGAATTAAACATACAGTATAGAATAAACACACAGTGTAGAGTAAACACATTCTAGATTTAAATGCACAGTGTAGAATAAACACAGTGTGAAATTAAACATACAGTGTAGAATAAACATACAGTGTAGAATAAACACAGTGTAAAATAAACACAGTGTAGAATTAAACATACAGTGTAGAATAAACACACAGTGTAGAATAAACACACATTGTAAAATAAACACAGTGTCGAATTAAACATACAGTGTAGAATAAACACACAGTGTAGAATAAACACAGAGTAGAATAAACACACAGTGTAAAATAAACACAGTGTCGAATTAAACATACAGTATAGAATAAACACACAGTGTAAAATAAACACAGTGTAGAATTAAACATACAGTGTAGAATAAACACACAGTGTAGAATTAAACATACAGTGTAGAATAAACACACAGTGTAGAATAAACACAGAGTAGAATAAACACACAGTGTAAAATAAACACAGTGTCGAATTAAACATACAGTATAGAATAAACACACAGTGTAGAATTAACCACACAGTGTAGAATAAACACACAGTGTAAAATAAACCCAGTGTAGAATTAAACACAGTGTAGAATTAAACACAGTGGAGAATAAACACAGTGTAGAATGAACACACAGTGTAGAATGAACACACAGTGTAGAATAAACAGCGTAGAATAAACACAGTGTGGAATAAAACATACAGTGTAGAATAAACACAGTGTAGAATGAACACACAGTGTAGTATTAAACACACAGTGTAGTATTAAACACACAGTGTATAATAAACACAGTGTAGAATTAAACACACAGTGTAGAATAAACACAGTGTTGAATTAAACATACAGTATAGAATAAACACACAGTGTAGAATACACACAGTGTGAAATTAAACATACAGTGTAGAATTAAACATACAGTGTAGAATAAATACATTGTAGATTTAAACACACAGTGTAGAATAAACACAGTGTGAAATTAAACATACAGTGTAGAATAAACGCACAGTGTAGAATAAACACGGTGTAGAATTAAACACACAGTGTAGAATAAACACAGTGTAGAATTAAGCACAGTGTGGAATTAAACACAGTGTGGAATTAAACATACAGTGTAGAATAAACACAGTGTGGAATTAAACACACAGTGTAGAATTAAACACACAGTGTAGAAATAAACACACCATGTAGAATTAAACACAGTGGGGAATTAAACACAGTGTGGAATTAAACACAGAGTGTAGAATACACACAGTGTAGAATTAAACACAGTGTAGAATTAAACACACCGTGTACAATTAAACACAGTGGGGAATTACACATACAGTGTAGAATACACACAGTGTGGAATTAAACACACAGTGTAGAATAAACACAGTGTGGAATTAAACACACTGTGTAGAATAAACACAGTGTGGAATTAAACATACAGTGTAGAATAAACACAGTGTAGAATAAACACACAGTGTAAAATAAAAACAGTGTGGAATTAAACATACAGTGTAGAATAAACACAGTGTAGAATAAACACTCAGTGTAAAATAAACACAGTGTAGAATTAAACACACAGTGTAGAATTAAACACACAGTGTAAAATAAACACAGTGTAGAATAAACACAGTGTAGAATAAACACACAGTGTAGAATTAACACACAGTGTAGAATAAACACAGTGTAGAATTAACACACAGTGTAGAATAAACACACAGTGTAGAATTAACACACAGTGTAAATTAAACACAGTGTAGAATAAACACAGTGTAAATTAAACACACAGTGTAGAATAAACACACAGTGTAGAATAAACACAGTGTAAATTAAACACACAGTGTAGAATAAACACACAGTGTAGAATAAACACAGTGTAAATTAAACACAGTGTAAATTAAACACACAGTGTAGAATAAACACACAGTGTAGAATAAACACAGTGTAAATTAAACACAGTGTAGAATAAACACAGTGTAAATTAAACACACAGTGTAGAATAAACACACAGTGTAGAATAAACACAGTGTAAATTAAACACACAGTGTAGAATAAACACACAGTGTAGAATAAACACAGTGTAAATTAAACACAGTGTAAATTAAACACACAGTGTAGAATAAACACACAGTGTAGAATAAACACAGTGTAAATTAAACACAGTGTAGAATAAACACAGTGTAAATTAAACACACAGTGTAGAATAAACACACAGTGTAGAATAAACACAGTGTAAATTAAACACAGTGTAAATTAAACACACAGTGTAGAATAAACACACAGTGTAGAATAAACACAGTGTAAATTAAACACACAGTGTAGAATAAACACAGTGTAAATTAAACACACAGTTTAGAATAAACACAGTGTGGAATTAAACACACAGTGTAGAATAAACACACAGTGTAGAATAAACACAGTGTAAATCAAACACACAGTGTAGAATAAACACAGTGTAAATTAAACACACAGTTTAGAATAAACACAGTTTAGAATAAACACAGTGTGGAATTAAACACACAGTGTAGAATAAACACAGAATGTAAAATGGATCTCTGTGTTTTGGACTCTGGCATGTCTGGAGCTCACAGAGATCATCACACTTCTGTTATTTCTTCTACACAGCGCTGAATTATTTCATTGTTTACTAACTAAATACATTTGTATTAAACTCTATCAGGACACACACACACACACACACACACACACACACACACACACACACACACACAGACACACATTGTGAGTGCTGCAGGTTTTAACTCTACACACTGAGGGCTTTTCTCTGCACGATTAAAGGATTAACGTCGCACTCAGTTCCACACAGCGACCATTTCAGACTGTAAAATAGTTTATAAAGTGTGTGTGTGAGTGTGTGAGTGTGTGTGTGAGTGTGTGTGTGTGTGTGTGTGTGTGTGTGTGTGTGTGTGTGTGTGTGTGTGTGTGTGTGTGTGTGTACTCACCCGGAGTGCTGTTCAGTACGAGGAAGACGAGGACGCACAGACGATGTGTGTGTGGACTCTTCATCCCGAGACTGTGTCTGTGTGTCTGTGTGTGTGTGTGTGTGTGTGTCTGTGTGTGTGTGTGTGTGTGTGTGTGTGTGTGTGAGGATCATACAGAGATACAGCGAGATTATGGAGGCGTCTTCAATCCAGACGAGGCACACACACACACAAACACACTAATCTGCTGACGTCTCATCCTTCCACTCTGGGACTCTTCACACTCTGTGTGTGTGTGTGTTTGTGTGTATAATATATATACAGCCAGATCCATAAGTATATGGACACTAAGGTGGTTCTTGTACTTGTTCCTCTCTTCCTTTGTGAATATTAAACACTCCAGATGTGAAAGACGTTCATGCGAATGAAGTGCTTTGAAATAATAATAAATTGTATGTCTGTATGTATATATATATTCACACACACACACACACACACACACACACACACACACACACACACACACACACACAGGTGCATCTCAACAAATGATAATTTAATTAAAAAGTAGATTTATTTTAGTAATTAAGTAGAAAAGGTGAAACTGGTATATTATATAGATTCTACAGTTGAAGGTCCTGAGACTCAGCCTGCCGCTGTGTCGATGGATCTCTAACTTCCTGACTGACAGACCACAAGCCGTACGGGTGGGCAAACACACCTCATCCACCCTCACCCTCAGCACTGGAGCTCCCCAGGGTTGTGTTCTGAGCCCCCTGCTGTACTCACTGTACACATAGGTACGTGTGGCCACTTCCACTTCCAACTCCACCACCATCATCATGTTTACTGACGACACTGTTGTGGTGGGTCTGATCTCCAACAACGATGAGACGGCCTACCTACAGGAAGTTAAAAACCTGGAGAGATGGTGCCAGGAGAGCAACCTTCTCCTGAATGTCAGCAAGACTAAGGAGTTGATAGTGAACTTCAGCACAAAGTAGGAGCGGTCATAACCAACCGCTAAACATCAACGGGACCCCAGTGGAGAGAGTGGACAGTTTCCGGAACCTAGGTGTTCACATCACACAGGACCTGTCTTGGTTCTGTCACAAGAACACCATGGTGAAGAAGCCCGGCAGCGTCTAAGACGCTTAAGGGACTTTAAATTTCCCTCTCAGGTGCTAAAGACTTTCTACACCTATACCATTGAGAGCGTTTTGACGGGTTGCATCACTTCCTGGTTCGGGAACAGCACCATGCAGGACAGACGAGCCCTCCAGAGGGTGGTGCGTTCAGCTGAACGTACCATCCACACCAAGCTCCCTAACCTGCAGTACATCTACAGCACGCAGTGCCGGACCAGAGCCAGAAAGATTATGAAGGACCCCAGCCATCCCAACAATGGACTCTTTTCTCTGTTGCGTTCAGGGAAACGCTTCCACTCCCTGAAAACAAACACAGAGAGAATGAGGATGAGCTTTTTCCCGCAGGCCATTCGGAGTTTAAATCAGGAAACACCTAGGATCTAAAATCTGGATCTAAAGCTGGTCACTCTCTCTCCATCATCACACTTCTGCAAATATTTTTCTTTTTCTTTATTTTCGCACTACGACACTTTAAACCCTGTACAGTCACTTTAACTGTGGACTTGCACGGCACTGTGCACTTTATACCACACCATACCGCACACGTTCACTTTATACCACACCATACCGCACACGTTCACTTTATACCACACCATACCGCACATGTTCACTTTATACCACATACCGTACACATTCACTTATACCACACCATACCACACATGTTCACTTTATACCACACCATACCACACACAGTCACTTTACACCACACCATACCGCACACGTTCACTTTATACCACACTATACCGCACATGTTCACTTTATACCACACATACCGTACACATTCACTTATACCACACCATACCACACACAGTCACTTTATACCACACCATACCGCACACGGTCACTTTGTACCACACCATACCGCACACGGTCACTTTAAGGACAATCACATCAACCACCTTACGTGATTATTGTCTACTGTACATAAGCATATCCTGTATCCATAAACATACACTGTATATACAATTTTTCCTATTTTTCCTATATATATCTTTATCTTTATATATTTTTATATTTTACATAGTTTATTGTTTTTATTTATCTGCCTTCTTTTTTCCCTTGTTTTATTATCCCCCCCCATCCTATTCTCTCATGCCGGACAATCGTACAAAGCATTTCACTGCATGTTGTACTCTGTATGTATGTGTATGTGACAAATAAAATTAGATTTGATTTGATTTGAGATTCCTCACAAACACACACTGATATATTTCATGTTTTTTTTCTTTTTATTGTGATTTTTTACAAACAATTAACAAAAACCCACAAATTCACATCTCAAAAAATGAGAAAACTTCATAAGACAAATAAAAAAAACAATTTGAGAGAATGGTTGGTCTCCTGGAAAATCTGTTTATTTACTGTATCTGTACTCAATACTTGGTCGAGGCTCCTTTTGCTTTAATTACTGCCTCAACTGGGTATGGCATGCAGATGATCAGACTGTGCCATGAAGGTGATCAGACTGATCACACGACTCCTCAAACCACCACTGACTGTGCAAACTTTACACTGGACCTCAAGCAGCTCGGATTCTGTGCCTCTACTCTTCTTCTTCTTCTTCTTCTTCTTCCAGACTTGGGGTCCTTGATTTCCACATGAAATGTTACTTCTTCTTTCACCTGAAAAGACGACTTTGTCCCACTGAGCTACAGTCCAGTCCTTTTTGTCCTTTGTCCAGGTAAGACACCTCTGACGTTGTCTCTGGTTCAGCAGAGGTTCGACACGAGTAATGAGTCAGTTGAAGCTCATGGAGACGTCTGTGTGTGGAGGCTCCTAAAGCACTGACGCCAGCTGCAGTCCACTCTTTGTGAATCTCCACAAATTCTTGAATGAGCTTCGTTTAATTTTTTTCTACCACATTTTTTCCTTCCATTCAACTTTCCATGAATGTTCTTGAAACCAGCAGTCTGTGAACAGCAGCTTCTTTAGCGATGATCTTTTGTGTCAACGGGGTCAACGATCATCTTCTGGAGAAATGTCGAGTCAGCAGTCTTCCACCATGATTGTGTAGACTGAACCAGACTGAGACACCATTTAAAGACTCAGGAAACCTGAGCAGGTGTTTGGAGTTAATGATCTGATTAGAGTGAGACATCACGAGTCTCCAATATTCAACTTTCTCACAATATTCTCATTTTCTGATACTGAATTTTGGGTTTTTATCAGCTGTGAGTCAAAATCATCAAAATGAAAAGAAATAAACACTTGAAATACATCAGTGTGTGTGATGAATCTATATAATACACAAGTTTCACTTTCTGTATTGAATTACTGAAATAAATCAACTTTTTAATGATATTCTTCTTTATTGAGATGCACCTGTGTGTGTATAAGTATCATTTTAAATGCAAATCATTTCCAGGTCTGGAACTCATGGACCATCACCATATTTCCTCTCTTGGAAGGTTTTACCAGGTCTTTCCTGCAGGATCTCCTTGTTGGTGGGTTTTTCTGTCATCGAGAACTGAAAAATACATCAGGTGGGTTGAGGTCAAGTCAAGTCAAGTCAAGTTTATTTGTATAGCGCTTTTCACAACAGACATTGTCTCAAAGCAGCTTTACAGAAAACAACAGTGAAGGTGAATGGTGTGCGTTTGTCCCTGATGAGCAGCCGTGGCGACAGTGGCAAGGAAAAACTCCCTTAGATGATATGAGGAAGAAACCTTGAGAGGAACCAGACTCAAAGGGGAACCCATCCTCATATGGGTGACATCAAAAGTTTGGTCATAAATCTTTCAACAATACAGAACAATTTGTGATCATCATAGATCCAGCATCAGCTTCTCCATGCCAGGGCCTTTAAACACTCGGCATCTACTTCTCCATGATCATCCATAGGTCCATAATCTTCACGAGGTGGGACGTGACTGGAGCTGGCCAAACCTCAGGATGCCTCGGGATGGGGAGAGAAAGAGAAGCAGTGGAGAGGAATTAGCGTAGCTGCTGTTCATGATATTAACAGCACAAGTTGATAATGTGATGTGATCAGATGTTCTGGAGCACAAGGTTGTGATGTGATGTGTGTGATGTGTGTTATGTGTAGGCTTTGCTAAAAAGATATGTTTTTAATCTACACTTAAACTGGGAGAGTGTATCTGAACCCCGAACACTGTCAGAAAGACTATTCCAGAGTTTAGGAGCTAAATGTGAAAATGCTCTACCGCATTTAGTGGACTTTGCTATTCTAGGAACTACTAGAAGCCCAGAGTTTTGAGATCTCAGGGAGCGTGACGGATTGTAGCGTGTTAAAAGACTGGATAGATACATGGGAGCCAAACCATTTAGTGCTTTATAAGTGAGTAGCAGTAGTTTGTAGTCTATTCGAAACTTAATAGGAAGCCAATGTAGGGACGATAAGATTGGGGTTATATGATCGTATTTTCTTGACCTAGTAAGAACTCTTGCTGCGGCATTCTGAACTAACTGAAGCTTGAGGTCATGTGACACCTGAATGAGCATTTCAGACGGTTTACATTATTTGACTGAATCTGAGCAGAAACATGCACAGCTCAATATGGGTCAAAATACATCCTGATCTTTTATCCTGCTCCTCACATCATCAACAAACACCACCAACCATTTTTTACTTTACATCAATCAGCATTAACACTGCCTCCATGTTCAATAGGTGATGTGGTACAGTTTGGATCATGAGCCTCTCCTTTCCCTCTCCATGCTCTTCCTTACTCTATAAATCTGTTACAAATTCATCTCTGTTTCATCAGAATGTTGTTCCAGATCTCATCAGACTTTACATTTTCAGACATTTTCTAGCAAAGTCTAATCTGGTGTTTGTTCCTGAACATTATCACTGCTGTGTGTCATGAAGTCAAGAACTTCTGTTTTTATGTTCATGAAGGTGTCTCTTGATTGTAGACCAACACTCACTGGAGTAGACTCTTGTAGACACTTAGTAGCTCAATGGATATAATGTTGGACTTCTGAACAGAAGGTCATGAGTTCAAATCCCAGCACAAACAAGCTACAACTGCTGGGCACTTGAGTAAGGGCCTTAACCCTCAACTGCTCAGCTGTAGAACTGAGATAAATGTAAGTTGCTCTGGATACAGACGTCTACCAAACACCATGAATGTAAATTATACTCTTGTCTCCTCCAGATTGTTCTGGACTTGGTTTGATGTTTTAGTTGTGGAAGAAACATCAGCATTCATCTACTTCAGTTGTGTTCCATGGTCTTCTAGTGTTTTAATTCCTTCTTTATATTTCTGTTCTGAAAAGTTTTGTGATCAGTCAATGATGGTCTCCACTAATTCCATTTACACCTTTATGGACCACCGAGTTCTAATGGAAGGTGACCAAACTCAAATTCTACACCTGGAATCAACTCCAGATGTTTTACAAACATGACGTAGCATTATTCATTACATTCATGCATTCATTCTAAACAAATCTATTTACTGTCTCCCACCTCCCCACCCCCCACACTCACACATAAACACACACACACACTCTCACACACACACACATTTTTACTGTTAATAACTAAAGCTATAATAATTATAATAAAATTACCCAGTAATATAATAATAATGTTTATAAAGTGGCTCGCTCTGCATAAATGAATCAGTTTGTGAATTTTCAGTCCCACATGTGTCACGTGTATCGCAGGTGTAAAAATAACGAGTGTGTGACGCAGGACGGTGATGCACTAACGTGGAGTGAAAACGGTCTAATCGCATTCCTCCGTTTCATCCTGAAATACGTTGCGTTACCAGGAGGATCACGAGGAGGAAGAGAGCAGGAAAGTGACGAACACTGAGAACACACACACACACACACACACACACACACACACACACACACACACACACACACACACCTATCGTCACATCCTGAACATCTGAACATCACATACATCTACATGATATACACTTTATAGGCCAGAAGATCACTATGTGCATTTTAAACATCCACCTTTAGTAAAAATAAATTGCTGTTATAATGAGCTCCACTCTTCTGGGAAGATGTTCCACTAGATTTTTGTGGAGATTCATTCAGCTACAAAGGTGTTAGCAGGAGATCTTCCACTAAAACCCATGTTAAGCAGATCTTCATAAAGCTGGCTTTGTCAAGTCAAGTCAAGTTTATTTGTATTGCGCTTTTCACAACAGACATTGTCTCAAAGCAGCTTTACAGAAATCAACAGTGAAGGTGAATGGTGTGTGTTTATCCCTGATGAGCAGCCGTGGAGACTGTGGCAAGGAAAAACTCCCTTAGATGTTATGAGGAAGAAACCTTGAGAGGAACCGGACTCAAAAGGGGAACCCATCCTCATTTGGGAGACATCAAGAGTTTGATCATAAATCTTTCAACAATACAGAACACTGGAGAGTGAGAACTAACATGAGCACTGGAGTATAAGATTATAAGTGATGTTCTTTCAACAGTCTTATACAGTCATTATGGTTATAAAACTAGGAGCTACTGAGCTCAACATTTGTGATCATCACAGATCCAACACCAGCTTCTCCATGCCAGAGCCTTTAAACACTCCCAGAGGTCCAATGTCAAAACTCCACACATATAGCGGGATCCAATTGGCACTGGTACGTCTCTAGATGGTTCGGGAAGTTTGCGAGTTCGGCATCTACTTCTTTAAAGTCCATAATCTTCATGAGGTGGGACGTGACTGGAGCTGGAGGAACCTCAGGATGCCTCGGGATGGGGAGAGAGAGAGAAGCAGTGGAGAGGAATTAGCGTAGCTGCTGTTCATGATATTAACAGCACAAGTTGATAATGTGCATGTGATCAGATGTTCTGGAGCACAAGGTTGTGATGTGATGTGTGTGATGTGTGTTATGTGTAGGCTTTGCTAAAAAGATATGTTTTTAATCTACACTTAAACTGGGAGAGTGTATCTGAACCCCGAACACTGTCAGGAAGACTGTTCCAGAGTTTAGGAGCTAAATGTGAAAATGCTCTACCACCTTTAGTGGACTTTGCTATTCTAGGAACTACTAGAAGCCCAGAGTTTTGGGATCTCAGGGAGCGTGACGGATTGTAGCGTGTTAGAAGACTGGAGATACATGGGAGCCAAACCATTTAGTGTTTTGTAGGTAAGTAGCAGTAGTTTGTAGTCTATTCGAAGCTTAACAGGAAGCCAGTGTAGGGACGATAAGATTGGGGTTATATGGTGATATTTTCTCGACCTTGTGAGACTCTGACTGCCGCATTCTGGACTAACTGAAGCTTGTTTATTAAAGATGCAGGACATCCACCTAGTAATGTATTACAGTAGTCCAGTCTGGAGGTCATGAACGCATGGACGAGCTTCTCTGCATCAGATATAGATAACATGTTTCTTAACTTAGAAATATTTTGCTATAAGTTGCTCTAAAATAACTCCCAGGTCTTTTACCGTTGAACTAGTGGTTACAAAACATCCTTCTAAATGCAGGTTGAGATGCTGGAGCTTCTGTATACTGGTTTTTGGGCCGATGAGCAAAATCTCCGTCTTACCAGAATTTTATAGTAGAACGTTATGAGTCAACCAGTCTTTTAATTCTTTAACACACTCAGTTATCCGAGCTAATAGAGCGTATCGCCTGGTTTAGATGAGATATATTTACATGTATTTTACATTTACATTTGCGGCATTTAGCAGAGCCCTTATCCAGAGCGGCGGTATATAACTGGGTATCATCAGCGTAACAGTGGAAGCTAATTACGTCTTCTAATAATATTTCCCAAGGGAAGCATGTATATTGTGAAAAGCAGGGGTCCTAGAACTGAACCTTCTGGCATGTTTGGATCTAAATGAGGTTTCTTAATGAGGGGCCTGAACTGCTAACTTGAGGGATTTAGGGACGTGACCTAACGATAGTGAGGAGTTAATAATATTCAGAAGAGGCTCACCAGCTGTATGGAACACTTCCATTAGTAGTTTAGATGGAATGGGATCTAACTGACATGTTGTTGATTTAGCTTTGGTAATAACATCATACAGCTCTTCCTGTCCTGTACATGTAAAGCAGCGTAGTTGTGGAGTTGTAGGTGAGATTGTGTCAGGAGATTTGTGCACAGGAGTATTGTCCTGCTGGAACAGGATTTAGGTCTCCTGGTTTAAGTTAAGGGAAAATTTCATGCTTCTGCGTCTAAAGACGTCCGATACAATTTTTGCCTGTAAGTTTGTGATAACAGTTTGGTGAAGAATCACATCCGGAAAGAAATGTCGGGTGTCCGAATGCTTTTGGCAACAATAGTGTACTACCAAAATCAACTTCATTATAATCAATTTTTAATTTTGTATTCAATATTTTTCAACAAAGCAGTAGTTTAAATATATTTAAATCCAGATTTTCTATATGAAGAATTTTAAGTTTTGATAGAATGTATATTAATGCAACAAAAACCACTACAGAGGGCAGCTAGCGCAACATCAAAGGGAGCTAGCACAACATCAAAGCGAGCTAGCGCAACATCAAAGCGAGCTAGCAAAAACTGCAACATAAACTAGCAAGCTAATAAAAAAATCAAAAAGCTACAACCAGGTGAAAAAGCATCGACACTCCCAGGTCGGACATTTTAAACTCTCCAGCTGTGATATGAAGATGCGTTAAACGATGTCGATCTGATGTCACTTGTGTAAGTCTGGAAATCTGTCCTACAATTCCAAGTAGGAAGTTGAGTGGAGTCTGTAATTTCCGAGTTGGATGCAGCAGCGGATGAATAAAGGCTAGTGTGAGGACACACTTGATCTCAGTCTGGTCTTTATTACTGCATTTATTGCAGAAATAAACAGAAAAGAATTGCAGGAAGAAACACTCAGTGAACTGAACTTAACCCCTCACATTTAACTCTTTCAAAGCAGAGGAAGCAGCAGCTGAGTTTTATGACCTGGAGGTGGCGCTAATGAAGCTCCACTGCATACATGTTCAAAGATCATCATACATATAATTAGAACTTTATCAATAAATAACTGCATGTAACATCTTTAATCAGACAGTGTGGAACTCATGTATGTGTGACAGATGTAGTATTAAATAAATGAAAATCCCAGAACCAGGAATGGGTTTGATTTCTCCCTCTTTCGCTCATCAACAGTTCACAGTCTGATCTCACTTCCTCATTACTACAGGAAGAAGAGGAGGAGGATGATGATGATGATTTACTTCCTCTTTCCTCCACCACCATTAGCCAGAATCATGACCATTCTCATGAAGATGTTCAGTGTGTCCATGTAGATGCCCATACACCTGTGAACGAACACACACACACACACACACACACACACACACACACACACACACACACACACACACACACACACACACACACCTTTAATCCTACACAACTTTATCACATAAAACATATTACTTTTATTCAACCACACAAATTAGTTTGCTCTATTTTTACATGTGTAAGAAGTGTGTGGGGTCAGAGTGCAGGGTCCGCCATGATACAGTGCCCCCTACAGCACAGAGGCTAAAGGGCCTTGTTCAACCCTCTGATGTCCAACCCAGAGCCTAAACCACTAAGCTCCCACTTTAACACATTTACAAGTGCTGAGGGAAAGAGAGAGGGGTGTGTGTGTGTGTGTGTGCGCGTGTGTGTGTGGGTGTGTGTGTGTGCGCATGTGTGTTTAAAGGTGAAGAGAGCTTACGCGTTGATTGGGTCGTATTTGTGGGCAGCGTACAGCGGGTGCGTCTCGGCTCGTTTGATCACCTTCTGCGTGTCGTACAGCAGGAACATGCTGAAGAGGATCAGACCCCCATAAACAGCCACTGAGTACAGACCTGCCCCGAACGCCGACGTAGGGGGCAGGAACATGGAGCCTGGGGGCAACAGGGGATCATGGGAAACGTTCAGCAAATAACACGAGGCAATGATCTCTGGTGTTAGTAATAATAATAATAATAATAATAATATAATAATAAAATAGTGTTTAACACGTGTGTGTGTGTGTGTGTGTGTGTGTGTGTGTGTG
>NC_139585.1:1681991-1688850 GCF_946808225.1 Silurus aristotelis | reverse complement strand
AACTGTACATGTTGAGATTTAATAAGAACATTTCTCTCCTCTGTCGGATCATGAAACACAAAATCACAGCATCGTGATCATCATTCACTCTGTTTCTCACACTGAGACTCACATGGATTTCTCTACTGCACCGATCTCATTAGACATCCCGAGTCCATAATAACACACAGCTCCGAGTCCTACTGCAGCTCCACCTGCTACTATAATCCTCCCCAACTGATCAACTACAGAGAGAGAGAGAGAGAGAGAGAGAGAGAGAGAGAGAGAGAGAGAGAGAGAAGTAGAGGGATTGTGGGAGGGGTGGGAAAAAGAGATGGAGAGAAACCCAGAGAGAGGTGAACAGAAGATGAGAACGATAAAAAGAAAAGGATAGAGAAAGACAAAAAAGGCCGATTAGAGATGTGTATAATATATGCAGAGCAGCTCACACTCTTCTATCCTCTCTCACAGTAAAAGAATAAAATGATGGAGAGATGAAGGAGATAATAAACGAGTGCTCACTCTTGATGGCCGTGTCTGTAGCGGGTTGAAACGCCGCCTCCTGGAGCTGATCTCTGGCCGTCTTACTGCGCCGCAGCCCGAACCTCGCTTTGGTGGAGTAACCCTGAGATAAACACACACAACTTCCATCAGGACAGAAGAACTTACTCCAAAGAAATCCAAGCACGTGAAAGCTTTAAACTTCTCTCGGAGAAGAAGGTAAAGCACATGGATCACCAAGAGAAGGATGTCCACCAAACCGCAGAAAGAGCGTAAAGAGGGGATTGGTGAGGAGGAACTGTGAAGAAGCTGGAGAAAATCAGGTGGGAAAAACATATCCACAGGACCACCACTGAGCTGGATAACAGAGAGATTTGGAGAACATTTCAGGTTTCTGTATTAAACCCTGAGCTGAGATTATTCTTGAACACGTAACACAGCTCCATCTAGTGGCTCTGAAAAACCCATCACTGGAAACACTGTTTTACTGTGAAGCATGGTAGAAGCCTCATGTGGTATGGATGCTAGTATGTAAATGTAAATTGTAGGGTTTCTGGAGAGACGTCTGTTTCCTCAAGAAATTCGAACACAAAAAGCTTGGTTTAGTCCATTTAACTCTACACGGAGCACTGTTTCCCCTTACAGACCATTATTATTGACACACCACCCACTAAACTCTGGAGGGCTCTGGACAGGTGAACACCATGAAAGCCCGTTTCCACCACATAAAAAAGAACTAATTGCTAAAAAAATAATTGCAACTGAGACGTTTTTAGCCGATCGGGCAGCGTCACCCCTCTGTGGTCCAGAAAACTTCTCACACTAAACATGAGATCAGCTGCAATCAATAGATCATTCTGGAAAACAATGAATAAAATGATAGAGGACTATTTTAGAGGTGGGTTCACAAATCTTCTTTTTCCATTGTATCAAGTAATCCTCTGATCCCTGGAGAACAACACAGAAGAAGCAGAGGAGCCTCGTTCATACACCAACAGCTTCAGACCTCAGATCCACAACATGGTCCCCGGTGGATGCAGCAGAAGGTTTCGATGTTTACAAGCAATAAAATAGGGATCAGGAGAACTTTTTTTTATGTGGCAAAAATCGCTTCCAGAAAACTCTACAGAATGATAAATGGAGGAACGGAGAGAAATCAGCGAGGGATGAGGAGGAGATTCAGGGCCAAAGAAAACACCAGAAAGATTAATTAGTTTGAGATCATTTCTGTGAGAGGTGCATGTGTAAGGGGTGTGTGTGTGACATTTGGACAAACCAAACCCGGAAGGGAACGTCAAGCGCACCAAGCTGCAAGCAGCTCCGTCTCGTGTATTTTTGCTTTCGGAAGAGCGCTTTTATCCCTGTTTGAGAATTTGAAAGCAGTGCGTGGAGGACATTCCCACCAGAACTACGAACACACAGTACATTAACCACATTAAGTTACGTAATTTCTCTGCTATGGCGAACATCCAGTTCATTCAGTGTGTGAAGTGTGACATGTTTAGTCAGTCTCTCTCCGTTGTTAGCGATAATTTAATCTGTAAGAAGTGTAAGCTAGTTTGCTCTTTGACGAAGAAGATCTTAGCATTAGAGGAGCGCATCCAGAGTCTAGAGAGAAGTAGTGAGTGCGAGAGCAGTCCAGGTTCTGCAGGGGAAAGTCTGGATGCCCTAGGTGAAGTTAATATTCCCCCGACTCCGGCATTAGAGCCCTTGCAGCGGGGCGAATGGGTGACGACTCGGCAGCATATTCGCAAAGCCAAAGCTAACGCTAAGGCTCGCCCACGGGAGCACCATTCCTCTCCGCTTCACGTGTCCAACAGGTTTGCTCTCCTCAGTGAAGCACCCGCTGAGAAACCTGAAAGAGCTCTGGTTTTAGGAGACTCCATTCTGAGGCACGTGAAATTAGCTAGACCTTTAGGGGCACCAGCAGCACAGGTCATGTGTATACCGGGAGCCAGGGCGCCGGACATAGCAGGTCAGCTTAGATTCTTAGGAAAGCATAGGTTCTCTAAGATAGTTTTTCACACAGGAGCTAATGATATACGCCTTCGACAGTCAGAGGTTACTAAGAGTAATATTATAGAGGTGTGTAAATTAGCGAAGGCAATGTCCGATGCTGTAATATGCTCTGGCCCCATCCCAATACGACGTGGCGATGTAGCCTACAGCAGGTTATGGTCGCTGAACTGCTGGATGTCCGAGTGGTGCTCCAAAAATAATGTGGGCTTCATTAATAATTGGAGCATTTTTGAGGGCAAGGCTGGCCTGTTAGGGCGGGACGGTGTCCATCCCACTCGGGAAGGTGCTGCTCTCATTTCTTGTAGTATAGGTCATAGTCTCAGAACAGCACTAGTTAACAAGTGACTGTCTAGAGCCAAGGCCAGGGAGCAGACAGACAGGCTAAACCGACCGTCTGCTAGCTGCACAGAGTCGTTACTCAGGATCCACCAAATTGAGACTGTGTCTGTCCCCCGAGCGAAACCAACATATAGGAATTCTCAGAAAGTCTGTTTTAGTAACCTGATTAACATAAAATTAAATAGGACTGAACGCACAGCAGCACCTCTGATCTAAAGATAGGATTGCTGAATATTAGATCTCTCACGTCTAAAGCGCTTAATGTAAACGAAATTATTACCGACCAGGAGTTTAAAATAATGTGTTTGACAGAAACATGGATTAAACCAAATGAATATTTAGCATTAAATGAAGCGAGTCCTCCTATAGTTACATACACCAACGCCGTCTAAATGGCAGAGGAGGCGGAGTCGCAGCTATTTATAATAATAATCTAAGCGTCACACAAAAGACTAAACACAAATGTAAAACATTTGAAGTTCTTTACACCAGCATAAAATATTCAGTGTCTGAAAGCAGGTCCAGTCAGACAATTCCACTCATTATTATTTATAGACCCCCAGGGCCCTACTCTGATTTTCTCATAGAATTTGCAGATTTCATCACAAATTTAGTTACTTCTCTAGACAAAGCATTAATTGTTGGTGATTTTAACATTCATTTTGATCATCAGGAAGACTCCTTAAGAGCAGCAGTTGTGTCCATTCTAGATTCAGTTGGAATTAATCAGAATGTTATAGGACCCACTCATAGTGGTGACACACTCTCGATTTGTTGTTAACATTTGGATTAAAAATAAAAAACATAGTCATAATTCCACAGTCTGAAGCTATTTCAGACCATTATCTCATCTCTTTTAAAATTTGCCTCAGTCATTGCATTACTACTTCACCACGTTATCGTGTTAAGCGTACTTTCACGTCAGCTACAACAGCGCGTTTTATTAACAATCTTCCAGAAATTACGATATTAGATAGATCTCCGTCTGACCCTGCAGAGCTCGACTGGGCCACTGAACACCTAGAATCAATGTTACGTTATACCCTAGATGATGTAGCTCCCCTTAAGACCAAAATGATCAGGGAGAAAAAATTAGCACAGTGGTATAATGATCATACATGCACCTTAAAACAGACCACTCGAAAATTAGAACGTAAATGGCGTCAAACAAAATTAACAGTATTTCAAATAGCATGGAAGGGGAGCCTCCTAATTTATAGAAAATCTCTTAGTGCTGCTAGATCAGCATATTTCTCCACCCTCATAGAAAATAACAAGCATAATCCTAGATTTTTATTCAGCACGGTAGCAAAATTAACAGGGAATAAAAGCACTGCACTCACATGCACACCATCATTAGGTACTAATGATTTCATGAACTTTTTTAATAATAAAATTGAAAACATCAGGCAAAAAATCCAGACGGTTAATATAAAGCCAAATTATTTTACAAGTAACCCTGTAGACAGCAGTGTAATTATAACAGACAATCAATTACAAAGTTTTACTCCTATTCACGAGAATGACTTAATTTCATTAATTTCCTCATCAAAATCATCAACCTGCATTCTCGATCCCTTGCCTACAAGTTTCTTTAAACAGATCATTCCAGAGTAATTGAACCTGTTTTAAAAATAATAAACTCTTCCATTAGCACTGGTTATGTACCAAAATCCTTCAACCTGGCAGTTATCCACCCCCTAATTAAGAAACCTGACCTTGACCCATGTCAGCTGTCCAACTACAGACCAATATCAAATCTCCCCTTCATAGCCAAAATTTTGGAAAAGGTTGTAGCACAGCAGTTATGCTCACACCTACTTATGAATAATATTTTTGAAATGTATCAGTCAGGATTTCGGCCTCATCATAGCACAGAGACGGCGCTAGTTAAGGTGGTAAATGACCTGTTATTGGCCTCTGATCAGGGTTTTGTCTCCTTACTTGTTTTGCTCGACCTTAGTGCAGCTTTTGACACCATTGATCACACTATACTACTTGCTAGACTTGAGAACGTTGTTGGAATAAAGGGAACGGCTCTCTCTTGGCTCAGGTCTTATTTGACTGATCGCTATCAGTTTGTTGATGTTAATGGTGAGTTCTCCACACTCTCTGAGGTAAAGTTTGGTGTTCCTCAAGGATCTGTCTTAGGCCCTCTGCTTTTCTCTTTATATATGCTGCCTCTTGGAGAAATTATTCATAAACATGGTATTAGATTCCATTGCTATGCTGATGATACACAGATTTATATTTCAGCAAAGCCAGATGAGAGAGCTTAACAATGTTAAAAAATGTGTAAAGGACATTAGACAGTGGATGCTCGATAACTTTCTTCTGCTAAACTCAGATAAGACGGAAGTACTTTTACTAGGACCACATGCAGCTAGAAGCAAACTTTCCGATTACCTAACATCTCTGGATGGTGTTTCTGTTTCAGCGTGTACGGCTGTCAAAGACCTTGGTGTGATTATTGACTCGAGTCTTTCCTTTGAGGCTCACGTGAATAATATTACCAGGATCGCCTTCTTTCACCTTAGAAATATTGCTAAAATTAGAAATATGATGTCGTTACAGGATGCAGAAAAACTAGTTGATGCTTTTGTAACATCTAGATTAGACTACTGTAACGCTTTACTGTCTGGGTGTGCGAGTAAGTGCATAAATAAGCTTCAGTTAGTTCAGAATGCAGCAGCAAGGGTCCTCACTAGATCTAGGAAATATGACCACATCACCCCTGTATTAATCAGTCTACACTGGCTCCCAATCAAATCTCGCATTGATTATAAAATTTTACTACTGACATATAAAGCACTTAATGGTTTTGCACCACCGTATCTGAGTGAACTTCTGTACCAGTATGATCCTCCACGCCTACTTAGATCAAAAGGTGCAGGCTATCTGTTGGTTCCTCCAATAATGAAGATTACAGCAGGGGGCAGATCTTTCTCTTATAAAGCCCCGCAGTTATGGAACAGCCTTCCTATCAGTGTTCGGGACTCAGACACAGTCTCAGTGTTCAAGTCGAGGTTGAAAACATATTTATTCAGTCAAGCCTTTAATCAGTAGATTTTTTCTCAGGTAAAGGCTCAGATCTGGAGGGAACATTGATATAGAGTGTTTGGTGAACTGGGATATTTGTACGCTGTCGTCCCCTCACATTCACGTGTTCACTCAGGTTTGTTGATGGTGGTGTGGTGGGCCGTCTCTTATCCCAGAGATCCCTCATGTCTGTGTTGCCTTCTGGTTCTCCCTTTTAGTTATGCTGCTATAGCGAGTCTTGCCGGAGTCCAAACTGCACAGTGACTTTAACTCTCATGCAACAATAGGTACACTTAATAATCCATATCCTTCTCTTCCTGTCACCCTCTTCTCTCTCTCTCTCTCTCTCTCTCTCTCTCTCTCTCTCTCTCTCTCGGTCGAGTTAAACATGCTCCTGAGGCTCCAGTGACCACTGTTCCTGCCCCTCTCCCCCCCGTGGATCTTCCCACTTCATCCAGGCCTACCTGGATTGGATGTCAACAGTCTCCTACACTGATGTCAACAGTCTCCTACACTGACTCAGAAATACACTTCGCTTTTGATCATCATCACTGCACCCCGCAACATTGTATACCCGCCACAAATGGACATTCGGTGTAACCCAGATGAGGATGGGTTCCCTCTTGAGTCTGGTTCCTCTCAAGGTTTCTTCCTTATGCCATCTCGGGGAGTTTTTCCTTGCCACAGTCGCCAGTCGCCACCGGCTTGCTCATCAGGGACAAACTTACTCATAAAGAACATATTCATTTTTAATCACCGCATTATCTGTGTAAAGCTGCTTTGAGACAATGTTCATTGTTAAAAGCGCAAAACAAATAAAAATGAATTGAATTGAATGTGTGTGTGTGTGTGTGTGTGTGTGCGCGCGATGTATGTAAGGTGTGTGTGTGTATGAGAGGTGCGTGTGTAAGGTGTGTGTATGAGAGGTGCGTGTGTAAGGTGTGTGTGTGTATGAGAGGTGCGTGTGTAAGGTGTGTGTGTA
>NC_139585.1:1656991-1679491 GCF_946808225.1 Silurus aristotelis | reverse complement strand
TCAGTAAAAACATGGTACTGTTATTATACTGTTATTATATTCTGGGGAGATGTTCTACTAGATTTAGTGGAGAAGTGTGTTAGTAAATTGAGGTACTGGAGTAGGTGAGACGGTGAGGAGGCCTGGGGGTGCAGTCAGAGTTCACATTCATTCATGTTCAAGAGGTTTATCCCTATATAGAGCAGAAGATCTTTCACCAAATCCAACCCATAGAAAGCAGATCTTCATGGAGATGACTTTGTGGACAGAGGCAATGTGATGCTGGAACAGGGATTTGGGTCTCCTAGTTATATAACTATATACACTACACGCTGCTTCCGCAAAGCACACAGCATTGTGGACGACCACACACACCCGTCACACACACTTTTTACCCTCCTGCCATCAGGAAAACGGTTCCGAAGCATTCGGGCCGCCACAACAAGACTGTGCAACAGTTTCTTTCCACAAGCCATCAGGCTACTCAACACACAGAAATGAAACGGAACTCTCACACACTCACACACACACACACACACACACACACACACACACACACACACACACACACACACACACACACACACACACACACACTCACATGTGTGTTACCGAACTGTAAAATCTTTCCTGGACTTAACACTTAACACACACTCGTCACTCATCTCAATCCATTCCACCCCCTTTCATTTATTTATTATTTATTATTCTCATCTGCTGTTTTTTTGCACATTTATCATTTATCACTATTATACTGTTTACATGCTGTTTTTTTGCACCTTCGACTGCTGCTGTATTTTTGCACTACATTGTTCTGTGTATACTCACTTCTGGGGTATAGTTTATAGTTTGTATAGTTTTTAGTCTTCTCGTACAGTACAGTATACAGTTGGGTTTTGGGTCTTGTCTTGTGTCGTCTGTCTGCACTGTCTGTCTGTCTGTCTGCACTGTCTGTCTGTCTGCACTGTCTGTCTGTCTGCACTGTCTGCACTGTCTGTCTGTCTGTCTGCACTGTCTGTCTGTCTGCACTGTCTGTCTGCACTGTCTGTCTGCACTGTCTGTCTGCACTGTCTGTCTGCACTGTCTGCACTGTTTGTCTGCATGCACTGTCTGTCTGTCTGCACTGTCTGTCTGCACTGTTTGCACTCGATGCACTTTATGTAGCTTGTGTTGTAGCTCGATGTTGTTTTGTTGTTTAGTGTAGCACCAGGGTTCGGGAGAAACGTTGTCTCGTTTTTTACTGTGTACTGTGTAAAGTAGAAATGACAATAAAAGCCTCTTGACTTGAGTTCATATATATAATAGTTATTAATGTTATTTATGTTAGAGTATTGATGTGATGTACATGTTGTAATGTTATATAATTATATTTATGTTAGAGTATTGATGTGATGTACATGTTGTAATGTTATATAATTATATTTATGTTAGAGTATTGATGTGATGTACGTGTTGTAATGTTATATGATTATATTTATGTTAGAGTATTGATGTGATGTACATGTTGTAATGTTATATAATTATATTTATGTTAGAGTATTGATGTGATGTACATGTTGTAATGTTATATAATTATATTTATGTTAGAGTATTGATGTGATGAACGTGTTGTAATGTTATATAATTATATTTATGTTAGAGTATTGATGTGATGAACGTGTTGTAATGTTATATAATTATATTTATGTTAGAGTATTGATGTGATGAACGTGTTGTAATGTTATATGATTATATTTATGTTAGAGTATTGATGTGATGAACGTGTTGTAATGTTATATGATTATATTTATGTTAGAGTATTGATGTGATGTACATGTTGTAATGTTATATAATTATATTTATGTTAGAGTATTGATGTGATGTACGTGTTGTAATGTTATATGATTATATTTATGTTGGAGTATTGATGTGATGAACGTGTTGTAATGTTATATGATTATATTTATGTTAGAGTATTGATGTGATGAACATGTTGTAATGTTATATGATTATATTTATGTTAGAGTATTGATGTGATGAACATGTTGTAATGTTATATGATTATATTTATGTTAGAGTATTGATGTGATGAACGTGTTGTAATGTTATATGATTATATTTATGTTGGAGTATTGATGTGATGAACGTGTTGTAATGTTATATGATTATATTTATGTTAGAGTATTGATGTGATGTACATGTTGTAATGTTATATAATTATATTTATGTTAGAGTATTGATGTGATGTACATGTTGTAATGTTATATGATTATATTTATGTTAGAGTATTGATGTGATGTACATGTTGTAATGTTATATAATTATATTTATGTTAGAGTATTGATGTGATGTACGTGTTGTAATGTTATATGATTATATTTATGTTGGAGTATTGATGTGATGAACGTGTTGTAATGTTATATGATTATATTTATGTTAGAGTATTGATGTGATGAACATGTTGTAATGTTATATGATTATATTTATGTTAGAGTATTGATGTGATGAACATGTTGTAATGTTATATGATTATATTTATGTTAGAGTATTGATGTGATGAACGTGTTGTAATGTTATATGATTATATTTATGTTGGAGTATTGATGTGATGAACGTGTTGTAATGTTATATAATTATATTTATGTTAGAGTATTGATGTGATGAACGTGTTGTAATGTTATATGATTATATTTATGTTAGAGTATTGATGTGATGTACGTGTTGTAATGTTATATAATTATATTTATGTTAGAGTATTGATGTGATGTACGTGTTGTAATGTTATATGATTATATTTATGTTAGAGTATTGATGTGATGTACGTGTTGTAATGTTATATAATTATATTTATGTTAGAGTATTGATGTGATGTACATGTTGTAATGTTATATGATTATATTTATGTTGGAGTATTGATGTGATGAACGTGTTGTAATGTTATATAATTATATTTATGTTAGAGTATTGATGTGATGAACGTGTTGTAATGTTATATGATTATATTTATGTTAGAGTATTGATGTGATGAACGTGTTGTAATGTTATATGATTATATTTATGTTAGAGTATTGATGCGATGTACGTGTTGTAATGTTATATAATTATATTTATGTTAGAGTATTGATGTGATGAACGTGTTGTAATGTTATATGATTATATTTATGTTAGAGTATTGATGTGATGAACGTGTTGTAATGTTATATAATTATATTTATGTTAGAGTATTGATGTGATGTACGTGTTGTAATGTTATATGATTATATTTATGTTAGAGTATTGATGTGATGTACGTGTTGTAATGTTATATAATTATATTTATGTTAGAGTATTGATGTGATGAACGTGTTGTAATGTTATATAATTATATTTATGTTAGAGTATTGATGTGATGAACGTGTTGTAATGTTATATGATTATATTTATGTTAGAGTATTGATGTGATGAACGTGTTGTAATGTTATATGATTATATTTATGTTAGAGTATTGATGTGATGAACGTGTTGTAATGTTATATAATTATATTTATGTTAGAGTATTGATGTGATGAACGTGTTGTAATGTTATATAATTATATTTATGTTAGAGTATTGATGTGATGAACATGTTGTAATGTTATATGATTATATTTATGTTAGAGTATTGATGTGATGTACATGTTGTAATGTTATATGATTATATTTATGTTAGAGTATTGATGTGATGTACGTGTTGTAATGTTATATAATTATATTTATGTTAGAGTATTGATGTGATGAACGTGTTGTAATGTTATATAATTATATTTATGTTAGAGTATTGATGTGATGAACATGTTGTAATGTTATATGATTATATTTATGTTAGAGTATTGATGTGATGTACATGTTGTAATGTTATATGATTATATTTATGTTAGAGTATTGATGTGATGTACGTGTTGTAATGTTATATAATTATATTTATGTTAGAGTATTGATGTGATGAACGTGTTGTAATGTTATATGATTATATTTATGTTAGAGTATTGATGTGATGTACATGTTGTAATGTTATATAATTATATTTATGTTAGAGTATTGATGTGATGAACGTGTTGTAATGTTATATAATTATATTTATGTTAGAGTATTGATGTAATGAACGTGTTGTAATGTTATATGATTATATTTATGTTAGAGTATTGATGTGATGAACGTGTTGTAATGTTATATAATTATATTTATGTTAGAGTATTGATGTGATGAACGTGTTGTAATGTTATATGATTATATTTATGTTAGAGTATTGATGTGATGTACGTGTTGTAATGTTATATAATTATATTTATGTTAGAGTATTGATGCGATGAACGTGTTGTAATGTTATATGATTATATTTATGTTAGAGTATTGATGTGATGAACGTGTTGTAATGTTATATAATTATATTTATGTTAGAGTATTGATGCGATGTACATGTTGTAATGTTATATGATTATATTTATGTTAGAGTATTGATGTGATGAACGTGTTGTAATGTTATATAATTATATTTATGTTAGAGTATTGATGTGATGTACATGTTGTAATGTTATATGATTATATTTATGTTAGAGTATTGATGTGATGTACATGTTGTAATGTTATATAATTATATTTATGTTAGAGTATTGATGTGATGTACATGTTGTAATGTTATATGATTATATTTATGTTAGAGTATTGATGTGATGTACGTGTTGTAATGTTATATGATTATATTTATGTTAGAGTATTGATGTGATGTACGTGTTGTAATGTTATATGATTATATTTATGTTAGAGTATTGATGTGATGTACGTGTTGTAATGTTATATGATTATATTTATGTTAGAGTATTGATGTGATGTACGTGTTGTAATGTTATATGATTATATTTATGTTAGAGTATTGATGTGATGAACGTGTTGTAATGTTATATGATTATATTTATGTTAGAGTATTGATGTGATGTACATGTTGTAATGTTATATGATTATATTTATGTTAGAGTATTGATGCGATGAACGTGTTGTAATGTTATATGATTATATTTATGTTAGAGTATTGATGTGATGAACGTGTTGTAATGTTATATAATTATATTTATGTTAGAGTATTGATGTGATGTACATGTTGTAATGTTATATAATTATATTTATGTTAGAGTATTGATGTGATGTACGTGTTGTAATGTTATATAATTATATTTATGTTAGAGTATTGATGTGATGTACGTGTTGTAATGTTATATGATTATATTTATGTTAGAGTATTGATGTGATGTACGTGTTGTAATGTTATATAATTATATTTATGTTAGAGTATTGATGTGATGAACGTGTTGTAATGTTATATGATTATATTTATGTTAGAGTATTGATGTGATGTACATGTTGTAATGTTATATGATTATATTTATGTTAGAGTATTGATGCGATGAACGTGTTGTAATGTTATATGATTATATTTATGTTAGAGTATTGATGCGATGAACGTGTTGTAATGTTATATGATTATATTTATGTTAGAGTATTGATGTGATGTACATGTTGTAATGTTATATAATTATATTTATGTTAGAGTATTGATGTGATGTACGTGTTGTAATGTTATATGATTATATTTATGTTAGAGTATTGATGTGATGTACGTGTTGTAATGTTATATGATTATATTTATGTTAGAGTATTGATGTGATGTACGTGTTGTAATGTTATATAATTATATTTATGTTAGAGTATTGATGTGATGTACGTGTTGTAATGTTATATAATTATATTTATGTTAGAGTATTGATGTGATGTACGTGTTGTAATGTTATATGATTATATTTATGTTAGAGTATTGATGTGATGTACGTGTTGTAATGTTATATAATTATATTTATGTTAGAGTATTGATGCGATGTACGTGTTGTAATGTTATATAATTATATTTATGTTAGAGTATTGATGCGATGTACGTGTTGTAATGTTATATAATTATATTTATGTTAGAGTATTGATGCGATGTACGTGTTGTAATGTTATATAATTATATTTATGTTAGAGTATTGATGTGATGTACGTGTTGTAATGTTATATGATTATATTTATGTTAGAGTATTGATGTGATGAACGTGTTGTAATGTTATATGATTATATTTATGTTAGAGTATTGATGTGATGAACGTGTTGTAATGTTATATAATTATATTTATGTTAGAGTATTGATGTGATGAACATGTTGTAATGTTATATGATTATATTTATGTTAGAGTATTGATGTGATGTACATGTTGTAATGTTATATGATTATATTTATGTTAGAGTATTGATGTGATGAACGTGTTGTAATGTTATATGATTATATTTATGTTAGAGTATTGATGTGATGTACATGTTGTAATGTTATATAATTATATTTATGTTAGAGTATTGATGTGATGAACGTGTTGTAATGTTATATGATTATATTTATGTTAGAGTATTGATGTGATGTACATGTTGTAATGTTATATGATTATATTTATGTTAGAGTATTGATGTGATGAACGTGTTGTAATGTTATATAATTATATTTATGTTAGAGTATTGATGTGATGTACGTGTTGTAATGTTATATAATTATATTTATGTTAGAGTATTGATGTGATGAACGTGTTGTAATGTTATATAATTATATTTATGTTAGAGTATTGATGTGATGAACGTGTTGTAATGTTATATAATTATATTTATGTTAGAGTATTGATGTGATGAACGTGTTGTAATGTTATATAATTGTGTAATGTTATATAATTGTGTAATGTTATATAATTGTGTAATGTTATATAATTGTGTAATAAGTATTTAATATAAAAAGTAAACGTGTATTGCTACACCGCTAAATTCATGCTAGCGTATCTCGGCTAGTTCACGGTCGCACTTAAAAGCTCAAAAACAAATGAATATGTAAAGATGTTTCTGTTCAAATGTGTGTTTATGTGATAATAAAATCTGAATATAATAATAAACTCACCGGCAGGTAACACGAGTCTCTTCACCTTCACTGCGCGACTCACACTTGACGCAACGCGAAGGAAATTTCCTGAAAGTTCTAACCGGAAGTTGTCATAGTGCCCCGCGCAGTGCACTATGGGAGTTGGCGTTCGTTGGTAAACGTGAACGATGGATTGAGAGACACATACATGTTCCTTTAATTTCTAAGCAACACACATTCGGTGATGTAACTGTCTGAAGAGTTCCTTTGACCAAACAAATCTATAATAATAAACTTTATTCTCAGTGAAAATCCTCTGTTATCATGAAGAACAGCTTTCCACACTCTCAACATCCGGACACTTTGTTTCTCCAAAGGTTCAGCTGAAATACTTTGCTGTGTCTCTTGTAAAAGCTCATAGATGTTCTTCACTAGTTGGAGACTTCTTTTCGTCTCAGAGCAGTTCGGTAGGATTGAGGTGCGGTGACTGGGCAGGTGGTTCCATGATAGATGTCACTCCAGACGTCTGTCTGCTCTCTAAATAACATGTACAGAACTCAGATGTGTGCTTCATCTCATCGTCTTCTTGTACGCTAAAGTCGGTTCCAACGAGCCGCAGAAGAGATGAACCTGCATGGTGTTGAAGTGTGGACTGTGTTCGTGTTGGTTCACTTTCACTTTTAGGAATCTTCTCTGCTCCAAAACAACCTCAAACCATGAAACTTCTACCTCCATGTGTGAGCGTGGGGGTGAGGAGATCTGATCACATCTCTCCTGTTCGCCATCTCACTCAGCTGCTAGCTTGTATTTGTTGTTGATTTTTTTTTATATATTTGTGTGATGTTTCTGCTCCAAAATGAGTTACAAGCTACAGAAATGATCCGATTTTGGATGAAGGGTTTTATTTGTATGTGTTTTGATTGTGCTGATGATCAGACAGGAAGGAAATGTACTTCATTACTGTACTTAAGTAGCTTTTTTTCACGTTTGTGTAATTTACTGAAATATTTCCGTTTGGGGAGAATTTTACAAATTACAGCACAAATCAAACAAACTTCCATCAGTCACTGAGGAACTCCAACAAAACAGCAGTAAAATCTGAAGAGAGAAAACAGTAGAGCAGAAGATCTGAACACAGTCTCAGATAAAAACAGAGTCACGTTGAGCAGCTCCAGACTCCAGACTCCAGACTCAGAGCACACGAGCTGAATATAGAGACGTGGAGACACAGAAAAACATGTCCACCACAGGACCAGATCGTGTCCACGTGTGAAGCGCTGAAGAATGAGGAGAAACTGTTAGAACACTGTTAGAACACCAGGAGTGCAGTGTGTCAGCAGCACTGAAGAGAAAACACTCGATCTGCTCTGAGCTGAAGTCTCAAATACATCAGATCAACTCAGCACTTTATATTACAGTCACACATCACTTTATTCTCTTTACATTTACATTCACTTCTATGGATAATTTGCTTTTCATTCATATAAATATTTGTTTACGCTGTGCTTCATTTCTGTTTTATACACTATATTTCCAGAAGAGAAGAGAAGAGAAGAGAAGAGAAGAGAAGAGAAGAGAAGAGAAGAGAAGAGAAGAGAAGAGAAGAGAAGTGGGGAAATTTCACTGTTGCTGTTGAAAAAAAGGAATGAGAAATATGAAAGATAATAGAGTTTATATTATATATTATATTATATACACAACACAATGTATAAATACAAAAAAGAGGAGAGAGAGAGAGAGAGAGAGAGAGAGAGAGAGAGAGAGAGAGAGAGAGAGAGAGAGAGAAAGAAATATATATATAGAGAGAGGGAGAGAGAGAGAGAGAGAGAGAGGGGGGGGAGAGGAGAGAGAGAGAGAGAAAGAGAGAGAGAGAGACAGAGAGAGGGGGGGAAGAGAGAGAGGAGAGAGAGAGGAGAGAGCGAGAGAGAGAGGGGGGGGAGAGGAGAGAGAGAGAGAGAGAGAAAGAGAGAGAGAGAGAGACAGAGAGAGGGGGGGAAGAGAGAGAGGAGAGAGAGAGGAGAGAGCGAGAGCGAGAGAGAGAGAGAGAGAGAGCGAGAGCGAGAGCGAGAGAGAGAGCGAGAGCGAGAGAGAGAGAGAGAGAGAGAGAGCGAGAGCGAGAGAGAGAGCGAGAGCGAGAGAGAGAGAGAGAGAGAGAGAGAGAAAGAACATTATAGACCATTTAAAGGATGTAAAGAAGAAGAGGATTATTATTTACATCCTTTAAATGGATCAGATCATTCTTCTCCTCTGTCCTCTACATTTGCCTCTTTCACACCAACTACCTGCATGTCTCCACTCACTACTAGAGTCTCACTGTACTAGAACTTCAAATAAGATCTGGAGATGATACAGGGAGAAGAGTGATTTGGAGGGGGGGGGGGGCAGTGAGACTCACGTATAAAGCCACGTGCATTCGATCATAATTTGGGATTGTTTGGGTGTGTGGATTAGGTGAAGTGTGTAACCTTGCTGTGGTGGAACAGTGTGTGTGTATGTGTGTGTGTGTGTGTGTGTGTGTGTGTGTGTGTGTGTGTGTGTGTGTGTGTGTGTGTGTGAGGGGGTCTGAATGCTCCATCACGCAGGCTGACGTGAAACGTGTAACGTGTAACGTGTAACGCTACTCTTTGATTTGATTTGATATAAAACTTCTTTTTGCTCTTCAGCGTACTTTAGTTGCTGTCACTCTGCAGATCTCCTGAATTAAACCCTTTAGTGATTTTCATACTTCACTTCCTCTCTTTTCACCCAAAACCCTGGTCTCTGGTACCATCTCAACATCTCACACAGTCCTCACTCTGCTCCACCATCTTACAGTTCACACCATCAATGCAACACCACACATTAGAGCCTGAAGACCACAGCTGGGGGTTTTCACAGCCTTGTGTTCATGTTCTTCAGCTGTTGGACATCCAGCTGAACCTCTGGAAGACAATAGACTCTGGTGATGACAATGGTGGAGGTGGTGATGATAATTGTGATGATGGTGATGGTGGTAAAGAGGATGATGGTGGTGGTGACGATGATTGTGATGATGATGAAGATGATGATGGTAATGCTGATTGTGATAATGATGATGATTGTGATGGTGGTGAAGATGGTGGAGTTGGTTGTAATGATGATTGTGATGATGATGATGATGATGATGATGATTATGGCGGTGATGATGGTGGTGGTGAAGATGATGGTGGTGGTGGTGGTGGTACTGATGATGATTGTCATGATGATGAAGAGGATGGTGATGATGATTGTGATGATGGTGATGGTGGTGGTGATGATGATTCTGATGATGGTGGTGAGGATGATGGTGGTAGTGATGATGATGATTGTGGTTGTGAAGATGATTGTGATGATGGTGATGATGATGGTGGTGATGATGATGATGATGATTGTCATGATAATGATGAAGATGATGATGGTGCTGATGGTGATTGTGTTGATGATGATGATGATGATGATGATGATGATGATGGTGATAATGATTGTGATCGTGGTGATGATGGTGGTGGTGGTGGTGGTGGTGGTGGTGGTGGTGATGATGATTGTGATGATGGTGATGATGATGGTGGTGGTGATGATGATTGTGATGATAAAGATGATGATGGTGAAGATGATGAGGTTTGAAAACTCTTTCTCACAATTCCGCAATAACATCTAATATTGTTTCACATCTCAATAACTTCTGTTTGAAATGTTTTGTGACTCTCCTGAGAATAATACACTTATTTAAGTCTACACACACACACACACACACACACACACACACAGGCCGGAGCTAATACTGTTAGCAGTCGATGTGAATAGTGTAATTACGGAGTTTTCCCTCTGGAACAGATCTTTTGAGGAACATATCTGAGGTAAATGTTGGTGGTTTGGATTATTTTACATAATCATCATTAAGCCTATTCACAGTACAATGGGGGACCATGTTCCAGTTGCCTAGCAACCACAATCACTAGAAACACTTTTCACTTTTTATATTTAAGTCGGAATGTGCGTCACTTCCTGATTCATTAACATATTTATATTTATAAACATCATCACTCCGGAAACCAAAAGCAAAACTGAGACGCTGACTGAGTGGGCGTGGCTCCGAGGTCACGCATCCTTCAAAGCGCGAACACGCCCCACAACCCCCCCCCCCCTTGTAGTAGTGGGCTGTACCACGTGACTAGGCGCTAGGCTTTAACTCCGAGGTTCGCGGGAGCGCGCGTTGATTCGGGAGCCGCAGTCGCGATCCGCGTGTACGGGAACGCGCTTCTGGATTTTTCTCGCTTTTTATATATTCTGCTGGAAGAAACACTTTCAGGAATTATTCAGAAGTGGCTTTAATGTGACCATACACACACACACGCCAAGAGTGTGTGTGTGTGTGTGTGTGTGTGTGTGTGTGTGTGTGTGTGTGTGTGTGTGTGTGTTTTATTGCGCTCCATTATAAGGATGAGCTGATTGATGCCCATGTGATGGATCAAACACACACGCACACATTTTGGGAATGATGGAGAACCTGTTATAGGAATATCAGACAAACTTCCAAGCCTGGAGTGTGAGCAGGACATCATCTTCACAGCACACATGGTAAAACCATTTATCTGTTATTTTATCCCTTACTGTTTTTATTGTTTATTTATTTATTGTTCAGTTTATTGATCACGCAATGAAGATCTAACACCTCCTCTGACCTGGATGAGGAGCGCTTTAATCCAAATTGACTCTTCACTTTTTTTCACATTTTTATCCTGAATTATTGCACATTATTCAGAAACCTGGAAAAAATAACACACAATAAACCCACAAACATGTGCCTTATACACACACACACACACACACACACACACACACACACACACACACACACACACACACACACACACACACACCATACCTCCTTAAAGATGTTTAGAACACTGGATTTCTCACACGTTCCTGATATTAAAAAAGGAAAGAATGTGGATTTTCTTCTACACACACGAGAACAAAGGGATCTTCAGTGTTTTAGATGAAAACAAGATGAAAAACAAAATCTTTCTGAAAAATAGGTTTTATTTTCTACATTGTCTTAGAACAAAGAGTTCTTCCAAGGTTCCTTATTTGTTTTTTAAGGGTTCTTAATGTTTTTGCTCCTGACAAACGGTTTCTACTTTATACACTCTGTACAGTGTATTAGAACACAGGTTCTTCATGGGTTCCTTGATGGTTTTTCAAGGCTTCATTGTATCTAAGTTTCTCAAAAGGGGTTCTGCGTTGCACACACTTTACAGTCTCTTAGAACAAAGGGGTTCTTCAAGGGTTCCTTAATCGTTCTTCAATGGTTCAGTGGATTATAAAATGTTTCTTGGTTACTAAATAGTGTTCTGCGTACAGTGCTTTAGAACAAAGGGTTCTTTAAGGGTTCCTTGATGGTTTTTAAAATATTCTTCAATTCTTCTTTAGATGACAAATAAGTCGTAGTTCCTGAAATAAGCTTTCTACTTCATACACTTTGTACAATGTAATAGAACACAGGGTTCTTCAAGGGTTCCTTAATAGTTTTTTAAGGGTTCAATGTGTTTTAGTATAAAAAAAAAAAAAAAAGGGTTCTGCGTCACTCTGCACAGTGTCTTAGAACCATGAAGGTTTCTTCATGGTTTCCTTGATGCGCTCAGCTGATGCTTTAAGGGTTCCACCAGAGGTTAAACATCTGAAAGAATATTAGGGATAAAAATGGGTTTTTCAGTTTTCAGATTTGGAAGAAAGAGGAACGTTCACCAGTGTTTTCTAATCACAGCCTGGTTTCCTTCACGCATTTCTGCTTTTTTCTCACATTTCTTTTGTTATATGTTCATTTCACGAGAGAGTGCAGTAAGAACCTTCAGCATCTCTACACACTTGCTCACTCGGTTTTCTCCAGCGTGGAGACAGAGAGAGCCCTCTCAGGGGAACGAATGCCATTAAACCCCCATCACTCTCTCACACTCTTACTCCCCTCTTTCTTCTCTTTCTCCATCCCCCTGCCCCCCTGGTGTCACTTTATTTCCTCTTTACACTCACTACCTCCATTGTAACCCCCCCCCCCCCCTTTTCACGAGGGTTAAATTGTGTCGTTTACCCCAGGGGGAGCGTTTCGCATTGCAGATGTTCAGCGAGAGAAGCGTGAAGTCTTTCAGAACCTAATGAAGGTTGTGAATTTCAAAACGCACCCTGAGAGCTGATGTTCTCTGTCAAGGAATAAATAAATAAATACACAAATCCAGCACCATGAAGATCTGCTTTCCATGGGTTGGAGGTGTGTGGAAGATCTTCTGATATTGAGCTCCAACCCTATTGTACACCTTTGTGATGAATGTGAACGCTGACGACTGCACCCCAGACCTCCTCACCTTCTCAACTACAGCACTACCGGACTTTACTAACACCACTGTGTCTGAATAAATCTCCACAAAATCTCCACAAAGTCTAGAGGAACATCTTCCTGAGGAGTGGAGGAAATATAAGAGCAAATTGGAACACCTTAGCTTTGATGAAGCCATAATCAACCTTCTACATGCTCTTAACGTTCTCGGTTAAAAGCCGTTATTTTGAAGCGCTATCTCCAGACCACGCACACACACACACACACACACACACACACACACACACACACACACACACACACACACTGCATGCTGTGTAATCTCGGGCTGTTAGCGTGCTGTGTAATCATCTCAGACACACACGCTCCTCTACAGCCTCGTAAACACTGCAGTGTGACAGAGTTTCCACATGAGAGCTGGAAGAAGAACCCAAGCTGGGAATCGTGAAGGTTTCATGTGTCACTTTTTTCATCTACGGTTATGAACTAGTTAAGCCCCGCCCACTTCACATATCCAAAAAAAGTTTTCCTGATGTACTTAGTATAGACTAAAGTATTGGGACACTTTCCCACCCGACAGGTACACAGTTGTGTGGGACGTCTTTGGATGCTGGAGCATGACATTTTCCTTAAACTTGAACTAGGAGACCCAAACATGATCCAGCATGACATTTGTGGACAAAGCCAGCTCCATGAAGATACATAGTTTGGAAGATGTGGAAGATCTTCTGCTATTGATCTCCAGACCTATTGAACAGCGTTGGGATGATTGTGAACACAGACCTGACTTTACCAACGCTCTTGTAGCTGAATGAATCTCCACAAAATCTAGTGGAACATCTTCCCAGAAGAGTGGAGCTCATTATAACAGCAAACATGGAATGGGATGTTCAAAAAGAAGCAGTTCAGGTGTCCACACCTGTACAGTGTTTGAGTTATATGACTAGAGGTGATGAATTCTCCTAAACGTTCCAGCTGTGACAGTAGCACAGTGCAATGCTGATGCGCTCGTTCTAACGCCGTTTCCATAGCAACACCAGATGTTTGTTATGGGAGGTGTTTGTTACGGAACATTGAAAAAAGAGGTCTCCAGTGTCGGACTGTTTTATAACTTTTAAGGAAGAAAAAGCAGTGTTTTGGTGTCTTATTATAATAATAAAGAGTAATAAAGAGTAATAAAGAGTAATGAAGGGAGGCTGTTGATGAAATGTGTGTTTATAGCTGCTGTAACGTAAGTGAGAACAGGAAGTGAAGTTTCTGCTAAAAAGCTTTAGAATAGAAGACACACAGCATCATTACTTTCAATGGCTACATGATGTACGTTTTGGATCTTACAGGCAGCTTTAACCGTGCAACACACACACACACACACACACACACACACACACACACACACACAGACCGCAGAAACACACTTCAGGTTCTGTGTTTCAGACACATTGATGTGTTCCCTAGATAAGGAAGTGACAGAGATGTGATGTGGTAGAATGAATACAATTGAGCTGCAGAAAGTTTCCTCTGTGTGTGTGTGTGTGTGTGTGTGTGTGTGTGTGTGTGTGTGTGTGTGTGTGTGTGTGTTTGTGTGAGTGGGTGTGTGAGACAGCAGCAAAATCACACAGTTTTGAATTTCTGTTGCGCAACATTGGACTGTTTCCAGTGTAGTCATGTCTGAGAAAAATGCCTTAATTCTGAATCACAGGAAATCTTAATCACACATACACATAATAACAAGTAAAAATGACTTCCGACTATTCTTTTTTTTTTTGCATATTTGTTACACCTAAATTATGACTGCGTTTTAGTGCTATGTAAAAAAAAATAGATAAATAGAAGATTACAAGAATAAAGTCAAAATATTTTGAGAATAATATCAAAATTGCAATAAATAATTAATTCATTAATAATTATTGTAAAAATTATGAGAATAAATATTATATATTTTAAGAATATTTATTATTGTATATATTATTTGTATATATATATATATATATATATATATATATATATATATATATATATATATATATATATATATATATATATATATATATATACAGTGAGGAAAATAAGTATTTGAACATGCTGCTATTTTGCAAGTTCTCCCACTTAGAAATCATGGAGGGGTCTGAAATTGTCATCGTAGGTGCATGTCCACTGTGAGAGACATAATCTAAAAAAAAAAAACAGAAATCACAATGTATGATTTTTAAACTACAGTGGAACCCGGTTATGTCGATGTCCTAGGGGGTCGCCAAAAAGCATCGAGATAACCGATGATCGAGATAAACGAAAATCAAAATGGCGGCAGTATATTAACGTGCTTGAAATTTCTTTATGTACATGATGTGCGTTAATAAATGAGAATGTACATGCACGTGTTTTTGAAGGGTTTTTTTTTACACAACAGCGTTGCCGCGATTTGTTTAATGAAGTCATGCTATAAAAATACATACAGTACATGTTTATCTGTCAGGAATCCACCTGCCACGCCCCCTTCAGCCCCCTTCAGCGTGGCAGGTGTTTTCTCGGCCGCTTTCTCTGAAGCTCCCGGCTTTAATCGCGCACATCTGGTGCTCGTTTATCATCACCAGCTCCTATTTAAACTTCCACACTCTCACTGTCCGTTATTGGTGGTATATGTTGGTTCACGGCGGTCGTTGTTATCGCTCATGCGTATCCCGGTACGTGTCTTCCCACCGGCACTCTCACACCGGCTGCTCTTTTCTTCCCAAAGCGCACCGCGGATTCCCCCCCGATCCTGCCTGTGTTCATTCTATGCTTTTGCTCATCCCACTTTCCGCGCCGCCAAGCGCGGCTTCGCCTCCCGTTCATCGCATAACATTTAACAACAAAAGGCACATGTGCACTAACTAACAGCAGAGATTCACCAGTATACAATACAAGACCTGGAGCAGCTGGAAGGTTTGATTTTTCCGCCACTTCCGCGAGTTCTTCTGCGCTGCACCGAGATAACCGACGTTAAATGGCAAATTTTTTCCCCCCCGACATAACCGATAAAAAATGCTTAGAAAAAGCGAGAATTTGCCAGTTCCACTTCAAAAACGTCGACTTAATAGGGTTGTCGAGGGAACCGAGGGCAAGATAACCGGGTTCCACTGTATTTATTTGTATGATACAGCTGCAGATAAGTATTTGAACACCTGAGAAAGTCAATGTTAATATTTGGTACAGGAGCCTTTGTTTGCAATTACAGAGGTGAAACGTTTCCTGTAGTTTTTCACCAGGTTTGCACACACTGCAGGAGGGATTTTGGCCCACTCCTCCACACAGATCTTCTCTAGATCAGTCAGGTTTCTGGCCTGTCGCTGAGAAACACGGAGTTTGAGCTCCCTCCAAAGATTCTCTATTGGGTTTAGGTCTGGAGACTGGCTAGACCACGCCAGAACCTTGATATGCTTCTTACAGAGCCACTCCTTGGTTATCCTGGCTGTGTGCTTCAGGTCATTGTCATGTTGGAAGACCCAGCCTCGACCCATCTTCAATGCTCTAACTGAGGGAAGGAGGTTGTTTCACCAAAATCTCGCAATACATGGCCCCGGTCATCCTCTCCTTAATACAGTGCAGTCGCCCTGTCCCATGTGCAGAAAAACACCCCCAAAGCATGATGCTACCACCCCCATGCTTCACAGTAGGGATGGTGTTCTTGGGATGGTACTCATCATTCTTCTTCCTCCAAACACGTTTAGTGGAATTATGACCCAAAAGTTCTATTTTGGTCTCATCTGACCACATGACTTTCTCCCATGACTCCTCTGGATCATCCAAATGGTCATTGGCAAACTTAAGACGAGCCTGGACATGTGCTGGTTTAAGCAGGGGAACCTTCCGTGCCATGCATGATTTCAAACCATGATGTCTTAGTGTATTACCAACAGTAACCTTGGAAACGGTGGTCCCAGCTCTTTTCAGGTCATTGACCAGCTCCTCCCATGTAGTTCTGGGCTGATTTCTCACCTTCCTTAGGATCATTGAGACCCCACGAGGTGAGATCTTGCATGGAGCCCCAGTCCGAGGGAGATTGACAGTCATGTTTAGCTTCTTCCATTTTCTAATGATTGCTCCAACAGTGGACCTTTTTTCACCAAGCTGCTTGGCAATTTCCCCGTAGCCCTTTCCAGCCTTGTGGAGGTGTACAATTTTGTCTCTAGTGTCTTTGGACAGCTCTTTGGTCTTGGCCATGTTAGTAGTTGGATTCTTACTGATTGTATGGGGTGGACAGGTGTCTTTATGCAGCTAACGACCTCAAACAGGTGCATCTAATTTAGGATAATAAATGTAGTGGAGGTGGACATTTTAAAGGCAGACTAACAGGTCTTTGAGGGTCAGAATTCTAGCTGATAGACAGGTGTTCAAATACTTATTTGCAGCTGTATCATACAAATAAATAGTTTAAAAATCATATATTGTGATTTCTGGATTTTTTTTTTTTAGATTATGTCTCTCACAGTGGACATGCACCTACGATGACAATTTCAGACCCCTCCATGATTTCTAAGTGGGAGAACTTGCAAAATAGCTGGGTGTTTAAATACTTATTTTCCTCACTATATATATATATATATATATATATATATATATATATATATATATATATATATATATATATATATATATATATATATATATATATATATACAGTACAGACCAAACGTTTGGACACACCTTCTCATTCAAAGAGTTTTCTTTATTTTCATGACTATGTAAATTGTAGAGTCACACTGAAGGCATCAAGGGCTATTTGACCAAGAAGGAGAGTGATGGGGTGCTGCGCCAGATGATCTGGCCTCCACAGTCACCGGACCTGAACCCAATCGAGATGGTTTAGGGGTGAGCTGGACCGCAGAGTGAAGGCAAAAGGGCCAACAAGTGCCAAGCATCTCTCTGGGAACTCCTTCAAGACTTTTGGAAGACCATTTCAGGTGACTACCTCTTGAAGCTCATCAAGAGAATGGCAAGAGTGTGCAAAGCAGTAATCAAAGCAAAAGGTGGCTACTTTGAAGAACCTACAATATGACATTTTTCAGTTGTTTCACACTTTTTTGTTATGTATATAATTCCATATATAATTCCACATGTGTTCATTCATAGTTTTGATGCCTTCAGTGTGAATCTACAATTTTCATAGTCATGAAAATAAAGAAAACTGTATATATATATATATATAATTATTATTTTTGTATCCCTATTTTTATACTTATAGTTATATTCTATTTCTGTTTATATGTTCTAATAAGCATTTCATTTCATTTCATACTCTTTATAAATGTGTAAGTGACAAATAAAATTGTATTTGATTTTAATAAAGATTAAATATTACGAGAATAAAGTCGAAATTAAGTCGAAACTACAACAATAGTCTATGTTATAGAATATTATATATATATTTATAGTTTTTATACTATATATTTTCCTTTTATTTATTGAATTTTTAGATTCTGTTTCCAGAATAAATATAAAATATTTTAGGAATAAAGTGGAAGCAATACGAGAATAAAGAATCAGTAAGGAAGTTCTTTGATATAATCAGTAAATGGACACTGCAAAAGACGAAGAATTTCCTTAATGCTAAATCCAAACCTAAAGTTGATTCAACCAAATCATCTGCCTCAATTTTATACAAAACAGCAAAATGTTTCTTACAATTCTGTGATTTTTCTCAAAATACTGCCACATTCTCGCATTGCTGCGGCTTTAATCTCGTAAGTTTGACTTTTTTTAAAACATGGCTTTAAACCGCCGTCGTGCCCAAATGATTCAGATTAATAATTCAATATCAAATATTTATATTTCCCAAAGATAACACAAATAAATACAAATTCATTTCAGTGTTTTAATAATAATTTTTTTTTATTAAGGCAAAAAAGCTGTTTTGAACTTGTTTTGATCGGTGATATGTGGTTTCTACTTCATGTCGAGTCAAGAAGCTTTTATTGTCATTTCAACCAAATAAATCTGATGCAGTACACAGTGAAATAAAACAAGGTTCCTCAAGAACCCTGGAGCCACATAGAACAACATAAAGCTACATAATAGAAACACAGAGTTAAGGACTAGTAGGTGTCCTCGCCACGTAAAGTGCATCGTGTGCAGCCTGGTGCAAACAGTACAGACAGTCAGTGCAGGACAACACAAGACACTGCAGGACAAATACACAGAACACAAAATAGCGCCACCAGTAAACCTGCTGTGTATTACACAGTGCAGTGTGTAAAAGAGAACTGAGTACAGGAGTGAACATGTAATGCAACAAAATGTAAACAAAATGGTTTATGCAAAAAAACCAGCATGTAAACAGTAAACAGTTTGTAATAATGAAGTAGAAGACGTGGATGTGTGACGTGACTACGAGTGTGTGTTGAGTTGTACAGATCAGTCACACAGTTGTGTGTGTGTGTGTGTGTGTGTGTGTGCATGAGTTTCAGTTCATATTCAGTTTCATACAGTTCAGATTTAGAGAGAATGAAGAAATGAGCTGGACTTCATGCACCAGTTTGGGACAGAAGACAGAAGGCCTCACTGACTCTTAGCTTTGGATAGAATGATAAAGAAAGGCACGACCTCAGTTCCTCAGGTCTCGTTTTATTTGCGTTATTCTGAGTGATGGTGTTTATGGAAAGGTTTTTGGGTAAATACGTGTTTCTAAAGTGAGATGTGTAAAGCCGTGCCAGGGTGGGACGCCCAAGTGAGTTATTTCTGAATGCCATTTGGCTGGAGAGACTGGCCCTGAGGTCGGGATATATAATTAAGGAGCTACAGTCTGCTAGTGGACCGGGCGAAAGTTTCAGCAGCACATGGTTCAGGGGAGATAATTTTTCAGGAGCATTTTTTTGGAAAGGTCTACACTGAAAAGCATTTCCTGTCGTTATAGAATATTGTGTATAGAGATTTGTATAGAAAGTCCTGCTGGCTAAATATGGACATCATGTGAACGACTTTATGTTCAGACGAAATGCAGATAAAAAGCTGGAAATTTAACTTGAAGCAAGTCTTTTTTATTTCCCTCACTTTACTGAATGTTAATGTTAAGTAGCGCTAAGGCTACAGTTTTAGCTATAGAGCAACATTAGCATTAGGATTAACATTGGCAACTTTAATTGGCTTAGAAATTAAAGCTCATGCTAATACTAGCGCATGTATGCGTATGGGAGTTTTTCCTTCACCACAGTCTCCATCGACTTGTTCATCAGGGACAAACTTACACTTATAAGGAACATCTTCATTTTTTTATCACCACAGTATCTGTGTAAAGCTGCTCTGAGACGATGTTCATTGTTAAAAGCTCAAAACAAATAAACATGAATTGAATTGAATGTATGCTAATTTTTAAATAAGACGTCTTATAAGGCATATCTGTGATATTGTATTTGTAAATTGTTTGTAACTGTTTTGTGTTTTTATTGTATGGAAGGTGTAATTGACTGTCATGTGAGGTGCCATTAAATAAAATGTATTCTTTTATTATTAGTTAAAACACAAAGCAATTAACAGCAATGTAAAACACTGCACAAACAATAAGAAGTATGTCTACAATATACACTATGAGGTTGTGTCAAAAAGTTTGGCTGCTGATGGTGTAACTGGTGATGTTCTGACCCACGTGCGTTCCAACGTCTGCGCATTCATCACGGACTGTGAGTTAGAACAAAGAGCAAACGTAAAATCTGACACATAGACGTTTCACGTGACATACGTTTGACACACGCCGACCCTGAGCCGAGTCGTTTAAGGTGTTCGAGTGGCACATGAGCTTCAAGAGCAGAAGAACATCGCTGGACGATGAATTGAGATCAGGAAGACCTTCAACGAGCTCAACCACCGAAAATTGTTTGGCAATTCGTGCATGATGATCGTCGAAGTCTCGAAACTTTACTCAAAAGTAAACAGGTCGAGTCTTGAAACGTTTTGATATCACCTCGTATCACTGATTTCCAGCCTAAAACGATGATTTTATAATCAGTAAACAGACACTGAATTTATTCAGAAAAGAAATCCGACAAACACTGAGGAAATCACCTCTTTTGAGCAGTCTGAAGGATATCGATGTAACATCTGTGTGCTATTGGAGGAGGAGATGTTTCTCAAGAGACTAGGAGGATGATGATGGAAGAAATCAACCCTGATGATCTAAATTTTTTTTTGAAGGTGGCACTAAAATGACGTCGTAGCAAACAGTAAAAACGAATAAGAGTAAGAACGACACCCGAGACACCAAGTTCAACTAATCTTTATGTTCTGGCAAGTTCGGTTCTTGAAACACACATGTGGATGTGATTAGTGTAGCAGGAGGAGCTGTGTGAGATTACTGTGTGTCCATTTATACGTCACATTCATACAAGAAACCACAATAGTTTTGTCGATGGCACTGTACACTGGCCCGTGAGTGTGCAGACTGCGGGATATTAAAAGACTGGCTGTAGTTCCTTTGGTCTTATTTACTAGTGTTGAACAGTAATGAAGTAAATGTAATGCGTTTATGTACTTAAACAGCTTTTTCTCATTTTTTTTCCATTCAGGGAGATTTTTATTTTTGCGGAATAAATAAATGCTCATTTGTAGGTAACATGGTAACGTAGGAAAGCAGGAAGTGACGTCACTGAACTCTTATTGTATGAAAAGTCTGAACTGCACGTTCCACAGAAAAACATTAGGAGATCTGGAGATAAGGTTATTTTATTTTGCCAACTTTTAGGGCCGATGGAATTTTCCTGATGGTGTATTTTAGTACTCTGAGGAAACAAGGCTTGGAAGAGGCACTGTGTGTGTGTATGTGTGTGTGTGTGTGTGTGTGTGTGTGTGTGTGTGTGTGTGTGTGTGTGTGGGACACAGGTGCTACTTGGCGAGTGCTGGATGTTTGTGCAGCGATTCCTTTCAGGACAGGAAGAAAAGTCAAAGCCTCCCTGTTTAACGTTCTCATGTCGGTGTGAAAGTACACAAACCTGCAGCAGAAGTTTCCACACAGAGTTCTCAAACAGAGACCATACACACACATACACACACACACACACACACACACACACACACACACACACACACACACACACACACACACGCACAGACGGAGCAAAGAAATGAGCTAAAACCACTTCAGCACAGACGATGTTTATTAAGCAACCGCGCAGCAGGTATTTTTGTGAAAAGACACGAGTGTATTGTAGAGGAATAAATAAAAATCCATTCAAGTAAAAAACGTCTGAAAGACCTTACACAGTGGGGTTTTCTTCTCAGAACGTCCTGCAGTGTGGCTGCAAAAGTA
>NC_139585.1:1616991-1651991 GCF_946808225.1 Silurus aristotelis | reverse complement strand
AAGAAAAAATACATGAACCTGAGAAGCTGTGTGAGCAATTGTGTGCAGAACTGTATGAGGAACTCTGTGAGAAACTGTATGAGGAACTGTGTGGAGTTGTGTGAGCAACAGTCTGAGAAGCTGTGTAAGGAACTGTGTGAGGAACTGTGACAGAAGCTGTGTGGGGAAATGTGTGAGCAACAGTCTGAGAAGCTGTGTATGAAGCTGTGTGTAACTGTATGAGGAACTGTGAGGGAAGCTGTGTGGGGAAATGTGTGAGCAACAGTCTGAGAAGCTGTGTATGGAGCTGTGTGTAACTGTATGAGGAACTGTGAGGGAAGCTGTGTGGGGAAATGTGTGAGGAACAGTCTGAGAAGCTGTGTATGGAGCTGTGTGTAACTGTATGAGGAACTGTGAGGGAAGCTGTGTGGGGAAATGTGTGAGCAACAGTCTGAGAAGCTGTGTATGGAGCTGTGTGTAACTGTATGAGGAACTGTGAGGGAAGCTGTGTGGGGAAATGTGTGAGCAACAGTCTGAGAAGCTGTGTATGGAGCTGTGTGTAACTGTATGAGGAACTGTGAGGGAAGCTGTGTGAGGAAATGTGTGAGGAACTGTATGAGGAACTGTGTGAGGAGCAGTTTAAAACTGTGAAAAGAACTGTATGAGCATGTGTTGGAGTAAAATTGAGACAGTAATGCCTGCAGTGTTTCATCTTCATTGTTTTTGCTCTGAGGTTGTTAATGATTAATCGACTGTATCTAACATCTTGTCGTTTTGTTTTGGAAGGGTTTCGGATAAACTGGCTCTGAAGCAGACGCCTCAGACTCCCCTCCCCTCGTCTATCCGCCAGAATGGCTCCAGTGTCCCAGTCCTGTCTGAGCTCGATTTCTCGTCCTACCTGGAAGTAAAATGGCGTCTGGAGAACATCACGAGTGAGCCGAGCGAAGGCAGGAAACACATCCTCCTACTGGCCACGACGCGAACAGGGTCCTCATTTGTGGGCGAGTTCTTTAACCAGCACGGCTCCAACATGTTCTACCTGTTCGAGCCCCTTTGGCACGTGGAACGCATGCTAACTCTGGAGGGTGGTCGGACCAATGGTACGGCTTTGACGCAGACTTATCGTGATGTTCTTCGCCAGCTCTTCCTGTGCGACTTCTCAATGCTGGAGACTTTCATCGAGCCACCGCCGAAGGATCACGTGACCACGAGACTGTTCCGGCGCGGGTCTAGCCAGTCTCTGTGTAACGATCCCGTCTGCACGCCGTTTGTTAAGAAGGGCTACGAGCCTTACCATTGCCATAACCGGCGTTGCGCTGCACTGAACCTCACGCTAGCATCCCTGTCCTGTCTGGAGAAAGAAAACCATGCAATAAAGTCCGTACGAGTACGCCAACTAGAGACTTTACGATCATTAGCAGAAGATCCAAGACTTGATTTGAAAGTTATTCAGCTGGTCCGGGACCCTCGGGCCATGTTAGCATCCCGCATGGTGGCCTTCGCGAACAAATACGAGCACTGGAAGAGGTGGATTATGGATGGAGACATTCCAGAGGACGACAACGAAGTCAGGAAACTTAAAGGGAACTGCGAGAACATCCGCTTGTCTGCTGAAGTGGGTCTCAGACAGCCCCCGTGGTTGCGTGGACGGTACATGCTAGTGCGTTATGAGGACATCGCCATGTTCCCCATGCTTAAAGCAGCTGAGATGTACCGATTCACCGGCATTCCGTTCACTCCCCAGGTGAAAGACTGGATCTTGAGAAACACGCAAGCATCCGATAAGGCAAGCGGAGTCTATTCCACCCAGAAGAATTCATCCCAGCAGGTGGAGAAATGGAGGTTCAATATGCCCTTTAAACTTGCGCAGATGGTTCAGAAACTTTGCAGACCCACCATGAGTTTGTTTGGGTACACATTCGCAGAAAGCGAAGAGATGCTGACCGACAGATCCATCAGCTTGATTGAAGAAAGGACTTTCTTATGATCACAGAACTTCTTTTTTTTACACAGAAAATTGACATTCTTTATAGAAAAGTTTTGAATTCTATTTATTATAGAGATGATTATAGTTTAAAAACATACGAAGCATCACCTTCACGAACATCATGGAGACATGAGGAGAAATTAATTTCATGATCGTGTGCCTACAACATTTTCTACTCCATTTTCGCTGTCCGTGATGAAATTGCAGAATGCACGTGGGTCAGAACGTTACGTTACACCATTAGCCTGGACACTTTTTGCTACCCCCTCGTATCATGCGTTTCAGGTTTCTCCTCAACTACGAATTCTGCTTTTACTCTAAAGACCTGACATTTTTTGGAATACAGGAAACAGCACTTAAAAACCAAAAAAACAACCAAAAACACAAACGCTATTCCTGCAGTGTTGGTGTTTGCTAATATTCAGGATCCAGAGTATTATCCAAAATTTCCACGGACTAACTGCTGAGTAGTTGTTGGAATGCTGACACAGACGTTTCTTTGATGTTATTAAGAATGCTAGCTTGCTCGGGCAGCAGATAGATTAGACCAGGTTCATAAATTAGCTAGCATAACAGATTCTTACGCATCGGATTTTCTAGCTATGATGCTAATCATGTTGTTTTTTTTTTTATGTCAGTTGGTTACGAGTGATTGAGCCAGATTTCTCCACGTCATTTTTGTAATCAGATCAGTAGATTACGTAGCTGAATGTTTTCTGTTCGCTTTCATGCTAGGTTTGTTTGAAAGCTTCAAGCTGCCTGTTTTTTCTGCTTTCTCCACTCGTTTGCTATGCTGTATGTGTCTGTATTTGGAGGGAATTCACACTCAGCGTATTTGTATTTGTGTGTGTGTGTGTGTGTGTGTGTGTGTGTGTGTGTGTGTACTATGTGTATTAGGGCATTCCTTCTGCAGCTGGCTTGCAGAAAGGTGTGAATTCAGAGAGGTTTTGGCTGTAGACAAGTTCTGTCAACACTTCTAATTGACGTTAACGTACGAAAATGTCGGCGCCCGTACACCGTGGCGTGTTCAATTCTGTTTTTTAATGTACGACATGTCGACTTGCCTTCATCACTCTGTGCGTGGTGTTTACGAAACACGTCAACGTGGTGGAAGCAAAAAAAGATCAACGAATCAGCTAACTAGCTGCTTTACAATCTGAAAAAAGCTAGCTTTCTTTCCCACGATCTAGATGAGGACTTAGCTGGGGCCCTAAATGTGTGCTAACAAGCTACTGAGCAAACGCACTAGCACAGTTTTAGCTTTTAATTACACATAGAAAGCTGCAGTAATGAAACATGATAATCAGCTGATTCACTTGTTTTCTACATTATGCTAGCTGCTATTTTAATGATCGAATTTGCTAGTTAAATTACTAGCGTGTTAACTAGCTAGCAGATGTCAATTGCAGGTAAAGGAGTGAAGCAGTAAACCTTGCTAAACAGCTTATTATGGATAGAGGTTTTTAAACAGCCGATCTTTCAGCTAATCATTTGAATCACCAGCTGTCAAAGATTGCTAGATATTTTGGTATTTAGCTAGCATAAACTTAGCAACCCATCAGCAAAAAACGGGTGTACTAATCAGCTTCAGTTTCTTAAAACAGATTATCATCTGGTTTACAAAGCTAGATATGGTTAGCTTATGGTTATTAGTTGGCTAGCAAGCTAGCATTTTAACCAGCTAGCACAGTTTTAGCTGTCTAACACCTGTGTATTACAGATAGAGGAGTTTGCTAATTAGCTAGTGTTCTCTAGTTACAGGTTCTGAAGTAGCTAGTATGCTAGTTCTAATGCTAATCACCATGTTGGGTTGCTCACAAGCTAGCTTGCTAACTCTTTCATAGCATAAAACATATCTGCTATTTGAGTAACACTTTAGATTATTAACAAGCTAAAGTGCTAGGTTTGTTTGTTTACCAGCAAGTTAGCGTACCTGATAGCTACTGGTAGTTCATTTATATATAAAGAAGCAGTATTGAGGATTGAAACATGCTAATTAGATGATCACTATGCTAGCCCTTTATCGAATTCAACAGTGATGTGTTAAATGCTGGATTGGAACACAGCCTGGTGGTTTTATTTATAATAAAAGAAAAACAATTGTGCTTTTTTATGTGGAATTTATTTATTTTGACTTTTTAAAAAATATATAAAGCAAAACATTAAAATGTGGTCGTTTGTCTTCTTTGTTGTCATTGTAGCTGCCTAGCTAATATGGCTAACCCGACAGGATTTCTTAAAGAATTCTTTGCACTGCTAATGATAATTATTTGACAAACATAAGTTGGAATTACAAAATGTTTTCATCCAAAACGCACCCACCTGTCTCCGTCCAAAACACACCCACCTGTCTCCGTCCGAAACATACCCACCTGTCTCCGTCCAAAACACACCCACCTGTCTCCGTCCGAAACATACCCACCTGTCTCCGTCCGAAACACACCCACCTGTCTCAGACAAAAACACTCTCACCTGTCTCCTTCCAAACCAAAGACACACCCACGTGTCTTCACTATTTTAAATAAATGAAAGCCCAAAGGCTAGATTACAGGGTGTAATGAAATGTGCAAGGTCTGATCATGACAAACGAACTTTTCCATAATTAGTTACGAGACATGAGACAGTTTTATACGTCTGTCTCTAATGTCTCTAATGTTTACTCAGCAGTTTAATCCAGGACGGAACAAACCATCTGTAAGTTTTAGGTTTTATTGCTATTTTGAGTCTTCAGCTAAATGACTAGCGGTGTATAAGTCTCAGAGTCTTCCCTGTAATCCAGTCTGTATTTATTTTTCCTTTTCATTAACACATCATTTTTTATAACCCGTCCCCTGCAGCAGCGTGACTGTAGCAGCGTGTGTGCGGCAGGAAGCAGTAAACGCCACAGAGCTCCAAATCAGACACACACTCACTTCAGAGCCTTTCATTTCAAGCCCCAATAATCATAACGTCTGGTTTAAACACTTGAGGTTGAAGGACCTGTGCCAGGCCATAAAGCGGCAAAGTGGAAAGTGGAGTTCAGCAGGTGTTGATCAGATGCGAAAGAAGTGATGGGAGGGAATCAGGGAGGGAATCAGGGAGGGAATCAGGGAGTTTCAGATGCAAGTGTTTATTAAGATCCAGATTAGGAATCAGACCAAACCCTACAGTGGCGCCGCCGCTGATCCAAAACACTCATATTGTGCTTTGTGTTTTGGAAAAAGTGTTGCAGCTTCAAAGACAGAAGGTTCTTCAGCTGTTGATCTCACAGTCCCATGCATACACTTTATTAACAAAGGTTTGTGGACACCTGACTGTTAAAATTGTTATGTCCTTTCGAACATTCAATTTTACATTTAGTCCCAATTTGCTGTTATAGTAACCTCCACTCTTCTGGGAAGATGTTTCACTAGATTTTGCAGTGTGCCTGTGGAGACCTGTGGAGCTGTTCATGGTAAATAGCTCTAAAGCAGGAGATCTTTTATTTCAACCCATGGAAAACATCTTCATGGAGTGCACAATCCCATGCTGGAACATTGTGTGCCTCCTTTTTTTTTTTTAGGGAAAGTTTGGGAAAGAACCACATATTTGTGGAAAAGTCAGGTGTCCCAATGTGTTTGACCGTTTAGTGTATTCGATGCCTTCATTGGATAATGTACACGATCTTCTCTGCCTGCTTTTCCAGCTGGCTAACATGAGATTAGGATTTCCGAGGAAAAGCATTTGCACAGAAGTTTATGAAATATTTGTGGTATGCTCACCACATTTGTTGTTTCTAGTCAGATATTTTACTTTAACTGCAATTTTCTGCTAAAAATGGAGTGATTTTCTTCATGCCTCTTTTCCTTCTATGGAAGCCTGTTCACTTAAGATAACATCTCAGGTAGCAACACCATCTGGAAAGCTTGTACCCCTTAAGGGAAACCATTGGAGGCTCTAGTCTCATAGATACTGGACCTTGTCAAACTTCTTGCCTCCAAACTCTTTCTCTCTCCATCCTGCCCAGTGAACCCTCTCCTGAGGCACTCCATTGTTTACCATAGCTGTGGCTTTGCTATTTGCAGCAGCTGAGACAAGACCAAGGCAGTAATTTACCTCAAACTCCCTCTCATATGTGGTGGAGAAGCGTTAACCTCAGCCGACCACACCCAAACACACGCACAAACATACAAGCACACACACACACACACACACACACACACACACACACACACACACACACACACACACACACACACACACACACACACACACATATCTACACATGCATAGGGGCATCAGGAAACTGGAAGCAGATGCACTTAGTGACTTTTTCGTTATCATATAAAATGTAGTTTCTGCTTTTAACCTTTATCAGTAATCTGAGAAATGTTTGGATAGAAGAAATATAACAGAAGCTTCCGGGCCATTCCACACCGCACATTCACACCGACAAGTAATGATCAACAGTTCTACGTTCATCCATAAGCGTATTTTTAACGTGAAAATTAAGGTTTCCTCACTGATAGGCAAATGTTTTGTAAAGCTGAAAAACAAATTACCAAAAGAAATGAGTGGCTCAAATGGTTCCTTGGACCAGTCCTATAGAATTTACATTCAAAGGTTTCTTTAATTTTTGGCTCATATCTTCAGTTCTACAGCTAGTTCCTCTCATTGACTTCTCATTAAATGTGTAGAGAGACCTTTTAAAAAAAAATAAAGCTTAAAAGAAAAACAAGATCATCGATGCTTCTGGTAATATGTTTGACAATTTGTGACGTCTAGACGTCTGGGTCAGAGCATCTCCAAAACTGCAGCTCTTTTGGGGTGTTCCTGGTCTGCAGTGGTCAGAATTTATCAAAAGTGCTCCAAGGAAGAAACAGTGGTGAAGCGGCGACAGGGTCGTGGGGGACGAGGATCATTGATGCACGTGAGGAGAGAAGGCTGGTCCGTGTGGTCTGATCCAACAGACGAGCTCCTGTAGCTCAAACTGCTGAAGAAGTTCATGTTGTTGATGTTCGATGGGTCACGACTGTTTAAGCAGCAAAAGGGGACCAATATTAGGCAAGTGGTCATAATGTTATGGATGAACAGTGTATTTTTTTCTGACGCACAAGTCAGTATACACAAAGCAGCACTTATTAGTTGATTAGAATCAGCACACTTGAGCGCAACATATTTTGGTCTTAACAAGTCTTTTGTCAGGGGTAATAAATGCGTCAAACAAACCAGAATTAAAGTGGTGGCTTAGACAGAGGGTCCTGAGGCGGTCATTCGTGAATTACATGCTATTTTTAGCAACTGTGTATTGCAGGTACCTCCATGGACCTGCCTGACTTTTTCTTTGACCCCAACACCCAGTATCCTTTACTTAGTTTATTTCATTACTTGGGAGTGTAACCTTATTGTTTTATTTGTTGCTATTGCTAGTAATTGGCCAAGATTGTAAGCATACATGGCAGAAGTGGCAAAAGTCCTCACATCCTTTACTTAAGTAGAAGTGCTGATACCAATGTTTTAAAGGACTCTGGTAAAAGTTTAAGTACTGACAAAATTTTTTACTCAAGTTAAAGTAAAGAGGTTTGGGCTCTGACATGTTCTTTAGTAAAAAGTAGTCACAATTACTACCTGTTTTCATGCTGGTAACTGAACCTCATATTAATATTAGTCAATCGATTAAAATATTTAATCAGCCCTAGAGGGTTAATTGTGTGCATCATGGCGGATTTTGGTGCTGATTTGAGACTCGGCGCATCAGAAAAACACAGTGGCGGGCCGTGTTTTTGGTACCTGGGCCTTCAGTGGGGATGTACCCAACCTAATCCACCTCTTAATACCGCCACCATCATATCACAATTATATAAACCATCAATACAATACAAAAACTCAATATAACAACACGTGGCATTACAGAGAGAGAGAGAGACATTTCACATATGGGGGTGAAAACCATTTTACTAAAGCAAGAAAGTTAAGACTCCAAACCTCTACAACCACAACTGTGCACCTACAACATCTGGAGCAGTTCACAATCAATATTTGTCTAATAACATGACAAAAACATTAAAATGTAAATACAAGATACAGCCTATCCATCAGAGATGCAGACTCATAACGTGCAGCGCCCCTCAGAGGCTGTAATCCAGTGGTACTACTCGTATTCACTGGTCTGGAAGTGGAGAACAAACCCTTTCCCAGGCTGAGACAGGCTAGCTAGCTTCAGGGTTGGCCGACCTCCTCACCATGTCTAGCTTTTCTTCAAAATGCATTTTTATGTCCAAAACCAAATAAATTTCTCTTCCTCCGTAGGTATAAAAAAGTCTAACTCAGATGTATTAACGTGTGCAGAGCTACACACATGTTTTACCAGTCAAACTTGGCTGCAACAGTTTCCCTCTGACCAACCAATCAGAGGACGGAAAAATGCTGACGCTATTCTGGGCCAGCTAAACGATGTTGCGGGGTGCAGTGATGATCAGAAGCAAACTGTAGTCCTGAGTCAGTGTAGCAGACTGTTGACATTAACTACAGTTCAAACCCATCCTCAAAGCTCCTGTTCTTACTCTGAAATTTCAAGGAACGTCCCAAGGCATTCATGAGAAACCGTCCCCTGCTGCACAGAGTGGCCTCCAATCGAAGAGAACACTATCCAGAGGCAGGCCTAGATGAAGTGGGAAGATCCGAGGAGGGAAGAGGAGCAGGAACAGTGGTCACTGGAACCTCAGGAGCATGTTTATCTTGAGAGAGAGAGAAAGAGAGAGAGAGAGAGAGAGAGAGAGAGAGAGAGAGAGAGAGAAGAAGGGTGACAGAAAGAGAAGGATATGGATTATTATGTGTCCTAATTGTTGTATGAAAGTTAAGGACACTGTGCAGTTGGGACTCCTGCAAGACTCGCTATAGCAGCATCCACCATATAGAACACAAGCAGAGAAAAGATGATGATGATCAGGTGATCAGGAATGTGTCTGTTCTCAGTCATGTTTCCATCACTGACTCCCTCTGTCTCACCCACGTTAACCCCAGACTTCTTACTGCCTTTTGCTTGCTCATAGTGAGTTTCAGAAACTAGTCTACGTCTGTGGTGTGTGAGAGACAGGAAGTGACAGGAAAAAGGTTGATGTGCTGAAAACGACGTAGTGAGAAGAAACAAATATCCACAACACCAAATAGATTAAAACTAAAGTAACGAGTCTGTTTTAAAAATGTAAGAACTAGTAAGTACAGATATTTGTGTAAAAATGTAATGAGTGAAAGCAAAAAATTGTCCAAAAATGATCTACTCAAGTACAGTAATGAAGAATTTGTTCTTCGTTACTTCCCCTCTCTGGTACATGGTTTGTACAAAGTCAAACACACGGCACGCTACAGTAGAGAAAGAGCTATAAATGATGCCAGCCTTTTGCCACATGTTAGCATGAATGTGGGTTCAGCTGTGGAATAAAATTAGTTCAGCTCTAAAAGCTACACAAACATGATTCAGATTATGGGTCTAAATATGCCTCTGATATACCCAACCACTCCGCTAATCATATCTTCAGGTCTGCTCCATGTCCTTCCTTGTTCAGGGACAGTCATGGTGATGGTGTTCTTGGCAGCCAGATGTGGATGAGTTCATCGCCTTTACCCCACAGTGGTATGTGGAGCAGATGAGTGGGTCTGCAACGGGACGTTGCTGCTATCTGGGGAACATTACAGTGATGATTACAGGATGTTAGTAACGCTTATAGAAATTCTTAGATGGCTGCAAAGTCTGGACAAAAATAGATTAAATTCGAAAGCATTTTGACTGGACAAATTCGGATGCGGACATAATTATGGACTAAAGCGCAGTACAGGACTTTTGTGAGGGTTTTGTACACAGGGGGTAGAGTTTATCTCAAAGAAAGGCACTAAAAATTGTATAGTTACATGTACATATAGAAGTTATTTTTATATAGACTGGTATCACTTCTCTCTTTTCTTTTTAAATCTCTGTTTTTAACCAACTGTCTGTTTATCTCTCACAGAACAACCTCCATGATCCAAACCAGTCTGGCTTCAAAGCGGCACATTCCACAGAGACGGCCCTTTTGGCTGTCACTGAGAAATTAAATGCTGCTCGATCAGCCAAGCTGTCATCTGTCCTCATGCTCCTCGACTCTTTCAGCAGAATTCAACACAAACAACCACAAGAGTCTCTTTTCTACCCTCAGGAGCCTCGATATCCATGGAGCAGCTTGGGAATGTTTTGCTTCCTTCCTGGGAGGTTGCCCATACCAGGTGACATGGAGAGGGTCCACATCTTCCCCAATGCAGACTCTCCACTGGTGTTCCAAAAGGCTCAGTACTTGGTCCCCTCATTTTCTCCCTCTATACCAACTCTCTTAGTTAAGTCATATCCTCACATCAGTTTTCTTACCACTGCTATGCTGATGACACTCAACTCAGCTTTTCCCTTTTCACAGCACTAATGTTTTTGTAATGTTTTTACAAAACACGAAATGGTTTGGCTCCCATGTATTTCTTCAGTCTTTTAAAACGCTACAATCTATCACGCTTCTTCAGATCTCAAAAATCTGGACTTCTAGTAGTCCCTAGAATAGCAAAGTTCACTTAAGGTGGTAGAACATTCTCACATTTAGCTCCTAAACTCTGGAATAGTCTTCCTGACAGTGTTCGGGGCTCAGACACACTCTCCCAGTTTAAGTGCAGATTAAAGACGTATGTTTTTAGCGAGTTCTACACATAACACACATCACATCATAACCTTGTGCTCCAGAACATCTGATCACATCACATTATCAACTTGTGCTGTTAATATCCTGAACAGCAGCTACGCTAATTCCTCTCCACTGCTTCTCTTTCTCTCCCCATCCCGAGGCATCCTGAGGTTGCTCCAGCTCCAGTCACCTCCCACCTCATGAAGATTGTGGACCTTTAAAGAAGTAGATGCCGAACTCGCAAACATCCTGAACCATCTAGAGACGTACCAGCACCAATTGGATCCCACTTCATGTGGAGTTTGGACACTGGACCTCCTGGAGTGTTTAAAGGCTCTGACATGGAGAAGCTGGTATTGGATCTGTGATGATCTCAGATGTTGAGCTCAGTAGCTCCTAGTTTTATAACCACAATGACTGTAAAAGACTGTAGAAAGAGCATCAGTCATAATCACACACTCCAGTACTCATGTTAGTTCTCACTCTCCAGTGTTCTGTAGTGTTTAAAGACTATAATCATTCTGCTTTTGAGTCTGGTTTCTCTCAAGGTTTCTTCCTCATGACATCTAAGGGAGTTTTTGCTTCACCACAGTCTCCATGGTGCTCATCAGGGATTAAACACATCATTCACCTTCACTGTTGATTTCTGTAAAGCTGCTTTGAGACAATGTCTGTTGTGAAAAGCGCACTAGAAATAAATTTGACTTGACTTAAGCTTTTTTATTAAAAATATAAAGAAATAAGTATAAAAGAGGTCAAATTCAACCCTTTAAAGAAACACACATTTATTCTTAAAATTTCTTTCTTTACAAATATAAAAAAAGAATAATAAACTTCTAAAGTCTCAAATCAGCACCAAAATCCGCCATAATGCACATATCCGCCAATTAAAACCGTCCGTGTGGAAACATAGCAAAAGTTCTGTTTGGTGTCCTGATTTTTTACGTAATTTAAAACACCACAATTACTTTAAAACATTTACAAGAATATTTTGCCTCCATGCTCTATTTTGAGTTTGGTTTCACTAATAATAAACAAACATTTGCATAAAGCATCAATGTTAGTCCATGTGCATGTTGACGCCGGAGGAAGGCGGGGCGATCCGCAAGACTGTGGGTGAAAACGGAAGTAAATAAAGGAAGATCTGTTTGGTGAACTTTTGCCTGCCTCTTTCTTCCAGCGTGGAACCAGTGGAATATGTTACAGTATTATTTTAGGTACATTAAATAATAATGTGCAATTAAGGTGCGATTAATCACGAGTTAACTCGAGTAAAGTTTATTTCTATTGTGCCTGGATATTGGATAATAATATAATGGATATTGTCTCAAAGCAGCTTTACAGAATTTAAGAATTAGGGTGAATTATGAGTTTATATACCATAATTCATGAAAATCATGTGATTAATCGTGATTCAAAGTTTTAAACGATTAGCAGCCTTTATATATAATTACATAGTAAAGTAATTATATGAATATTTACATATGACATTAGCTTGAGGTATTTTTTAAAAGATGGCGGTGTACAGGTAGGATGTATATATTACAGTAGGTGTGCTTACTTGCTTGATTCGATACTACTAGTGCAATGTTATTAAGATCTCTGAGAATTGAAAAGTCACCTTGAACCTTTCTTTCTTTCTTTCTTTCTTTCTTTCTTTCTTTCTTTCTTTCTTTCTTTCTTTCTTTCTTTCTTTCTTTCTTTCTTTCTTTCTTTCTTTATTTATTTACATGAGCCATCATTATGAACCATCACCTTAAAACCTCAACATAAACCATCAGTATGTCACCACCGGCTTGTTAATCAGGGACAAACTTACACTTATAAGGAACATCTTATTCATTTTTATCACCACAGTATCAGTGTAAAGCTGCTCTGAGACAGTGTTCATTGTAAAAAAGCGCTACACAAATAAATATGAATTGTAATTGAATTGAATTGAACTGAATAATGTGAACCATCACCAATGATCCATTACCATAAACCATCTCAACAGTTCATTCACGCTTTCTTCCGGCTTTCATAAGTTCTAAAAATGAACCAAGGGTCTGGAGAAGTTCCACCACATGTGGTATGTGTGTTTGTGTGTGTGCATGTGTGTGTGTGTGCGCCTGTGTGTGTGTGTGTAAATATAGAACATGTTAACCACTTCTTTCAACCTCATTTTTTTTTGTCATCTCCACCCTTTACATGCCTACACACACACACACACACACACACACACACACACACACACACACACACACACACACACACACCATATAGTTTTATTTCTCTGTATTTTACAGCAAACAGCAGCGTACGTCTGGTTCATTTTGTGAGCTCTAATTGTTTGTTTTGTGTGTGCGTGTGCGTGTGTGTGTGTGTGTGTGTGTGTGTGTGTGTGTGTGTGTGTGTGTAGTGCTTTAGTTTTTTCTTTATCTTTATAAGAGTCTATTGAAGTGTTTTAATGTAACTTGTTAAAGGAATCGTAAAAAGTTGTTTGGAGTGTGTGTGTGTATGAGTGTGTGTGTATGAGTGTGTGTATGAGTATGTGTGTGTGTGTGAGTGTCTGTGTGCATGTGTGCATGTGTGCGTGTGTGCGCGTGTGTGTGTGTGTGTGTGTGTGTGTGTAAATATAGAGATTTTTAGTCTGTATAAATCGCAGAGCTGGGTTTGTGTATCACACACACCTCATGTTCATACTGATCAATTCAACTGATTGTATTACAGGGTCTTGCTTTAGTGGGAGTGGTCACACTTTATCACCAGTAGGTCACATGACTATTACACATCTGTATGAACAAAGTAAGTTTTTTTTGGACACACCCCCTTTTAAACCTCCTCTATATGGAATTGTTTTGGTATCTTTAAACTAAAACATTTCTGCTGCACAGATTAAAGTAATAATCCCAAACAAATAAACAAACAAATAGATAAATAAATAAACACATAAATAAAATAAACTTGGGTAAATGTAAATGTACTAAAAAAATACAGGGACTTTGACTTCAATCTGAAAAATTAAAGCGAGAAAAGAGAGGAAATCTTTCTTTCTTTCTTTCTTTCTTTCTTTCTTTCTTTCTTTCTTTCTTTCTTTCTTTCTTTCTTTCTTTCTTTTTTGATTTTTCTTACTTTCTTTCTTTTTGTCCTCTGAGTCCCTCCGGTGGCCCCAGTGCATGCTGGGTAAACCGGATCAGTCCACAGAGCTGTAAATAAGGGTGTCGACATAAGGAGGGTGCAGAAATGATCATAAACATGTCATTAATAAAAAACAGAAACAGAGGAGATGAAAGCGAGCAGCTGCTCAGTGCTGAGTTCCAGTGTGTCATTTCCTCTGGGTTTAGTCTGAGAGCAGGAACATTTACCCAAACATCACTGAGTTCCGCCGGTCTGCACTCTCATTAACACAGGGGGCGATATTTACGGATTATCCATGCCTTTAAAGAGTTTGAGATGTCGCCAAGGCGATATGGGAGACATGGAAAAATAAAAATAGTGGGCTTTATTTTTTTCATCTTAGAGACATAGTTATATTTTGAGATAAAATGTGTTATAATGCTGTGGTTAAATCTCCTCTCATGTTTTTGTTTTCGGGCGGCAGCCTCGTCTCATTCCACCGTGATGTTTATATCTATAAGAAGGAGCCACCCAGAAACCCCTGCCCTTTCCTAGGCTGTTCTGTGCTGTCCTGAGCTTCCCTGGGCTGTCCCGAACTTCCCTGAGCTGCCTTGAGCCGTCACAAGCGTCCTCGAGCTTCCTCGAGCTGCCGTGCGCTTCCCCAAACTTCCTCAAGCTGCCCTGGGCTGTCTTGAGCTGCTTACGAGCTTCCCTGAGCTGTTACAAACTGCCGTGAGCTTCCCTGAGCTTTCCTATGTTGCACCGAGCTTCCCCGAGTTGCACCGAGCTGCCCTAAGCTTTCCTGTCTCGAGCTTCCCTGAGCTGCCCTGAGCTTTTCCGAGCTGTCTCAGGCTTCCCCGAGCGGAACCAAATTTTCCCCAAGCTTCCCTGAGTAGAGGCAGAAAAAACTGAAAAGGAACCCTGAGACTGAGCTTTCATTGATTCAGACCTTTAGGTGGTGTTTCAGATACTACACACACACACACACACACACACACACACACACACACACACACCACACACACACACACACACACACCACACATACACACACTGTAAACGCCTGGTGTTTTTAAAGTCTCCTTTTCCCCCATGACTCACCTTCTTCCTTTTTTCTCTTTCTACAAATAAATCTCACTACTGATTTAGGCTTTCTCCCACACAGCTTCACCATCATTCTCTTCTCTTCTCTTCTCTTCTCTTCTCTTCTCTTCTCTTCTCTTCTCTTCTCTTCTCTTCTCTTCTCTTCTCTCTTTGTATCTCTTTTCTTTTTTTCTCTTCTCTTCTCATCTCTTCTCTTAACTCTTCTTGTCTCGTCTTTTCTCTTTTATACTATTTTATTTTATGATCTCTTCTCTTCTCTTAACTCTTTTCATCTAATCTTCTCTCTTCTCATCTCTTCTCTTTTCTACTGTTCTTATCTCATCTTTTCTCATCTCATTAAATCTCATCAGTTTGTTCTCTTCTCCTCTCTTCTCTTCTCTTCTCTTCTCTTCTCTTCTCTTCTCTTCTCTTCTCTTCTCTTCTCTTTTCTATGCTTCTCATCACATCTTTTCTCTTCTTATTAAATCTCATTAGTTCCCTTTCAGGAACAAGACGCTGTGTCGAAATGCTTAGTGAACGCTCTGAATCACGTGTGAAATCCGGCCAATAGGCAAGTCGTGATGTCATCGTAATAAACCAGGAAGCTACAAAATGGCTGAGCGATGGTAGCGACATTAGCTTCTGTTTGTTTAGGTAAGCGCTTTGTGTGTGAATCTGTGAAGCCATGAGCTGTAAATGCAAGCAGACTTCCGACTGTGTGTTTCTTCTTTCCCTGCGTCATTTTCTAGGGAGGGAGGGGGAGTGGCTTAGTCGGCTCTCGAGAGAGTGAACTGTTAGCATTTTCTAGCCATGTCGCTATGCTCTTCCTTGTGGCTCAGGTTCCGCTCTCGCAGAGGCAAAGTGGTGCCGAAGGTCGCGGGGCTCGCTGGCTGACCTAGCAGAAGGCATGGAGATGGATGAGTCCTCTCCTGCTGGGCCGAGCTCCCATTTCCCGGGGAAAGCACTTGCTTTGACGGTTCCTTCTTCCAGCGCATGTGACGCGGAGCTCCGTATTTTTTTCTCCTTAACCCAATAAGAAGCAGAAGCAACGTGTCCCCAGCAAGCTGGATGAGACAGCCTCTGCCCCGGGGCCTACCATTTTTTCACAACCTACACACTGAGGTGTCTAGGTCCTGGGAGACCCTATATGCAGCCCGTACCATTCCCCCACATTCGCTATACGCGTATATAGTAGGGTTCAGGGAGTGCGGCTATGGGGAGTTGCCCATGGTTGAAGAGACGCTAGCTGGCTATTTCTCCCCAGGTGATGCATCGCGAAAATGCTCCGGTATTGCCTACAAAAGCCACTTTGGCTATAGTAGGTAGGGCTTACATGGTGACAGGTCAGGCCCGGGGTTGCCTCCACATGATGAGTGTGTTGCAGGCATACCAGGCTGACCTGCTAAGAGAGATGTACGAGGGATTCAGCTCTGGGGCTGACGATTTGGGAGTTACGCTACGCTGCGACCTAACCCTCAGGGTCACCAAGGTCAGTCCATGTCAGCTCTAATAGCCACAGAAAGGCTTCTGTGACTCGCCCTGTAAGCGGAGATTCCCGACAGAGACAGGGCTTTCCTTCTGAACGACTCAGAGGCTCCAATGGCTGCAGGGCACTGCCCTGGCTGTTCTGAGAGGGCCAGAAATCAGTTTCGAGAGGCTGGTTCCCTGATCAGGTGTCTTGGCACTGGAGGCCAGGCTGTTAGCTCCACCACAGGCTGTGCCTTGGAGCATAGCCTCCCTCCAGTGGGTGTCTCCCTCCATCTCTGCCCGAGAGATTGCTGCGTATGGATGAGACCCGCCGCCTCTCTGGAGTCTCCGACAGCTGCAGGGCATTGCTCCAGCCGCTCTGGGAGGGTCAGAGGCCAGCCTGAGAGCCTGGCTCCCCTAAAAGATTTCCTGGCAGCTTGTACAATAGAGAGGGGCTACTCGATTCAATTAGGGTCTTCTCCTCCCCGGTTCATTGGGTTGTGTCCCACCCTGGTGGGACCCAAGCAGGCTCTGGTCCTAGAGCAAGAAGTATGCACCCTCCTAAGGAAAGATGCCATCAAATAGGTTCCTCCCCTGGTCAGAGAGTCGGGTTAATACAGTCAGTACTTCATTGTTCCAAAGAAGGACAGACGTGGCCAAGGCTACGCCTGTACGTCTTCCCTCCTATTGTGCTGCTCCCGGGAGTTCTGGAGAGAATCCGCCAGAAAGGAGTATGTCTCCTCCTGATGGCACCTCGTTGGCCGGGCAGACCATGGTTTACAGACCTGTTGTCCCTCCTTGAGGGACCTTCTTGGGAAATTCCTCCCAGGAGGGATCTCCTCTTGAGTTTCCTATGCGGCACCCCCAGAGGCTGAGGCCCAGGATACGACCCAGAGTGCCTGTGTGTGATTTGGCCGTCGTGTTGGCAGCTCTATCTGAGCCCCACTTTCAAGCCTTTGGCCAAGGTACCTTAGGTACCTGTTGGTAAAGGCCGCCTTTCTTTTGTCTATATTCTCCCTTAAGAGGATCAGGGACCTACAGGCTCTCTCTGTGGCCCCGTCTCTCCTGGAGTTTACCCCTGGCATGGCCAGTGCCTTCCTCTAGCCTAAAATTGGGTATGTGCCTAAGGTGCCTAAGGCTCCCTCACGACCTGTTGTTTTGCAGGCATTCTGCTTCCTCCTTTCCTAGCTCCAGACTAGGAAAAGCAAAATCGACTGTGTCCAGTGTGAGCACTGGATACGTATCTCCACAAGACGAGTGGAGAAAGTCAGAGCAGCTGTGGCCCTCACAGAAAAGGTTTTCCTGGCAATAAGCAGACTCTCAGCAGATAGATATTGGATGCTATTACCACATGTTATGAGTCCTCTGGTGTTCCCACTCCTTACGGAGTAAAGCTCATTTAACCCGGAGTATGCCAACCTCTATGCCCTGTTCCACGGGGGTTTCCCTTCCCATCAACAGGTTTTACGACCTTGACATCAGAGCCACTCCTGGCTCCTCTTTTTTGCATGCTGGTGGTGCTTAGACACACTAGGCAGGGACTGGTCAGTATGGCGTGATTGGACACTTGTTCCCAAAGCATTTCGACGCAGCTCGAGTTCCAGGAAGGTAAAGTCTCTAGGTTACGTATGTCAAGTCAAGTTTATTTCTTTAGAACTTTTCACAGCAGACTTTGTCTCAAAGCAACTTTACAGAAATCCACAGTTAAGGTGAATGGTGTGCATTTATCCCTGATGAGGAGCCATGGCGACTGTGGCAAGGAAAAACTATGTAACCATAGTTTCCTGAGGGAACGAGATGCTGCGTCAACAGGCCATACTCCCTGCATCCCTGTGGCGCTTACCTTTTCTTTTTTAGAAGCTAATGTCGCTACCATCGCTCAGCGATTTTGTAGCTTCCTGGTTTACGTCACGTCACGTCACGACTTGCCTATTGGCCGGATTTCACACGTGATTCAGAGCGTGGACAAACCTCGCATTGTCCTAGTTCCCTAAAGGAACTAGGTTTACTTACAGAACCTAGAGATGCTCTCTTCACTTCTTATCTCATCTGTTCTCGTCTCATCTCTTCTCTTCTTCTCATTATATTAGATAGATTATATAGATCTGAAGTATTTTGTTCTGATGATATTTAGAGGTGGATTGGTGAGTATAATGAATGCTCTGGTCACCAATCCTCAGGGTTTAACAGCTGATGAAATGCTATTCTTTCTGTTGGTGATTGTGATAACAGAGGGATTTTTCTCTGCATTGGTTCTGCTGAGGTTCTTCATCACCAAGCTCTACTGAGTGAATGTCAGTGTCAGAGATCAGGCTTTGTGCAGTGTTGTGTGTGTGTATATATGTGTGTGTGTGTGTGTGTGTGAGAGAGAGAGAAAACAGAGGGGGGAGAGAGAAAGATTAGAGTAAACACCATGGAAACCACATCTCCAACTGAATCACAGTCTCACAGCCGATTTGTGTCTGTCAACACCCAGCTGTTCTTCTGGTAAAGATATACAGCATGAGAGAGAGAGAGAGAGAGAGAGAGAGAGAGAGAGAGAGAGAGAGAGAGAGAGAGAGAGAGAGAGAGAGAGTCACTGATGCTCCCCTGAGAGACAATTTGATTATAGCTGAACAAACGACTATTATTCATGTAGGAATAGAGAAGTGAGAAGAAAGACGGTGTGTGTGTGTGTGTGTGTGTGTGTGTGTGTGTGTGTGTGTGTGTGTGTGTGTGTGTGTGTGTGTGATAATCTGTAGTAATGAACACTATCACTGACATCAAATCATCTCGAATCTACACATTACAGCAGAACTGTCTGAGAACTTGATTGTGTATCATCTCTCTCTCTCTCTCTCTCTCTCTCTCTCTCTCTCTCTCTCTCTCTCTCTCTCTCTCTCTCTCTCTCTCTCTCTCTCTCTCTCATTCTCCTGCTTTTTAAAAAAAAACACTCGAACTGGTCTTCTTCCTGAATATCTTCGGTATATTGTCAGTGCTTTGTCTCACTTCCTGTCCACAGCAGGTCTTTTCCTTTAAAGGATATTTTAGAGTTTCTGGTGGAAACGGGGCTGTGCCTCCACACCGCATGTTTATTCTTTAAACGTTGAGTCAAACGAGTGAAAGACGACCAGACGTGTGTCCGACTGGAGATGTTTTTCCCCCCCCACTGTAACCCAAACACCAGAGACAACCTGTGCAGGTTCTGACCACTGACTTTATTACAAACTATATTTACACTGGATATTCATCAAACAATAAATTCATGTAAAATGTTTTTAAATAGAATTTTAAACTCTAGAGCCAAAAGTTTGCGGACACATTAACATAAGATCATGTGCTTCTTTTTGAACCACATCTACTCTCCATTTGCTAGTGATAGAAGGTGAGAAGGTGAGGAGGTTCTATAGGGTGGTGCTCTATAGCAGGAGATCTTCCACACCAGCCCATGGAAAGCAGATCTTCATAGTGCTGGGTATGTGCACCGGGGTATCGTCTTGCTGGAACAGTTTGGCTCTCCTAGTTCAAGTGAAAGCAATATTTCATGCTGCATCCAGAGACGTCTGATACAATCATGTGCCTCTAAGTTTATTTGGGGAAGAACCACATACAGGTGGAAAGTTTGGGTGTCTGAATACCTTTGGTATAGATAGATAGATAGATAGATAGATAGATAGATAGATAGATAGATAGATAGATAGATAGATAGATCGATAGATCGATAGATCGATCTATCAAATAGATAGGCTCGCTTGTAGCAAAGATAAAGACTGTACAAAGACTTCCATGCTGTAGCTTGAACATGTAAATGATGGGTTGATTGTTCCAAATTCCGATTTCCTGATATATGCTGAACCAGCTGGGACTCGTCTCGTCTCACAGTCTCTCTGCCGAACAGAAATCTGCAATCGTTCCTTCCTGAAAGCCTGATTTAGCTCCCTGACCCCCTCAGATTCCTTCAAATAGTCCCTCCACACACACACACACACACACACACACACACACACACACACACACACACACACACACACACACACACACATACCCCATGGAGGGGTCACAAACTCAACTGTTGGTTTAAAGATAGTAGCTGTTCTAATGTAAACACGAGTGGGAGAATGTGAACATTCTTCAGCATGAACAACGAGGAGTCGCCTGCTGCATGTGTTTACTCCTGCTGTGGCTCTAAACCTGCAATACATACCGACATAAACAAACAACACAACATACAACAATATACACAACACAACAAACTACAATATCCACAACACAATAAACTAACAACACAACATACAACAATATACACAACACAATAAACAAACAACAAAACAAACTACAATATACACAACACAATAAACTAACAACACAACATACACAACACAATAAACATAAACAACACAATATACACAACACACCAAAACATACTACAATTTAAACAGCACAATTAACATAAACAACACACGCAACCCAATACACACAACACTCCAATGCACAATACAACATACACAACAGTTATTAAACCTCTAATTAAGAAAATTAATTTGGATCCAAATGATCGATCAAATTACAGACCCAGTTCTGTTCCTACTTACAAGAGAACAATATCTTTGAAGAGTTTCAGTCAGGTTTTAGGCTCCATCATAGCACAGTTTCTGTTATTCTGTTTCTGATATTGTTCTCTTGTGTATTGGGTTCAAGGCTTCATCTCTTTGTTAGTTTTACTAGATCTTAGTGCTGCATTCGACACTATAGATCATGATCTTCTCCTAGATTGCTTACAGAATTACATCGGCATTCAGGGACAGGCATTAAGCTGGTTTAAATCCTACCTGTCCGATCGTTACCATTTCGTAGATTTAAATGCAGGTCTATCCAGGCAACGTGCCACAAGGTTCAGTTCTAGGACCCCTGCTTTTCACAATATACATGCTTCCGTTAGAAAATATTATTAGAAGGTATGGAATTAGCTTCCATTGTTATGCTGATGATACCCAACTATATATCTCATCTAAACCAGGCAATACACTCTATTAACTCGCATAACTGAGTGTGTTAAAGAATTAAAAGACTGGACGACTCATAACTTTCTACTATTAAATTCTGATAAGACGGAGATTTTGCTCATCGGCCCAAAAACCAGTAAAAACAGAAGCTCCAGCATCTCAACCTGCATTTAGATGGATGTTCTGTAACCACTAGTTCAACAGTAAAAGACCTGGGAGTTATTTTAGAGCAACTTATCTTTTAATAATCACATCAACCAAGTTACAAAAACAGCATCTTCCACCTTAGAAATATTTCTAAGCTAAGAAACATGTTGTCTATATCTGATGCAGAGAAGCTCGTCCATGCGTTCATGACCTCCAGAATAGACTACTGTAATGCATTACTAGGTGGATGTCCTGCATCTTTAATAAACAAGCTTCAGTTTGTCCAGAATGCAGCAGTCAGAGTCTCACAAGGTCAAGAAAATATGATCATATAACCCCGATCTTATCGTCCCTACACTGGCTTCCGGTTAAGTTTCAAATCCACTACAAACTCCTGCTTCTTACCTACAAAACACTAAATGGTTTATCTCCATGTATCTCTCCAGTCTTTCAACATGCTACAATCCGTCACGCTCCCTGAGATCTTAAAACTCTGGGCTTCTAGTAGTTCCTAGAATAGCAAAGTCCACTAAAGGTGGTAGAACATTCTCACATTTAGCTCCTAAACTCTGGAACAGTCTTCCTGACAGTGTTCGGGGCTCAGACACACTCACCCAGGCGCTGGGTTACCGATCGAAAGGTCGGGGGTTCAAGCCCCGGTATCGCCAAGCTGCCACTCTTGGGCCCTTGAGCAAGGCCCTTAACACTCTATGCCCCAGGGGACCCTTACGAGAAAAATAAATCAAGGACCGTAACGTCGGAGCGACGTGGGGCCGCCTTCCCGTGGGCTCACCACCTGCAGGAGGGACCGTAAGGGACTGGTGCTGAGAGGATTGTGCAGCAGTCAAAGGCGGGGGCCTTGACAGCCCGATCCCTGGACACGGAGAAGTGTCTGGGGAATCTGCTTAGACTGTTGCCCCTGCGACCCGAATTACGGATAAGCGGGAGAAGATGAAATGATGATGACGAAATGAACATACTACACAATCTAATACACACAATACAACATTCACAACCCAGTACACACAAAACAAACAACACAGCAAAACATAAAACAGTATAGTAGTGCTGTATTGGTCACCAGATTACCAGTAAAGAAATTCCCATTACAGAGCAACAGAGGCCGAAACAGCTTCCATTATTACAGCTTCCACTATTACCAGTAGAATTCCCATTATTACCATTTAAGCCAATAAAGATTCAGGGTTGGTTTCTGCTGATGTTTTCAGCAGGATCGTGATTCTGATGAGGAACATTGTGAAGATGTGTGAAAATTTTAAAAGCTTCAGATTACAGAACTTTTGTGTAATTCTTCTAAGACCAGTCCAGACTCTTGCTGGGGCAGTTCTGGAGAAGTTCTGAGGAAGCTGTGACTCAGCTGTGAGGGAGAACAGTGTGTGCTTTTCCAGTCCCTGTGTGAAAAGTGGCAGCAGGTTGGCATCTAGGGGCATCAGCGCTGGGTTTGGGATGTTTCCCTGCTGCTCTTTTGTGGACACAAACGCTGCCATTGAGGCTGAATGAGTGCGTCTTTGTGCTCGTCTCGTGACCCTCATCATGCTGCAGGAGGAAATGCTGTTTCAGGCCAGGACACACACACACACACACACACACACACACACACACACACACACACACACACACACACACACACACACACACACACACACACACACACACACACACACAACCCATTCATTTACTCCCATCTTTCAGACCTTTCTCACAGACTGTTTCTTAGGGGTTTAGGGCAGGCTGTGTTTCTCAGGAAGGTGGGGTTTAGAGCAAGTTGTTTCTCAGTGAGGCGGGGTTTAGAGCAGGCTGTGTTTATCAGGAAGGCGGGGTTTAGATCATGCTCTAGATCAGGATTGTTAAGTTCAATAATCAAAATTACCTGAATTTTAATAATTCAGCAAAATATAGATCACTGAAAAATGTTACCCCTTCAGAAATACCTTACATCATACTTACATACTACACTCACTGTCCACTTTATTAGGAACGCCTGCCCATTCATCCACTTCTCTAATGAACCGATCATGAAGCAGAAGCAGCAGCACAGGTATTACATCATGCAGATACATTTTCAGGACATTCAGGGTGATTCAGAATTGATCAGAAGGTGTTGGTGAATGTTTTCCGGACCAGCAGCTCTGGCAGAAATGAAGGTTGTGGTTTAAGATGCATAAAATACTTTCTGATTTTATGTGCTGTTATTGAAAAATAATCCAGTTTTTACTTCCCACATCCATTTTATGCAGCATTATGGATAATACATTCTAAATTATAAAGATTTCTAAACTGAAATTAAAAAAATGCGTCCATGCGTTCATGACCTCCAGAATAGACTACTGTAATGCGTTATTAGGTGGATGTTCTGCATCATTAATAAAAAAGCTTCAGTTAGTTCAGAATGCAGCAGCATGAGTTCTTACAAGGTCAAGAAAATATGATCACATAACCCCAATGTTATTATCACTACACTGGCTTCCGGTTAAGTTTTGAATAGACTACAAACTACTGCTACTCACTTATAAAACACTAAATGGTTTATCTCCATGTATCTTCAGTCTCTTAACACGCTACAATCCGTCACGCTCCCTGAGATCTCAAAACTCTGGGCTTCTAGTAGTTCCTAGAATAGCAAAGTCCACTAAAGGCGGTAGAGCATTTTCACATTTAGCTCCTAAACTCTGGAATAGTCTTCCTGACAGTGTTCGGGGTTCAGATACACTCTCCCAGTTTAAGTGCAGATTAAAGACCTATGTTTTTAGCGAGTTCTACACATAACACATATAACACACATCACATCACAACCTTGTGCTCCAGAATATATGATCACATCACATTATCAACTTGTGCTGTTAATATCATGAACAGCAGCTACGCTAATTCCTCTCCACTGCTTCTCTTTCTCTCCCCATCCCGAGGCTTCCTGAGGTTGCTCCAGCTCCAGTCACGTCCCACCTCGTGATGATTACGGACCTTTGAAGAAGTAGATGCCGAACTCGCAAACATCCTGAACCATCTAGAGACGTACCAGTGCCAATTGGATCCCACTACATATTTGGAGTTTTGACATTGGACCTCCTGGAGTGTTTAAAGGCTCTGGCATGGAGAAGCTGGTGGTGGATCCAATGTACAAAGTTCTTACTGAATTTATTGATTGATTTGAAGTTCCTTACACTTACTGAACCAACCCCCTACTGTAAAAAAAACAATCACTGATTTTAAATCAGACACTTAAAGATACTAAATCAGACATTGTGTGTGTGTGTGTGTGTGTGTGTGTGTGTGTGTGTGTGTGTGTGTGTGTGTGTGCGTGTGTGTGTGTGTGTGCGTGTGTGTGTGTGTGTTTGTTTGTTTATCAAATTGTGTAATTTCATGAAGCTGAAGTGAAACACAGAAGCTTTCTGTTAGTGACATATTCAAATGTGTGTTACATCCACAATATGCAGTGTTTTATTTCTCTCTCTATCTAACACACACACACACACACACACACACACACACACACACACACACACACACACACACACACACACACACACACACACACACACACACACAGAGCATAACCACTAACCACAGTGCATTAAAAGTGGTTGCTTTTATCTTCCCAATGCTGACATCCTACTAACAAATAAAAAAACAACACCTAAAATACACACACACAGTTTGTGAGTTATTTATTTATTAAATTGTTTGTTCATTATTTTTGACACTCTTCATCTATGGTTCCTATTTAATTAGAACACCTTCCTTCCTTTCCTCCTTAATGAAATTTAATATCATGTATTGTTTTTGAATTATTTGTTATTTATTCGATTGTTATTTGTTGAAGTACCTCATTCTGTCACTAGAGGGCGGAAACGAGTGCTTTTATACAGAATTTTCATTATTAACGTGTTTGCTCTTTTGCTTTAATTCCATAATAATCTGAACTGAATTCCGTGTGGAAGCAGCTGTAGACTCCACAAAACAGCTGGAAAAACCCAGAATGTAAAGAAAATTTGTCACATGTGGAAAAACATATCAGACCCATGTTTATTTAATGTGTGTATCATGTTCTTTTTTTCCATGTATCAGTCATATGACTTCTCTAGATGTGTGATGAGAATTCCTCAGGTGGAGCAGGTGGAAATCCAGGACCAGAACTGAGTGAGATTGTTCAGAATGCACATGATCAACTTGTGCTGTTAATATCATAAACAGCAGCTACGCTAATTCTTCTCCACTGCTTCTATTTCTCTACCCTGAGGTTGCTCCAGCTCCAGTCACGTCCCACCTCATGAAGATTGTGGAGCTTTTAAAAAAAATAGATGCTGCAAACATCCCGAACCATCTAGAGACGTACCAGTGGCAATTAAATCTCACTTCATGTGGAGTTTGGACACTGGACCTCTTTGAGTGTTTAAAGGCTCTGGCATGGAGAAGCTGGTGTTGGATCTGTGATGATCTCAGATGTTGAGCTATTTTATGAGTTGCTCAGTAGCTCCTGGTTCCACAACATCATCTGACTGTAGAAGACTGTAGAAAGATCATCAGTCATAATCACACACTCCAGTGCTCATGTTAGTTCTCACTCTCCAGTGTTCTGTAGTGTTTAAAGACTATAATCACACTCTTGATGTCACCCAAATGAGGATGAGGTTCTGCTTTTGAGTCTGGTTCCTCTCAAGGTTTCTTCCTCATAACATCTAAGGGAGTTTTTCCTTCATCACAGTCTCCCCAAACACATCATTCACCTTCACATATAATTCATATGGCAGTGAGGTCTGAATGATTTCTGCTATGAGGGTTCATTTATGACTATTTAAAGTATTCGCTCAGTTCTAGTCTTTGTGCTCTTGCTTTATTTTGCCTGACAACTGGGATGAGCGAGCAATCAGCGTAAAATTCCTTTCTGGAGTGGAGTTCTATGTGCAGAAAACAGGAATGTTTGGAATTCCTCTGTAAACTGCAAATCAGAAATGCATGATCACCACAGTAAACTCATTTCCCACGCTGTAAAAAAAAAAGAATACAAACAAACAAACAAACAAACAAACAAACAAATGGGATGGAATGACAGAGTGAGCTGTGACTGTACCCTGAACATGAGGGTTAAATGAAGTGCTAGGATTCTTTTCAAGATTTACTTGAGGAAGAATTTTACTTTTCAACATCGCGTGAATGTAAATGTATTTACCATATTTATTTGTATATGTATATACCGTATTTAAATGTATTTCTCTTGTGATTTCAAGACTTGACTACTGCAGCTCTCTGCTGGCAGGTCTTCCCCTGAACGCTATTCGTCCACTGCAAATGATCCAAAATGCAGCTGCACGACTTGTGTTCAATCTGCCCAAGTTCTTCCACACCACCCCACTGCTGCTCCTCCACTGGCGTCCAGTAGCTGCACGTATCAGATTCAAAACACTGATGTTTGCCTACAAGCCAAAAATGGACCAGCACCATCTTACCTCAGTGACCTCATCACATCTCTCACTGCACCACGCTGTCTGAGATCCTCCAGCACTGCTCCACTGGTACCATCTTCTCTCAGAATGAGAGGTAAGTACACTTCAAGGCTCTTCTCTGTTCTGGCACCGAGGTGGTGGAATGAACTTCTCCTAGATGTCCGTACAGCAGAGTCCCTGATTATCTTCAAGCGACGACTGAAGACCTTCATCTTCCTGAATCACTTAAATTAGCACTTTCCAAGTTTGTAGAATTTGAGTTATATTTATATTAAGTGTGTAATCTGGTGGACAGTGTAGATTTATTCATTACTGGAGATTTAAAGCACTTTTGTACGTCGCTCTGGATAAGGGCGTCTGATAAATGCTGTAAATGTAAATGTAAATGTACCGTCTTTACACTCCCCAGGTCACATCTTGCCTTTAACTGGACCAGCTGCAGCTCTTACACTTCCAATTTATTTATTTATAATACACACTGAATGACCAAAAGTATTGGGGCATCAGAATGTTCCACTCAGATGTGGTTCTTCTCCATACTTTTAGCACAAACTTAGAAGCAGACAATTGTATATTTGGATACAGGAGCATGACATTTTGCCTTCATTTGAACTTGGAGACCCAAAACCTGTATGCTTGATGCTTCTGTGTACAAAGCCAGCTCCATAAAGATCTGCTTTCCATGGGTTGGAGTGGAAGATAATTTATAATCAACCCAAGATAATTTTGACTCACAGCTGATAAAAACTAAAAATTCAGTATCAGAAAATTAGAAACTTGTGAGAAAGTTGAATATTGGAGACTCGTGATGTCTCACTCTAATCAGCTCATTAACTCCAAACACCTGCTCAGGTTTCCTGAGTCTTTAAATTGTGTCTCAGTCTGATTCAGGCTCCACAGTCATGGTGGAAGACTGCTGACTCGACATTTCTCCAGAAGACGATCATTGACCCCCTGCACATGGAGGATGAGACACAAAAGATCATCGCTGAAGAAGCTGCTGTTCACAGACTGCTGGATCCAAGCAGATTAATGGAAAGTTGAATGGAAGGAAAACGTAGTAGAAAAAGGTGAAATAAAGCTCATTCAAGAATTTGTGGAGATTCACAAACAGTGGACTGCAGCTGGAGTCAGTGCTTCAGGAGCCTCCACACACAGACGTCTCCATGAGCTTCAACTGACTCGTTCCTCATGTCGAACCTCTGCTGAACCAGACACAACGTCAGGTGTCTTACCTGGACAAAGGACAAAAAGCACTGGACTGTTGCTCAGTGGGACAAAGTCGTCTTTTCAGATGAAAGAAAATTTAACATTTCATGTGGAAATTAAGGTTCCAGAGTGTAAAAGAAGAAGAAGGATAGAAGAGGAACAGAATCCAAGCTGCTGGAGGTCCAGTGTAAAGTGTTCACAGTCAGTGGTGGTTTGGAGAGTCGTGTGATCTGCTGGTGTTGGTCCACTGTGTTTTATCAGGTCCACGTTCAGCACAGACGTTTAGCAGGAAGTTCTAAAGCACTTCATGTTCCCTCTGCTGAACAGCTTTATAGAGATGCTGATTTCATTTTCCAGCAGGATTTGGCACCTGCCCACACTGCAAAAGCACCAGAAGCTGGTTAAATGATGATGGTGTTGGTGTGGTGACTGGAGCAAACTCACCAGACCTGAACCCCATAGAGAATCTCTGGTTTATTGTAAAGAGGAAGATATGAGACACCAGACACAACAACGTAGAAGAGCTGAAGGCCACTATCAGAGCAACCTGGGCTTCTGGAACACGTCAGCAGCGTCACAGACCGATCGCCTCCACGCCACGCCGCACTGCTGCTCATGCAGGACCAGCTACAGCAGATACACTTCCAAGCTCAGCATGAGCCATGGCTCCTGCTTCCAGCCCTTTAGCCTCAGCCTTCAGAGAAGCATGTGGACCTTGAGCTCCAACTGCGAAGATGCTCCATGATGCTCCAGCTCGTCCTACACCGGCCTCAGCAACAGCTCCGGCTTTAGGGATGCGCTTCCCAGGTTTGTCTTCAAAACCGTTAGCGTATGTTTCTGTATCTGCATACGCTCCATCAGCGAACGCTTCTGCTGGTCTGTCGATGTTATCGATCATGTCTAAGATGCCAAGAGCCGAAGGAGCTGGAATATATAAAAAAATATATATATATATATATATATATATAAATGAATAAACTGATTTACACCACAGTGCTGCAGATTGGTCAGAAGGTGTTAATAAATTCTCTAGAACATAGAATATAATGCATTCTGTGAGACCTTCATGGGGACGTGTACAGCGAATGATATGAGGTTTTCTGTAAGGAGACTGTGGAAGTAGGATGTGGACGAGTGGAATTTAGCGAATGGAGAGCACAGCATTCAAGAAAGATGATGTTGAATTTTTTTTCAGAAGGACATGAGTTTAAATCCCAGCAACACCAAGCTGCAACTGCAGGACCCTCGAGTAAAGCTCTTAACCCTCAACTGCTCAGGTGTATAAATGAGACAATTATTAGCTGCCACACATTATAACTGTAATGTATGAAGGAGACTCCAGTGTCATGCGTATCTTTGTTTGTATTTAACATGAGTTAGACCAGAAACTGACTCGGTTCTTTTTACGCTCCACAATGTAAAATGGGAAACTTTTCAGAATATTTGCTACAATTATTGATCTTTTTTTCTCTTTTGGTGAATTCGACTCTCGCTGAATGTAAAATGTAAGAAATAAAATCACTTCCTTCTTTTTCTTCTTATGTTTAATGTGACTTGTGGATGTAAGATATCTCTATTCTTTTGTGAACTTACTTCGCTTCAGTGCCATTTTCAGGTATGGAGTAAAAACAGAACCTGCAAAAACCCTGAAAGAAAAAACAAAGGAAAATATATTAAATATAGGGGTTAAAAAAAGGTATATTGAATAAACTGATATTATATATGTGTTGTTTAATTACAGCCTTTAAATGTCATTGTTTTTGTTATTTTTATAAAAAAAATGTCACTAATTTTGATGATTTGGAATTTTCTTGTTGATTAATTTTTTAATAAGTAAAATCCTTAACGAGAATCACAATCAGGTTTATCGACACACACAAGGAATTTGGTTCCAGCTGTTGCTGACCCTCAAAAGTAGAGAGATAAATAACACTAAACACACACAGCTGATAGACAGATTATAGAAAACAATCTGGATTTAGTAACAAGAAGCAAAAGCAGGAATCATATAATAGCACAAATTAAACTGAATAACAGGAATTAACAGCACACTCACAATTATATGAAGAACGAAGAAAATGTGATTAAGGCTTAAAAACCAGAGAGATGAGAAGTTATTAAAGTCTCACTTCAGTATCCTCAGATTTGATCTGAAACATCTTGTGTAAGTTCAGCTCTCTGTTATACATTTTGGTTGTTCTCCTTATTAACTCTGTCACTGGAGATGTTGTCTTTGGAAACCAGTTTCACATTTAGTCAACTTGCTATTTGATGATGCAGATGTTTAAGGTGTTCCCCGCTGTTGGAATGTCCTGAATCTCATTTACAGAAAAAATTTATCTTTTCCGTGATGCTGCTGTGAACGTGTCCTGTAAAAATGAGAAGTGAGACAAGTGAGATAATTATAAGTTGCTCTGGATACGGAAAACTGACAAATGCTGCAGATTTAGAGTTCAGCTGAATGTAAAATGAAGTTCAGAAGTTCACCAGAAAGGCTAAACATAAATCATATAAAAGGTCAAATCAGGTCAAGGACAAAGGATCAAGGCTTGGTACTGACAAAGACAAATGCAACTAAGCGTACACTTCATAAAGTTCACAACATAACAGGGTTCAATATGTACAGTGTCTGAATGTGTTCTCCTCAGCAGGAGTGTGTTTGAGAAGGTTGAGGTGTGTGTGAGATGTGGAAGTCTGGAGCAGTCAGGTTTGTGGGTCTGGTGTTTACTGGGAAATGGCATCGAGATTGAGCAGCTCATGGGACAAGATTTTTAATAAGTTCATTTGCCCTGAAACCTGACAAGACCAAGGCTTCATTTACTTTTAAGTGGTAGCTAAATTTAATAATAAACTAAAGTTAAATGTCGTCTATAGATGTTTATGAGTCTCTCACATCATTTTGCAGAGATTTTGCTGACACTTCTTGACAACATCGATTGAGTTTGTTGATGTTTGAGGGAATTTGTTTATGCACAGCTCTCTTAAGATCCCACCACAGCATTTCATTGTTGCTGTAGTGAAGGAGTGAACAATTCATTCATTTTGGACAAGTCTTTAATGTGACTCAGTAGGTTATGTACAGGAAAAAGACCAGAGTAGTTCATCTCTCGACTCTTCTAGTCAGAAACCTTCGTTCTTTTATCACATGACTTCCATAGATGATATGATTATTATTGTTATTATTATTATTATTCATATTATTATTCATATTATTATTCATATTCATATTCATATTATTATTATTATTATTATTATTATTAAAGGATTAAAAGAACAACATGAAATAAATGACAAAAAAAAAAAATTAATTTGGATAAAAGAGATTCCCTAAAATGATCCAATCTTCCCATCACTATTGGGCTGAGGTCTGAACTTTGACTTGAACATTTCAGCATTTTCATTATATTCTTCTTCAGCCACCATATGTTGTTTTGCTGGTGTGTTTATGATCAGTGTTCTTTTTGTTGACAAAATCTCAGCCCAGCTCAAGCAGCTTTATGGATAGTATCAAATTATTTCCAAGAACATTCTGGTGTAAGGTTCATTTAATCTTTTTCTCTATAAATACAGGTTTCCCAGGCCCTGGGACTGCAGAACAATCATTACACCGCCATAAACATAGTTGCACTTGGAGGTATTTGTGGTGCTTTGGTGTGTTTGACAAACATATCCACCGTGTTCTCCTAAACCTAAGGATGCTGTTCCATTAAAGCCTTACTTGTTCAGTCTTTTTCCTGAATGTACAGTCAAACATTTAGTGATTACGTCGGCCTATTAGTCACATGATGTAACCCTCTGTGTTTAATTTACATTTGCGGCATTTGGCAACTGCCTTTATAAATCGTCTTACTGTTTTTCAGTTTTCATTCATACAACTGAGCAGATATGGGGTTAAGGGCCTTGCTCAGGGGCCCAAGAGTGCCATCTTCTCTCAGAATGAGAGGTAAGTACACTTCAAGGCTCTTGTCTGTTCTGGCACCGAGGTGGTGGAATGAACTTCCCCTAGATGTCCGTACAGCAGAGTCCCTGACTATCTTCAAGCGACGACTGAAGACCTTCATCTTCCTGAAATACTTAAATTAGCACTTTCCAAGTTTGTAGAATTCAAGGGTTATATTTATATCAAGTGTGTAATCTTGCGTACAGTGTAGATTTATTTATTTCTAAGCACTTTTGTATGTCGCTCTGGATAAGGGCGTCTGCTAAATGCCACAAATGTAAATGTAAATGTAAATCTTGGTGTGGGTCAGGATTCAAACTCATGACCTTCATTTTAAATGTCTAATGCATTAACCACTGGGCTAGCACCTTCCCCTTTACATCTCTGAATTTGCAGGGCTGAAAAGACTGACAACAGTCTTGAAGGCTTATTATTTGTAAACAATCTCACTGAATTTCATATGTTTGGAAATGGCCTTATAACCAATTGCTTTTCTAAAGTTATAACTGATTTTCTGTTCTACTTGGCATGTTGTAAACACACATCTGAATGTTCCATAACACCAAACTGTAAAATATTTGGCTTTTATAAGGGTTGTAAAATCCTTATAAGGGTTGTGTGTATCAGTTACAGTCACTTAAGGTGTCCAATTCAAGAGATACGAGTCTGCAAAAACTGCAGAAATGTGTGATGTTATCGTGTGTGTCTGTAAGTGTATCTATGTATCTAAAAAAAGTTAATTAGTCTGTGCACTAATTGTTACTGTATATTTGTATTCATTCATGTTTTTTAGGAAGCAGAAACCTCATATCGTCACGTCAGAAACTGGGAGTAATACAGAATGTTCTTTATTGTCTTACATATACAAACAAAAGCGAGTTTTGAGATGTGACTGGAGCAAAATGGCACACTTAACTGAGAGAAGCATAGCCAGGAGCATGTGTCACAGATAGACCATGCGTCAAAAACCGAGAGTAAAGTAGATAACGTTTATTTGCCTTGGTACACGGAGCAGAGTACTTCCAGAGAAGCGATGCCTGGAAACAGGTAGCATGCAGAGTATAGGGTCGGCTTGTAAATCTCTATGGTGTAACCTGTAGATTGGACGGTGAGGTGAGGGGAAACGGGGCCTCATAAAGGGAAGTGAAGATTTGGAACAGGTGTGGGTGAATAGTAGGAGGGCGAGGCTGAGCGAGTGTGCTGGGTGCAGGAGGGAGGCGTGGCTGGTGTATCTCTGACAGCATGGAAGCACAGGGAACAAGACAGGTAGGACGTCCGGGTGGTCTATGAGAATAGGACTAAGGGAAATAGGACCCTTATAAAGGGGACGGGTGTAGGTGATTTGTAGGTGGGAGAGGCTGAGTGAGAGTGTGAGTATTGGAGGGAGGCGTGAATGGTGGCTCCCTGACACATATACTGATTAATAACAATGATCAGATAATAAATAAATGACCTGCATTTACTTTTATATTAATAGTTACTCTTTGTGTAATGAACCATATCTTTGCTTAGCTTTGCTAATTTCTGAGGAACTAAAGATTTGTGCAAAGAGAAAGGAGAAAGTGGGCAGTTTGATCACTTCCTGTTTGGGATGTTAAAGCACATGAGCTTTTGGCTTCTCTGTGAAATGGGTTCTGAGAAATGAATGAAAGACTCACTTTCACACTATGTCTGTACGAAAAAAACAAACAAAAAAAACAACAACACTAAAGGAAAACTAGTGGATAAATGAATGTAGTGATTAATTTTAATAATAAAATGCAATACACATCATTAAAGGAAATTCTAAAAGGATATAAAGAAGCCACTGCTCTACAACTGCAGCTCATGTGATATTGCTTCTTTTAAAAAAAACATTAGTTTTACTTTTACTTCTGCAGCAAGCAACATCTTACCTAAACACCACCCATACTGTACATACAACCAACTTTCCTTGCAACCTTTGCAACTATAGCCATGTGGAATATAATATTGACCCTCTACTAACAACAACCATCACCCAAACAATGACCTGCAATACTTAAAAATGGCCGAGCAACCAACGTTTAAAATATACTGTTTCATTTCTGAAGAGTGGCACATGATACTGAGCGTCAATAAGAAAGTGAAAGAGTCAAAATAAGCTTGAGTTTGAAAATAAATCCTGAGTGGCTTTGGTGGTGTAGATGGTCCCCCTGTTCCAACCTCAAAGTTATCACATGTAGCATTTAGTACACTGATAAAAATTAAATGTTATGATATATGGTTTATAAGATCTACAGAAGATACAGTGGTGCAGTAGCAATGCCTGGTCAGATAATCCGACATGTAGACTCGATTTCCAGCTCAGTTTAAAGAGTCACTTTAACTTGTTTATGAAGCTGCTTGTGTCCAGGTCAAAACCAAAAGATGCTAATGGCTTGGGAGATGAAGCGAAAGTGGACGTTTGCTGAATATATAAACACCTGATGCACCTTTTCCAGGACACTCACTTCACTGAACGCTGAGCTGAAGCCATCACAGAAGAGAAAACAGGTACAGATCAACACTTTTCTAACTATTGATTCAGAAACATTAGTGCCAGTTTAAATCGGTTTACTTGCAGAATGCTTGAATATAATAGAAGGTTGATAATAAGAATGAGAATAATATTAATAAGAAGAACGGTCATGTATTCCAGCACACATCACACACAGTTTTTTTTCTGTTCATTTTTTTACGGAACTCTCGTAGATGTAGTGATATAATGTGATACAGTGTCTAATAAATGGATCAGGATGGATCTCAGTGCAGATACGATGTAATCAGTGGCCCATTCGGTGTTGTGAGTTGAAAAAACTCAAAAAAAGATATATAATTTTTATCTCCTGAGTTGTAGCCCATCTCAAATATACACTTTATTGCCAAAAGTTTGTGGACACCTGGTCATAAATATAGTATGTGCTTTTGAGAATCACATTCCACATTTAGTCCAAATTCGCCCAATTCACTCTTATAATTCTCTCTACT
>NC_139585.1:1504491-1611991 GCF_946808225.1 Silurus aristotelis | reverse complement strand
GAATTCTCCACACCAGCAGCTCAGAGAGTACAGGTTTATATTAATGCGCTCTACGTCTGGCTATAACAACACTTGCTACAACATCTTGTTCAGTCCGATCACGTTTTTTTCCAATCTTAGGTCTGATCTTCATAAAGACTTTATTCACATCATTTCAGTGAGCGATTCTTAAAATAGTTGCTGTGAAAATATACATATATTCTGATGCTGCATTTGAGCTTCTCTGTAGATGTGGATGCATCTCTGAGGTCATTGGTATGAATCTTGCCTCTGTGTGCGTGTGTAAATGATTGTGTCCTCAGATGGAATAAAACCCTATCCATTGTGTCCTCTGAGTATATGACAGGCTCTAGGCAATCTGTAAGATAAGTGGAATAGAAGATGGATTAATGGATAGATGAAGTTCCCCTTTAGGAACTGGAGCTGCATCAGAAACGCTTTGGGAATGCTTACGTGTTGTTCATGCTCTGAATCACGTATATAATCAGTCCAATGGAAAGGACCTGGGGTTTGCAAGTGAACCTGGCAGAGGGTCTGGAGATGTGCTCTTCCCTTTCTCCTTCCTCACCTGCCAGGTCCAGCGCCCGACCACAAGGTTTGGAAGCATGACTGGTTGTGTTCTATACTGGATCTACGTCAGCTGAAACACTTGTTTCAGGCTTAAGATGTTGTCCTTGAAACAGGTTGTGTCCTAAATCAGGCCCGAGGACTGGTTTGTGATCATAGATCTGAAGAATGCATACTTTCATGTAGCCATTCTTCCGGCTCACAGGAAGTTTCTGAGGTTTGCTTTCAGGGCCAAAGCTTACCAATTCAATTCAATTCATTTTTATTTGTATAGCGCTTTTAACAATGAACATTGTCTCAAAGCAGCTTTGCACAGATATTGTGGTGATTAAAAGTGAATATGTTCTTTATGAGTAAGTTTGTCCCTGATAAGCAAGCCGTTGGCGAATGTGGCAAGGAAAAACTCCCAGAGACGGCATAAGGAAGAAACCTTGAGAGGAACTAGACTCAAGAGGGAATCCATCCTCATCTGGGTTGCACCGAATGTCCATCAATTACCAATATCAGGTCCTTCAGTTTGGTCTTTCCCTCTCCCCCCGCATCTTCACGCTTGGATGCGGCACTGGCCCCTCAGACGATCGATGATCGAGATGTCATTCTTGCCCACATGAAGAAATTTGGGTTAAGACTCAACGCCAAAAAGAGTGTGCTTTCTCCATCACAGAGAACCACTTACTTAAGAATCGAATCCCATATTACACCTATGTGGGCACTTTTGTCCCCTACTTGTGTTGAGTCCATCCTCACGGTCGCCAAGACGGAAGGCCAGTCACTCATTGTAAAGCAGTTTCAAAAACTGTTGGGTCTGATGGCAGCAGCATCCAATGTGGTTCCACTTGGTCTCCTGCACATGAGACCCCTTCAGTGGTGGCTCAAGACCTGAGGATTCTCTTGGAGGGGCAGTTTACTTCATTCAAGGTATACAAGTTTACACGGAGAGCCCTACTTGCCTTAGATGGTTGTAGAGAGCCTGGGTTCCTGTCTCAGGGCCCCATGCTGGAAGTTTCTGGGTGTCGCATAACACTTATGTCCCTAACGGGGTGGAAAACGGTCATAAGTGGCCGCTCCGCTGAAGGATTCTGGGGGAGGCCATGGTGTAAACAACACCACTTAGATCTAGTTAATTGCCCAGTCAGTTCAGTGTTGGAATACATTTTGCCAAAGGGTTGGCTCTATCCACCCTGAAGGTTTACGTGTCTGCCATTGTGGCCTGTCATGCCCCCCTCACAGGGCAGTCGCTGGGTGAGAACCCATTGGAGACACGCTTTCTCCGATACAACTTAGAGTGCCTGCATGGGACTTGGCCATTGTCTTGGAGGCCCTGTCAAAGCTTCCCTTTGAGCCTCTGACCGAGGTGCCTTTGAGGTTCCTCACAGTTAAGACTGAGAATCTCTTGGCCACCTCCTCTCTCAAGAGAGTAGGGGGCCTTCAGGCCTTATCTGTGGCTTCTTCTTTTCTGGAATTCACTCCAGGCTTGGCCAGTGCCTTCCTCTATCCTAGATTATGTTCCTAAGGTACTCTTAGTCGTCCTATAACCTGTGATGCTCCAGGCATTTTCTCCTCCTCTTTTTTAGGCCTCAGACCAGGAGAAGCTTAACCAACATACATCTACATAACTGACCTGTAGAATAAGTAGAGCAGCTGCTCGTCTGCTATAGCCCTCTAAGGAGAGGTCTCCTTGTGAATAAGCAGATGCTAAGCAGATGGATTGTGGATGCTATTTCTTCCTCTTTTTTAGGTTCATTTGTCTTGACCTTAGTGCCACTCCTGGCCCCTCTGTCCTTCCTCCCGCTGACACTAGCTGTGACCATCCACACTGACTCTAGTTCCCAAAGCATTTCTGACGCAGCTCTATTTCCTGAAGGGGAACGTCTCCAGATTACGTATGTAATCATGGTTTCCTGAGGGAACAAGCTGCTGTGTCTCTATGCCACACTGCCTGCATCCCTGCTGCGCTTCCTTTGCTTTTCAGAAGCTAGCACTGGTTTTACTCCATGTGCTTTTATTCTTCCTAGTCATGATGTCACCCCACTGGTGATGGCGTGCTTTCCATTGGACTGATTATACATGTGATTCAGAGCATGGACAACACAGCAGCGTCTCGTGCCCTCGGGGAACCATTTTTACATACGTAACCAGGAAATGTTTTTATTGCACCTAGTGGTGAAAAATAGGAACTGCTTTATTAACAGAGTTTACAGAGTGAGCGAATACACACTCACTTTACTGCTTCACATATATCAAAAATAATAAAAATGTTTATACAGCTCTTGGTGTTGTGCATGTGTGTGTGTGTGTGTGTGTGTGTGTGTGTGTGTGTGTGTGGTGGGGGGGGGGCAGCGGATGAGATCCTTACAATAAAGGTAATCCAAACTAATCTTATCTAATCTATTCATTAGATTTTCTGTCCAAATTGTAATTGGAAAAGGAGGATTATTTAGTGGTTAGTATCCATACAGCAGAAATGTGTGTGTGTGTGTGTGTGTGTGTGTGTGTGTGTGTGTGTGTGTGTTGTTTCCCGACAAAAATACTATGAAAACAGAACTTAAATTCGTCTCTATTGTCTAATGCCGAATATTCACGGCTAGCGTTGTTTATGTTTTGTTGAAAAGTCTACAAAGTCTACTTTCTCTTTCAGTGGTGAAAACGACTCGATCTTCATCTACCTATCAGACCATGGAAATAAAGGGATCTTTCACTTCCCCAACTCCACAGTTAGTAAATTTTCTCCTGCTTCTCTTCCATATTTCTGTACGCAGCTCTGCATTTTTGCATGTGGTGTTGTGGAGGTGGAACATCACAATAGTAAACTGTTTTTATTTCTTTAAAATTGATTAGTGATAAAAAACACTATCAATTAGAGAACCAGATCCTTCTAATAATACATGCTGATCTTCTCTTCCTGTTACAGCTTTATGCACATGATCTAATTAACACGGTGAAGACCATGTCCAAGAACCGCAAATTCTCAAAGGTGCGTATTTTATCTCCTGATTTATATTTAAGTATCCCAGGGCTCAAGGATGAGGAGTAAAGTATTGAGATGTGAAAAGGTTTCTGAGGAGGAACATTAAGATCCAGACTGTCTGGGTCTATAACAACTTCAAGATGTTGTCTTAATATCACAGATCAGAATTCTGTTAGAAATGTATTAAATCAGAGATCTGATCAAAAGCGATAAAAATATCTCTGAAATCGGACTGAAGTCAGAATTCACATCAAAATGTCAGATATCAGAAATGTAATCAATATCAGAACACAGTGAAGGTCAAACACAAACGCAGCTCAGACCTCAAACTAATAACTCGTGATGAGTCGTTTATGAACGAGTCTTTAATGTGACTCAGAAGAATGAGGACTTTCATTGGACGCACACAAGCAAAGCATAACAAAATCTCTGTAGGTTATGTACAGGAAACAGAATCGAGTAGTTCATCTCTCGACTCTTCCGGGCCGAGTTGTTCGCTATGCAGTGCATTTTTTGGTCCAAATCTTGATATTATGTTAAAATAATTATGAGAATCATGTGAACAATGAACTAACGATACTCACCAGAAGATATGAGAGATGAAGCTACTCATTCTGTTTATCATCATTTATCTTCAGCTACATTGTCATTTTTTGAATGATTGGAATTATAGTTAAAGTTGGTGAATGTAGACATGTTGTGGATCTGATTATTGAAAATGTAACATTTTGCTTTATTTCTGATCCAAAGGAACCAAATGACTCAAAAAGGATTTGTTCATTTTGATGAACGAGATTTAAAGAACCGAGTCACTAAAATGATCCGATCTTCCCATGGCTACTATTGACTGGAGAATTCATATGATTTTATAGCGAGCAATCAGGAATTGAGTGGAGTAGAGTAATTGCAGCAACAGTTCAGAAGTTAAGATGCCCTCTGGTGGCCAGGAGGAGAAATTTTTATCATTTATTCCATATTTTTTTTAAAGACCACAGATTACACCACAACTCTTGCTAGATTCTGATTGGTCAAACAAAGTTGATAAATTTTTAATAACAGCCCTGCATCTGAGTGATTTATTTACCAGCAATGTACCATTAATTTTTTTAGGTATTAAAGAATGTTGTCAATCTTCTCATCAGTTTATATTTACATTAAATATAAAAATGTCAGCAGTCATTTAGCTCATACTCACATCCTCCCTTCTTCATTATTTCATGCCATCATCACCGTCACTGTTACACTAATGACAATCGGATTTATTTCACCACAACCACCACCACTACACCACCATCACGACAAACCATTTACCCCACAATCCACAATCAAAGATCTCAACTGTTCCTATTTAAATCCCACAGCACATCTGTTCAACTTTCTTCAAGAGTTTGACTGGAATCTGTCATATATCATTTTGCTCCATGTATTGGGATCATTTGCAATGTAATTTGAATCTCATTTAAAACATCTCCTCACATCACACCAGTCTTTTAGCAGTTCCACCATCTACCTGTTCCAGTGAACATTAAGTCCTTCTTCTGACACAAAAAGTCCTACATGTCCTACAGTAGCTCCACCCTGTTTAGCTGAGCTTCAAGATGATTATTAATGACCATTGTTACAGTTATAGCATCTAATGTTATAATGTCAAGCTTTGATGCTTATCCTTGATGTTCTCTGTTTGTTCTTTATACTAATTTCTATATGAAATTATACCAAATTTTAAAGCGTATTTTATGTCATTCAATAGAAAATCCTGTTTAGGTTAGGGTGATGCTAAAGCTAACCAGTTGTAACATCTGTGCATCTGGTCTCAGTCTTGTTACTGCCTTGTCTTGGATTTTCTCGGACAATGCTGTCTCAAATCTTGACTTAAACTTTGTATTCTTGGTCTTGATTTCAGACTCCGTTATCTGGTCCCCTGCATTCACTGTCTCATCCTTCACTCTGATTCCAATATCTTAGTCTTGTCTCAGCCTTCATGTGATTCCATTGTCTTGATCTTGACTCAGATTCTTGTTTGCCCAGACCGAATTGTCTTGGTTTTGATTTAGACTCCATTGTCTCAACCTTTGACTCAGCCTCCATTGTCTCATTCTTCACTTTGACTCATGTGTCTCTGTCTTGTCTCAGAATCCATTATCTTGGTCTTGGCTCAGACCTGCCTTATAGATTGGTTTTGAACTCAACATTAATTAAAAGCTTTATTTGTGATGATGTCAGTGTGAGATATTTACTGCTGCAGGAACATCAAATCCCAGTAACAGGAGTTTTATATAAATGCAGGAAAAGAAATCCAAAGGGTTCGACAACAGTATAGTCTAACAACAGGTAACGGTCCGGGGTTCAACAAATAACAGGAACTAGTGTGGGCAAAAAAACCCCCAGGAAACAGAAACAAGCACACACCCAGAGATAAGTGATACTAAAATTACAGAACAACAGAAAAAGGATCTGAGTGTACTGATGAAATGAGTCATTATATTTACTGTGTGTGTGTGTGTGTGTGTGTGTGTGTGTGTGTGTGTGTGTGTGTGTGTGTGTGTGTGTGTGTGTAATCAGAACGAGGTTAAAGGTGATAGCGATGGTGATGACTGGGTGTTGTAGTCCTCAGTGGTCATTTTGTAGTCTGCAGTTATGTAAAGAAAATGTGTTTATTGTTGTGCATTTATATTTTTGTGTGTGTGTGTGTGTGTGTGTGTGTGTGTGTGTGTGTGTGTGTGTGTTTGCAGATGGTCATTTATTTGGAATCGTGTCATTCTGGATCAATGCTGAATCATCTGTCTGACAGCAACGGTTAGTGCAATATGAATCGGAATAGATTTTCTGTAAAGTCCTGCTTCTGATGTTCAGGGTTGTTCTTCTCACGTGTCTTAAAGGGCTTTATCTTTTTTTCTTTCAGTGTATGCAGTTTCTTCGTGCAGGCCTGATGAATATACCTATGCTTGTTTCTTCGACAAGGAAAGAAATACCTTCCTGTCTGATCTGTTCAGCATTAACTGGCTACAGCACATGGACACAGTAAGAGTTTAGAGCATTATTTTGAGGAATTCATACTTTAATCACACTTTTTACACCAATAAGATGTACGTAGAATTTGTACATATTTTGTAAAGTATTTGAATTAAACACCACTCGTTTACTTCTTCATTTTGCTTTAAAGGTAAAACTCACCATGACTTCATTTGGAGAGCAGTTTTCCTACCTGGAGAAAAAAGTGAGTAAGGATGCGAAGAAGGTCGGCGTGGCTGAGACACCGTGTAACTATGGGGACAAGGTGTGTGTAAATAAAATAAATAAAAGTAGTATTCTTTATATCATTATGATATTTTAATTCAAAAAGTGAAGCATTACATGATTTAAAGAAAATCCACAACATTGAAACAATTCCACAAATTACAAAAAGCTTTTATTCCACATTATAATCACCAACGTTTAATTTTTTTTATGAAAAATAAATGTTATTGGCAATGTTGCAAATAAAACGAGTGTCCTATTTCTTCTTCCTCACTGGGTGTGTTTTTTAGAGCATACTGAAGTTAATGTTGAGTGAATTTTTTGGAGGCTCCCCCGGCTCGGTTAGCGAGACCTGCACGTCCCAGCTCGTGCATTTTGAAGTATCGGATGTTGTAGACATTACAGAAGTTCCTCTGATACTCCAAGAAAACAAGGTGAAAAAAGAACAGGACCCGGAAAAACGTCAGGCCCTGCAAAAGCAATACGAGGATCTTAAAAATGTGAGTAATCCTCTTCTTACTGTACTGCATTATTTACCGTTCTGAATTCTGAACAGATTCACTCTCACCGTATCCACACCCTGACTTAAATATGGATACATCAAAATAACCCTGTAATATATAAATAAAAAACAGTGTGGAGCTGTTACGCTAAAATACTACATGATGAACAGGTGATGTGGTGAAGTGATGAAAAGTTGTTTATGGCTTTATAAACATATCCATTTTAAACTAATGGTTAATTACAAAAACCTGAACTTCACTTCTGTTGGCTGTTCATCTAAAGGCCAATATCAAACCTCCCTTTTAGTTTAAATCCCAGAAAAGGTTGCAGCAGAACAGTAGAGTGCCACCCAGAGGAGAATGAGGTTTCTTCTTACATTTACCTTGGCTGCATTTAGCAGACGTCTGTGTCCAGAGCGACGTACAAAAGTGCTTTGAGTTTTTAACAATGAATAAATCTACACCGGTACGCCAGATTACAAACTTAATATAAATCAGACTATAACTCTTGATTTTTACAAAGCAAGATCATCTTGAAGTTTCCTCCTCATGCAATCTCAGGGAGATTTTTTTTACCACAGTCCCCACTGACTTGCTTATTAGGGAAAAATTTACAATTACAAGGAACAAACTTATAATCTTTGTAAAGCTGCTTTAAGACAATGTCCATTGTTAAAACTGAATTAAGTTGAAAGTTACGCTCAATCCTACATAAGACATTCTTAAAAGACACACTGTTTTGCTCCAAGACTGATTTCATGTACGTACATATATATGAAATAAAATAAATAAAAATTTTAATAAAATGTAAATGCAGAACATTTTTATTATTGGAATTTTAGTGCCTATAACTTATTATCTTTTTGATCAAAATAAACTCTGCATAGTGAAGCACAAAGTGTCTTCTTTCCTAAAATACCTCAATTGTTTATGTAGCACACTGTTGTCAGGAACATTTTAATTAGGCAGGTTTTCATCTGTGAGTCCCAAAAGTGGGGGCTTAATCCCACCCATTATATAAAATAAAACCACTCACACATGCATATTTGGGTGTTGAGATTTTTTATTTTGTGATAATTTACATATTAATATGTAGCAGTCGCTTTTGTCTGTTTGGATTAAAATTGTATAATGCAATCTCATTTGTAGAAGAGGAAGATGATGGATGAGGCACTGCAGAAGATTGCTGAGCGTACAAACGCTTTACAAGCTCTTACCAGAAAACATGAGGTGACTCGAACGTACGAACTCAAAGTGGTGGCTGAGCATTTCAAGAAAAATCTCTTCAACTGGGAGAAGGAGCCGGTAAGTATATACATGCAGCATATACATTATATGTATTATGTGTTTGTGGACAAATGATCAACAGATTGCTATGTGCTTCTTAAACAACGCATTCCACATTTAGTCCCCGTTTGCTATTATAATAATCTCCACTCTTCTGGGAAGATGTTCCACTAGATTTTGTTTGTGTCAGGTACTGATGTGGGTGAGATGAGGCCTAGGGTGCAGTCAGCTTTTCAATTTATCCCAAAGGTGTTCAATAGAGTTAAGATCAGGGCTCTATAGTGGGTCCCTCAGGATCTTCCACTCATCCAACACCAGATCTTTATGAAGCTGTCTTGGTGAACAGGGGCATTGTCATGCTGGAACAGGTTTGGGTCTCCCAAATCATGTATCCTAAAACTAGTGTCCATATAGTGTAGGTGTGTTTTTGTTGTACTTGCCAGACTTAAAGTGTAGAAAAGTTCTGTTTTAAAATGGAGCAAGTCCAGGAACCGGGATTGACCAGCGATGGGGGTGAAGTGATGACACCGGCAAGGCCGAGGGGGATTTGGGGGATCTACGATGGTGGCAAGACCATAGATATATGGAATAATGACAGTAAGGCCAGAGGCGGAGTGAGCATTAACATCATCATTAATGTTAACAGCATTAATATATCAATTGTAAGGTTAAACCATGGATCTTCAACCAGGGGTCCTCAACACCCGGCACAAACATCAAAGATAAAATATTAAATTTTATAAAGATTATAATTATTGCATTAAAGTTCTTTTAAAATTAAAGCTGATGTTCATGTAAAGGTATAACAGATAGTAAAAAGTAAGTTTTAATAGAGTTACAGTTTTAATTATCTTTATGTAACTAATGTAATATTATTGCTTTCTATTAATATCAGTAGCTGTGTTTAACACATTTTGTATCAGGGGTCCTGCTCCATGTCTCTATCACCTAATGGGTCCTTGACTCATCTCTCTCTCTCTCTCTCTCTCTCTCCCTCTCTTTCTCTCTCTCCCTCCCTCTCTCTCTCTCTCTCTCTCTCTCTCTCTCTCTCTCTCTCTCCCTCCCTCCCTCTCTCTCTCTCTCTCTCTCTCTCTCTCTCTCTCTCTCTCCCTCTCTCTCTCTCTCTCTCTCTCTCTCTCTGTCTCTCTCCCTCTCTTTCTCTCTCTCTCTCTCTCCCTCCCTCTCTCTCTCTCTCTCTCTCTCTCTCTCTCTCTCTCTCTCTCTCTCTCTCTCTGTGCAGTTTGTTGTCACTCGTTCTCACCTGCAGGTGTTAGTGAATCTGTGCGAGTGTGGTTTGGAGGTTGAGAGGTATTTAATGAATTTCACTTTTTCAGAATTGAATCTGGAATGAAACACCACCAGTCATTTCTTTTTATATTTCTAATTACACTTATTTTTTGTTTGTTTCCTTCAGCATCACTGAAGCCATCAGTCACGTGAGCCGGGAGATTACTTTCTGAAAACCTCAGGGTTTTTTTTCTTACTGGTGAAGCACAAATCATCGTGATGTATTTCTAACAAGAAAAAAAATAAACTTTTAATTCTTTATTGTAACAAAAATCACACAAATCCAGTCATTGACCAAAATAAAGAACTTGCAAAGAAATGAGTTTATTTATTGAATGAGTTTATTTCAAGAGTAACATAGATGATTTGTACACATGCACACACATCATCCACTTCGAGGCAGTGCAAAGATCCATGCTGTAGGGGCAATTAGCTCATTAATCTTATTCATAAAAAGAACATTGTCCTGCCCAGTGTCAGTCCAGTCCCAAAGATCTTTACTTCTGCTTTATCAGGTCCGAATTTGGCACCGCTCAAATCCCAGACCCAGCTTGGCTTCAACTGGTCCAGCTGCAGCTGATACACTTCCAAGCTCAGCTCAAAGCATGGATGCTGATCCTGTCTTCTTAGTTGTGGTTTCTACAGAAGCACTTGGACCTTTAGCGTCAATTGCCCAGATGCCATTCGTTGCTTTGGCTGTGGTATGAGAGGAATTTAATGTTACAAGAAAATGAATAAACTTCACGGTGATAACAGTTCACTACCTCATCTCTACTCGAAGCTCTTTAGTGATAAACACAAATACATGTTTGTGACTCCCTGACAGCGATGATGCAGTTTAAAGTGATAAAATAATACCTCCGATTCCAAGAGAACTTTCCACAACAATACAATCCAATTAGGAATATTATATAAAATGACAAAATGTAGAAGTTACACTGAAATAACACAGGCTTCATTATTGTAAGCGTACGTTTTTTTTTTCTTTTCGCATTTTCAGTGAGAAAACACTGTAAATTCACACTGGAATACTAAAGATGGAAAAAAGAAAGTGTTAATAATTGTAGTTTCTGAAATCAGGTAAGAGGTTATGTCACGTATACACAGGCAAGGAATTCTTAATAAAGTGGCACATATTTGCTTCATAACCTACATAAGCAAACAAAATAAAAAGAGCTGTATGAATGTCACTGTTCATAATGCAGTGAAGATACAGTGCAGTATTTCAGCAGGATCTTTTTAAGCATTTATCAGATTTATGCAGTTTGTTAATGAGCAGAGCTGCAGTTCAGAACATTTATAAATGACATATTCATTAAATGCATTATAATGGATGTAAAGATAGTCTTTTATTATTACAATATAACACTCAAAATTCATTCCATATTTATCTGATTATTAACACTATTTCTCACCTGTCTTATCTCCTGTGATGCTTTAGTTTCTAAGGAAATGCATCAGAAGCTTTTATAACAGTTATCTTTAGCTGTCACTTTTGGACTGAGTCATCACCAGGGTTCTGAATTCCTGTAAATGGTGCATTTATACAAACTAATATACTCATCAAAGCTGTTTAACTGAATTGAACCCCTGCCACATTTCCTGTTATTTCTATGTAACTAATAGCACCTGATGTACTGTAGATAATAACATAAAACCAAAATATAATTAGTGGTTGGAGACACATTCTTATACTCCAGTACTCATGTTAGTTCTCACTCTCCAGTGTTCTGTATTGTTGAAAGATTTATGATCAAACTCTTGATGTCACCCAAATGAGGATGGGTTCCCCTTCTGAGTCTGGTTCCTCTCAAGGTTTCTTCCTCATTACATCTAAGGGAGTTTTTCCTTGCCACAGTCACCACGGTGCTCATCAGGGACAAACACACACCATTCACCTTCACTGTTGATTTCTGTAAAGCTGCTTTGAGACAATGTCTGTTGTGAAAAGCGCAATAGAAATAAACTTGACTTGACTTGACATTTACTGTGCAAAAATAAATATTACTTTCTGAAATTTGCTTTAAATAATCAAATTAATCTTAAATTTTTTATGTCACTGAACTGTTGAAACTGTATACTTAGTAAGAGCAGTAGTGAGAATAAACCAGAGTTGCATTTATGTGAGTGAAGTGCATCATTGGAATCAGTTGTGTTCAGTCAATATGCTGTTAAATTTTACAGCTGCAAGTGCATGTGCATTGTAGACATTTATTTAAGCTCACTTTGGAAACTAATAACGAGTTATGCATGAACGATTCATTTACAAAACTGATTTCAAAAACGTTGGGACACGGAACAAATAAATAAAAACAGAATGCAATGATGTGGAAGTTTCAAATTTCAAAATTTTATTCAGAATACAACATAGACGACATATCAAATGTTTAAACTGAGAAAATGTATCATTTTAAGGAAAAAAATGGGTTGATTTTAAATTTCATGGCATCACCACATCTCAAAAAAGTTGGGACAAGGCCGTGTTTACCACTGTGTGGCGTCCTCTCTTCTTTTTATAACAGTCTGCAAATGTCTGGAGACTGAGGTCTAATACAGGCTTCTAGTTGCTCAACTGTCTCAGGTTTTCTTTATCGCATCTTCCTCTTTATGATGCACCAAATGTTTTCTCTGGGTGAAAGATCTGGACTGCAGGCTGGACATTTCAGTACCCGGATCCTTCTTCTACACAGCCATGATGTTGTAATTAATGCAGTATGTGGTCTGGCATTGTCATGTTGGAAAATGCAAGGTCTTCCCTGAAAGAGACGACGTCTGGATGGGAGCATATGTTGTTCTAGAACTTGGATATACCTTTCAGCATTGATGGTGTCGTTCCAGATGTGTAAGCTGCCCATGCCACACGCACTCATGCAACCCCATAGCAGGCTTTTAAACTGAGCGCTGAGAACAACTTGGGTTGTCCTTATTCTCTTTAGTCTGGAGGACATGGCGTCCCAGTTTTCCTTAAAGAACTTCAGCTTTTGATTCGTCTGACCACAGAACAGTTTTCCACTTTGCCACAGTGCATTTTAAATGAGCCCTGGCCCAGAGAAAACGCCTGAGCTTCTGGATCATGTTTAGATACGGCTTCTGTTTTGACCTATAGAGTTTTAGCCGGTGACGGTGAATGGCACGGTGGATTGTGTTCACCAACAATGATTTCTGGAAGTATTCCTGAGCCCATGTTGTGATTTCCATTACAGCAGCATTCCTGTATGTGATGCAGTGCCGTCTGAGGGCCCAAAGGTCACGGGCTTCTCGTATGGTTTTCCAGCCTTCACCCTTACACACAGAGATTGTTCCAGATTCTCTGAATCTTTGGATGATATCACTGTATCACTGTAGATAATGAGAACTTTAAACTCTTTGCAATTTTTCTCTGAGAAACTCCTTTCTGATTTTGCTCCACTATTTATCACCGCAGCATTGGGGGAATTGGTGATCCTCTGCCCATCTTGACTTCTGAGAGATACTGCCACTCTGAGAGGCTCTTTTTATACCCAATCATGTTGCCAATTGATCTAATAAGTTGCAAATTGGTCCTCCAGCTGTTTCTTATATGCACATTTAACTTTTCCCGCCTCTTATTGCTTCCTGTCCCAACTTTTTGGAATGTGTAGCTCTCATGAAATGCAAAATGAACCAATATTTCGTGTGACATTTCAAAATGTCTCACTTTCAACATTTGATATGTTTCTATATTCTATTGTGTATAAAATATAAGTTTATGAGATTTGTAAATTATTGCATTCCTTTTTTATTTACAATTTGTACAGTGTCCCAACTTTTTTAAATCCATCAGTCTCCACCAGTCTCCACCAGTCTGCATCAGTTACCATCAGTTTTCACAAGTCTGCATCAGTTACCATCAGTCTCCATTAGTGTCCACCAGTCTCCATCAGTCTGCATCATTTGCCATCAGTCTTCACCAGTCTCCCTCAGTCTCCACCAGTCTGCATCAGTTGCCATCAGTATCCATCAAACTCCACCAGTCTGCATCAGCCTCCAACAGCCTTGATCAGTCTACATCAGGCTCCACCAGTCTCCACCAGTCTTCACCAGTCTCCATCATCCTCCACAATTCTGCATTAGTCCGCATCAGTTACCATCAGTCTTCACCAGTCTCCATCAGTCTCCACCAGTCTCCATCAGTTGATAATTCAGCAGACTAAATGAAACTAAGTGAATATCTTGGTTGCATTCTTTTGAACATCCAGTACACAGTTATAAAAGGTATTATGATGGTACTCTCTGGTGTCACCCAAATCAAATTAAATCAATTCAAAACAAATTTTGTTTGTCACATACGCATTTATACAGAGTACAACATGTAATGAAATGATTGTTACGACTGTCCAACATGTAAACATGTAAATAGAAATTAAATAAATAAAAAATATCCCTAACCCTAGATAAACTCTAACAAGTATAGAAGTTCCTCTCATGGTCTCTTTCTCATATCGTACACCTCCAATCAATTATAATCATGACTTCATCTCAACCAAACATCCTGAGGATGGAGAATTCCCCAAACAGATACACAATAAAAGAGGAAGTTGAATTATGTGAAACTGGGTTCCTGAGGGGAAAAACTAACAAACTCTGATGCCCTTCTTCTTTCTTGTAAAACTGTATGCTGGTAATTTGTGTAAAACATATTGTGCTATAGAAATATAATAGTATATAATATTATAATGTTCCTGCTTTAGTAAATAAATAATTATTCACTTATTATATTGAGTTGAAACACTAATGATTCTCACCAGTGTTTTATTACCACCAGTCTGTTTAACTGTATCTCTGTGCACTCGCAGATTATGAAGCACACACACACACACACACACACACACACACACACACACACACACACACACACACACACACACACACACACACACACACACACACACATTCCCAGCATTCAGTTAGACAAGAAAGAAGAAGTGAATGATATCAATATGACTGTGTAGAATTGCCAGTCCAGTCTAATGATTTTAATAAATTGACTGTATGAATGTAAAACTCATCAATTTGTAGTCGGGTTTGTACATTATAACAAGGTAAATTACAGCTTGACGTAAATTTATTGTCTGAGATCATTTACAGCCTGAGGGAAATTATAAAATGTAGTAAATTCCCACCTGAGGTAAAATAGTACCTAACTTAAATTCTAAAATGAAGCAAATTAAAATAAAATAAAAGTCAATTTTTACCCGAAGTAAATTATAGCCTATAAAATTGAAGAAAATTATAGTCAGTGAATTATAAAATGAGCACATTTCAGTTAAATGTTAATCTGAGGTCAATTTCATCCTGGTGCAAATTATAACATGAGGTAAAATAATGACTGAACTAATTTATAGTTCAGTTTACTGCAGACTATAATAATGAAGTCAATTATATTTTGAGATAAATTTTTTACTTTCAGCATAACGTAAATTAATATCAGAGGTAAACTGAGAAATGAGGTACATTATACGTATAATTGTTGTTCTATGAACTTTAAATTTATTTCCACAATGCTCAAAAAATACATTTAAGACCAGAATAAAGAAGTTGCAAAGAAATAAGTTTTACATTTTACACACATTTATTGTCCACTTTATTAGGAACACCTACACATTAATACAGCCATCATGTGACAACAAAAAAACATAAAATTAATGCAGCTTCCGTTAATGATCACATCAAATTTCAGAAAGAATCACTTTAAACTTCTTATAAAAATAATCCACTTTACATTCAGAAAAATTTAATTTTAGCCTCACTTCCAAAAAGTGACACTCCAATTGTGCTGCCCAGTGTCACTCCTGTACCTAGAAACTTTAATTCTACTTTAGTGGGTCCAATTGTGACACCAGTATCGATCCCCAGACCCAGCTTTGCTTCAACTGGACCAGCAGCAGCTGCTACACTTGCAAGCTCGGCTTGAAGCATGGCTCCTGCTTCCAGACCGTTAGCCTCAGCCTCAGCAGAAGCATTTGGACCTCTAGCTGCAACTGAGAAGATGTTCCACGCTGCTCCAGCTCGTCCGACACCAGCCTCAGCAATGGCTCCAGCTTTTGGGATGCGCTTTCCAGGTTCATTATTAAAAGCATGAGCGTACGAGTCCGTGTCAGCGTACATTCCATCAGCGTACGCCTCTGCTGGTCTGTCTATGTTATCAATTATCTCGAAGATGCCTTGTGCTGTAGCAACTGCAAGATGTTTTGAAAGAATCAGAATTAAAAACCATAATGAGATAAAGTTTATCACACTGCTGCTGAGTTCTGGATTGTGATTGGTCAGAAGGTGTTGATCAATTCTCTAATCAACAGCAGCTCTGACAATAGTGCAGATTTATATTTATAAGCAACTCCACATTCTTCATCTCTAACTCCTCACTCTATCATTTACATCAATAACATCATATACAGTACATTGTTTATTTCTAACACAACTAGAAGCTCTTTAGTGATAAATGTAGGGAATTAATATGTTTCTGTGTTGCTCTGTTTGGCAGTGATGATGTGGTTAGAATGAAAAATTAATGGTCACAAGTGTGAAACTACATAAAATTTCAGAATTTTTTCAAACAAAAATATAAATTCAATTATTGGAAGCTTACGTTTCTTTAATTTTCTTTTAGGTTTTTGGCATTTGACAGGCATTTTCAGAGAGAAACCACTGGAAATTTACACAGGAAATCTGGGAAATAGAAATAAAAGGAGAATGAGACAAAAGTGTATTTTTTTTTTTTATTCATTCAGACTTCATCTGCTTAAATGTGAATATTTTAATATTTTAATAATCTTAGAAATTAAAATGCTAAACAATAACTTACTATACAAAAAAATGCTATACAATAACTTAAATAACAAAACTTCTTTCAATAAAATGTAAAACCCAAAAATTACTAAAATTAAATTAGTAATGTGTTGTTTATTACCTGCTTTGTTTGTTGTGAGTGTGTGTCCTGAGTAAATGTTCTGAGGAGATCACCGCTTTTATACCCAACAATATCTTTCACTTTTGGTTCATCATCTGAGTCATCAGCAGGTGGTTTTACATTCTTCAAAAATGGTTGATTTATTGAAATCAGTAGACTAGACTGAGAATTCTACAACTTCCTGCTAATATTATCGATGTACAAAACATGTTTTAATGTCAGACATCCATTTACTGTACTGTGTGAATATAAGGAATTACTGTGTCTTTAGTGAAATGTAAAACAATGAGGATGGTTTAGATTAACACATTTCCACAGTGTGTGCATTCTCCACCATTCTCCACCAGTCTCCATCAGTCTTCAACAGTCTCCATCATTCTCCATTAGTCTTCACCATTCTCCACCAGTCTCCATCAGTCTTCAACAGTCTCCATCATTCTCCATTAGTCTTCACCACTCTCCATCAGTCTCCATCAGGTTTCACAAGTCTGCATTATTTACCATCAGTCTGCACCAGTCTCCACCAGTCTCCACTAGTCTTCACCAGTCTCCACCAGTCTGCATCAGTTACCACCATTCTCCACCAGTCTCCAAGAGTCTTCACTAGCCTACATCAGTCTCAATCAGTCTCCACCATTCTTCACCAGTCTCTATCAGTCTTTACCAGTCTTCACCAGTCTACATCTTTCTCCATGAGTCTCTATCAGTCTCCACCAGTCTCCATCAGTCTTCACCAGTCTCCACCAGTCTCCATCAGTCTCCATCATCCTCCACCAGTCTTCAATTCAATTCAATTCAATTCAATACAATTCAATTCAATTCATGTTTATTTGTATAGCGCTTTTAACAATGAACATTGTCTCAAAGCAGCTTCACACAGATAATGTGGTGATTAAACGTAAATATGTTCTTTGTAAGTATGTTTGTCCCTGATGAGCAACTGTGGCAAGGAAAAACTCCCCGATATGGCATAAGGAAGAAACCTTGAGAGGAACCAGACTCAAGAGGGAACCCATCCTCATCTGGGTTGCACCAAATGTCCATTTGAAGCAGATATACAATGCTGCGGGGTACAGTGATGATGATTAGAAGCAAACTGTATTCCTGAGTCAGTGCAGCAGACCGCTGACACCAACTACAGTCCAATCCATCCTCAAAGCACCCGTTCTACTCCGGAATTACATGGAACCACCCAAGGTGTTGATGAGAGACCGCCCCAAGCTGCACAGAAGTGTGAAGATCCACGGAAGGGAGAGGGGCAGGAACAGTGGTCACTGGAGCCTCAGGAGCATGTTTAACTCGACCGAGAGAGAGAGAGAGAGAGAGAGATAGAGAGAGAGAGAGAGAGAGAGAGAGAGAGAGAGAGAGAGAGAGAGAGAGAGAAAAGGGTGACAGGAAGAGAAGGATATGGATTATTAAGTGTCCCTATTGGTGTATGAAAGTTTATGTCACTGTGCAGTTTGGACTCCGGCAAGACTCGCTATGGCAGCATAACTAAAAGGGAGAACCAGAAGGTAACACAGACATGAGGGATCTCTGGGATAAGAGACGACCCACCACACCACCGTCAACGAACCCGAGTGAACGTGTGAATGTGAGGGGACGACAGCATACAAATATACCATTTCACCAAACACTCTATATCCATGCTCCCTCCAGATCTTCACCAGTCTCCATCATCCTCCATCAGTCTTTAACAGTCTACATCTTTCTCCATCAGTCTCCACTAGTCTCCACCAGTCTCCACTAGTCTCCACCATTTTCCATCAGTCTCCACCAGTCTGCATCAGTTACCATCAGTCTCCACCAGTCTACACCATACTCCACCAGTCTCCAAGAGTCTTCACCAGCCTACATCAGTCTCAATCAGTCTCCACCAGTCTTCACCAGTCTCTATCAGTCTTCACCACTTTACATCATTCTCCACCAGTCTCTATCAGTCTTTATCAGTCTCCACCAGTCTCCATCAGTTTCCACCAGTCTCCACCAGTCTCCATCATCCTCCACCAGTCTCCATCAGTTGATAATTCAGCAGACTAAATGAAACTAAGTGAATATCTTGGTTGCATTCTTTTGAACATCCAGTACACAGTTATAAAAGGTATTATGATGGTACTTTCTGTTGTCACCCAAATCAAATTAAATCAATTCAGAACAAATTTTGTTTGTCACAAACGCATTCATACAGAGTACAACATGTAATGAAATGATTGTTACGACTGTCCAACATGTAAACATGTAAACAAAAATAACAAATAAAAAATGTCCCTAACCCTAGATAAACTATAACAAGAATAGAAGTTCCTCTCATGGTGTCAGGGATTCACCTGCCATGCCCCCTTCGGTGGCTCTCTATGCCGCCGCTCTTTCTGGAGCTCCAGGCATAACTATGCACACCTGAAGCTCATCATCACTCCACCCCGCTCCTACATAAACCCCTCTCTCACATTTACCCCCGTTCATTATTGAATGTGTTAGATGTTATGTACTGCTGCATGGTTTCACGGTTGCATGCAGTACTCTACGGTTTCCGTTCCATTCCGTTCCATTCGGACTCTACCATCCGGTACCGGTTGCGTTTCTCCTCCCCGTGCATTTCGGATCAGCTACGCTTCTACCCAAGCACACCTTCGGACCCTTGCAAGAACTTGTGTGTCCGTGAGTGCGTGTGTGTTTGTGCACGCATGTGTGTGTGTGTTTGTGTATATTTCTATCCCTCACTTTTGTCCATAAAACCTGAGCGAGCTGTACTCCGGCTTCCGCCTCCCGTTTCACTCGCACCGTGACAGAATAACGACCCTCCTGAAAAGGAAAAATAAATAAATAAATAAATAAATAAATAACTAAAAATAAATGATCGGGTTGTTGCAGTGGTCCCAGTGCGATCCAAACCTCGGTTGGAGGATTCGCTGTGCCACGATAAAGTGACGGCCAAGCTTTGCCTCTGAAAACACCCAGGAGCACGCTGTCGATTCATCCTCGCCGGCTCAGGAACGTGCAAGCGCGGCCGTATAGAGTCTTATAGAATTCCCGGCTCGCTTTTCCGGCGAATTGGCGGAGTGGAGCGGTTTTATATGGAGCGTGGGCGAATATATGAGCTTCCATCCCTCCTCGTATACCACCGAAACAGCTAAAATCACACTCCATATATTCCTCTTGTCTGGGGACTCTCTCTCTCTCTCGCCAGTAAGCTGTTGAGCGCATTCGGAGGGGATTTTCGCCCATGCGCTCATTTCATTGAGATTCTTAGGGGGATGTTCTGGATAAATCTGCTTTACAGCCCTCCTCTCTGTCCCAGAGCGTCCCTGAGAGCTCGTCTCCGCTCCACAGAGTCCCCGAGAGCTCCTCTCCGCTCCACAGAGTCTCCGAGAGCTCCTCTCCGCTCCAGCATGTCCCCGAGAGCTCCTCTCCACTCCAGCATGTCCCCGAGAGCTCCTCTCAGCTCCACCATGTCTCCGAGAGCTCCTCTTAGCTCCACCATGTCTCCGAGAGCTCCTCTCAGCTTCAGCATGTCTCCGAGAGCTCCTCTTAGCTCCAGTATGTCTCCGAGTGCTCCTCTCAGCTCCAAGGTCTCCAGGCGAGCTCAGTTCCGCTCCAAGGTCTCCAGGCGAGCTCAGTTCCGGTCCAGGACCTCCAGAACAGCTCAGTTCTGCCTGGAGTTCCCAGAACACTCAGCTCAGCCCCAAGGCAGCGAAAGGGACGTCGTACCGCCGCCTGGCCGCAAAAGGGACGTTGTACCGCCGCCTGGCCGCAAAAGGGACGTCATACCGCCGCGGGGCCGCAAAAAGGACGTCATACCGTCGCCTGGCCACAAATTGGACGTCATGCCGCCACCTGGCCGTAAAAGAAACGTTGTGCCACCGCCTGGCCACAAAAGGGATGTCGAACAGCCGCCAGGTCGCAAAAGGGACGTCATATCGCCTCCGACCGCCTATGAAGATGGCATGGTAACCCACGGTTCCTCAGACAGCCCCAGGTCGCTTCCAGAGCCATCCGGCAGTGATGTCGCGGTCCCAGACTCTTCTGAGGGTGACACCAAAGCCCTAAGCTCCTCCGATGTCTCGCCCTTTTGAGCATCTCCGATGACGACATCTCACCTCTGAGCTTCTCCGATGGCGACGTCTCTCCTCTAAGCTCCTCCGAACGCGGCGTCTCACCTAAGAGCTCCTCCGACAACTCAGCCCCAAGTCTCCCAAAAGGTGAAGCCACACCTCCCAGACCATCCGAAGGTGAAGTCACGCCTCAGCGCTCCGCTCCAGGTGACGTTTCACCTCCAGGTTCCTTTCCGGGCAACGTTTCTCCTCCAGGTCCCTCGGAGGATGACAAAACACTCCCAAGTTCCTCTGAAGGAGTAGTCACGGCTCACAGCCACGGCGAAGGTGTCACTGCGTTCCTCATCTCCGCAGTGGGCGTCACTCGGCCTCTGGACACCACCAAGGACGCTTTTCTGCTCCCGGTCTACACCGAGTGCATCACTCATTCCCCGATCTCCACTATGGACATAGCTCCGCTCCTGACCTCCGTGGTTGGCACCCCTTTGGTCCCTGTCTCTGCCGAAAGCGTCACTCGATTCCCGGTCTCCAGGGTGGACATCGTTATGCTCCCGTCCTCCGTGCTGGACATCACTCCACTCCAGACCTCCCCAGTGGGCGTCAATCCGCCCCTGATTGCCGCCGAGTACGTCACTCGGTCTCTAGTCTCTGCCGGGGAGGTCGCTCAGCCTCTGGACTCCGCTGCGGACGCAGCTTGGTCCCTGTCCTATGCTGGAGCCGTCTCTCTGCCTCCGGCCTCCGCTGAAGATGTCTCTCCATCCCCAGTCTCTGCTAAAGGCGGTTCTGACCAGGTCCCTTTCGACCCTGGACGGACACCAGGGTCCTCCTCCGAGTGCCCTGGCCCTCCGGGCATCGGTGGGTTTGGGGGGTCAGGTGCCACCTCCTCTGGGGGGGTAATGTCAGGGATTCACCTGCCAAGCCCCCTTTAGTGGCTCTCTATGCCTCCGACTCTTTCTGGAGCTCCAGGCATAACTATGCACACCTGAAACTTCTACATAAACCCCTTTCTCACATTCACCCCCCGTTCGTTATTGAATGTGTTAGATGTTATGTACTGCTGCATGGTTTCACGGTTGCATGCAGTACTCTACGGTTTTCATTCCATTCCTTCTATTCGGACTCTACCATTCGGTACCGGTTGCGTTTCTCCTCCCCGCGCATTTCGGATCAGCTACACTTCTCCCCAAGCACACCTCGGACTCTTGCAAGGACTTGTGTGTTTGTGAGTGCATGTGTGTGTTTGTGTATATCTCTATCCCTCACGCTTGTCAATAAAACCTGAGCAAGCTGTACTCCGGCTTCCGCCTCCCGTTTCACTTGCACCGTGACAAATGGTTTCTTTCTCATATCATATTTACATTTCCATTTGCGGCATTTAGCAGACGCCCTTATCCAGAGCGACATACAAAAGTGCTTTAAATCTCTAGTAATGAATAAATCTACACTGGTATGCAAGATTACAAACTTAATATAAATATAACTCGAATTCAACAAACTTGGAAAGTTCTACATTAGGTATTTCAGGAAGAGGTAGGTCTTCAGTCGTCGCTTAAAGATAATCAGGGACTCTGCTGTATGGACATCTAGGGAAAGTTCATTCCACCACCTCAGTGCCAGAACAGAGAAGAGCCTTGAAGTGTACTTACCTCTCATTCTGAGAGAAGGTGATACCAGTCGAGCAGTGCTGGAGGATCTCAGACAGCGTGGTGCAGTGAAGGGAGCGCAGCAGTGGGGTGGTGTGGGAAAACTTGGGCTGATTGAACACAAGTCGTGCAGCTGCGTTTTGGATCATTTGCAGTGGATGAATAGCGTTCAGGGGAAGACCTGCCAGCAGAGAGTTGCAGTAGTCAAGTCTTGAAATGACAAGAGACTGAACAAGCACCTGGGCAGCCTGTATGTACAGAAATGGTAGAATCCTTCGGATGTTATAGAGAAGAAATCGACAAGAACAAGCAACATTAGCGACATGTGGGAAAAAAGACAGTTCATTGTCCATAGTTACCCCAAGGTTACAAGCAGTGGCTGAAGGGGAGAGCAGAGAGTCATGAAGTGTTATTTGGAGATCTTGACCTGGGGATGAATCACCTGGGATGACCAGCAGTTCTGTTTTGCTGGGGTTGAGTTTAAGTTGGTGAGCACTCATCCATAAAGATATGTCTGACAAGCATGCCGAGATCCGAACGGAAGCTGTGGTATCTGATGGAGGGAAAGAAAAGATGAGTTGAGTGTCATCTGCATAGCAGTGATAAGAAAACCCATGTGAGGATATGACTTCACCAATGGAGTGGGTATAGAGGGAGAAAAGGAGGGGACCAAGTACAGAGCCTTGTGGGACACCAGTGGTGAGTCTGCATGGGGCAGATGTGGATCCCTTCCATGTTACCTGGTATGAGCGACCTTCCAGGTAGGAAGCAAACCATTCCCATGCTGTTCCGCAGATACCAAGGCTCTTGAGGGTTGACAAAAGTGTCTTGTGGTTGACTGTGTCAAATGCTGCTGAAAGGTTCAGAAAGATAAGTACAGATGACAGCTTGGCTGACCGAGCAGCATGTAGTTTCTCAGAAACAGCCAAAAGGGCTGTCTCTGTGAAATGTGCCGCTTTGAACCCAGACTGGTTCGGATAATGGAGGTTGTTCTGTGAGAGATAGACAGACAGTTGGTTAAAAACAGTGCGTTCCAGAGATTAAGAAAAAAAGGAGAGAAGTGATACCGGTCTGTAGTTGTTGATGTCTGATGGATCCAGAGCAGGTTTCTTCAAGATAGGAATGACCCTTGCTTGCTTGAAGGTAGTTGGTACATAGCCAGATGTTAATGACCCATTGATGATTGTGGAGATGAAGGGCAGGAGATCTTGCGTGTTGGTCTGGAGCGTAGTTGAAGGGATTGGATCCAGAGGACAGGTGGTGGGATTGCAAGATCGGATGACTTGCAGTATCTCATCTTCTGTTAAGGTTGAGAAGCTTGACAGAGACGTAGTGGATTGTTGGCTGTGTTGTGTAGTCATTGTTCGAGAGGAAGTGAAGGTCTGGCATATACCTCCAATCAATTATAATCATGACATCATCTCAACCAAACATAGGACATAAATTGACTGTAAATGAGAAATATAGCAGTGGAAAGGGTGAATCCTGAGGATGGAGAATTTCCCAAACAGATACACAATAAAAGAGGAAGTTGAATTATGTGAAACTGGGTTCCTAAAGGGAAAACTTACAAACTCTGACGCCCTTCTTCTCTCTTGTGTGACTGTATGCTGGTAATTTGTGTAAAACATATTGTGCTATAGAAATATAATAGTATATAATATTATAATGTTCCTGCTTTAGTAAATAAATAATTATTCACTTATTATATTGAGTTGAAACACTAATGATTCTTAATGATTCTCACCAGTGTTTTATTACCACCAGTCTGTTTAACTGTATCTCTGTGCACTCGCAGATTATGAAACACACACACACACACACACACACACACACACACACACACACACACACACACACACACACACACACACACACTCCCAGCATTCAGACAAGAAAGAAAAAGTAAATGATATCAATATGACTGTGTAGAATTCTACAGTCTAATGATTTTAATAAATTGACTGTATGAATGTAAAACTCATCCCTGCTGGTGACAATTAAATAAAAGTGAAAGTTAAAAACGTATAAAAGCTTTTGGTGATCTCCTCAGAACACTTACTCTGGAGCTGAAGCCATCACAGCAGACAAAGCAGGTAATAAACAACACATACTATCTATCTATCTATCTATCTATCTATCTATCTATCTATCTATCTATCTATCTATCTATCTATCTATCTATCTATCTATCTGTCTGTCTGTCTGTCTGTCTGTCTGTCTGTCTGTCTGTCTGTCTGTCTTTGTGTATTCAAGACAATTTTATCTTTATCTAGCATTAGTAATTAGATTTAAATAGATCTTATTTTTTTGTTATATTGATATATTGATCTCCAGCTTTGTGTTGTTTATTTGTGATTCAATAATTATGATTATTAACTACATATGAAAAAATTCACAATAAAAGCAACATAAATGAAAATTCTTTTGAGAAACAGTTATTTACACATGAGTCTCATCTTGCCTTTATTTCCATTTAGATTTTTCCAGGGTGATTTTTTTAGTTTTATTCCCTAAAAATGCCAAAGGTAAGCAACAATTTATGTCTATTTACAAAAACTGTATAATAAAATAAAATACAGTCAGTTAATATTCTGAATTTCTGACAGTCACAGAAATGTGTTTATTCACTATAAAGAGCTTTCAGTGTTCTAGAGGAAGAAATAAACCCTGTATGTGATGTTATTATAGTAACAATAGCGTATCAGAACGAGTGTATTATTATTCATCTGAAGCTGCTGTTATAGAGAATTAATCAACACCTTCTGACACCAATCACAATCCAGAACTCAGCAGTGTGAGGTAAAACATTTTATTTCATTTAAAATTTTTTACTCTGATGCTTTCTAATCATGTTGCAGTCGTTGAAGCTCAAGGCATCTTCGAGATAATTGGTAACATTGACAGACCAGCAGAGGCGTTCGCTGATGGACCGTATGCAGACGCAGACACGTTCACAAATGGTGAAAATGAGCCTGGAAAGCGCATCCCCAAAACCGGAGCCATGGCTGAGGCTGATGTAGGATGAGCTGGAGCAGCATGGAGCATCTTCTCAGCTAAAGCTAGAGGTCAAAATGCTTCTGCTGAGGCTAAAGGTCTGGAAACAGGATTCATGGCTCGAGCTGAGCTTGGAAGTGTAGCAGCTGCAGCTGGACCAGTTCAGGCGACGCTGGGTGTGGGGATCGATTCTGGTGTCACAATTCGACCCACTAAAGTATTACTAAAAGTTCTAGGTACAGGAGTGACACTGGGCAGCACAATGGGGGTGTCATTCTTTGGAAATTAGATTAAATTGTAATTTTTCTGAATGTAAACTGGATTTATTTCCTTTTTAAGCAGCTCTTTATCACATTTCTCTCCAAAAAATATACTGATATACCAAATTAACTTCGGTTTCTTTACAAGTTTTGTACTGTGGTCTATGAGAGCATTTCCGATTCTGATTTGTGATTATGAATTTAGTTTCACTAAAAATCAAGTGAAGTTGTGTGTTTGAGTTGTAGACCAAAACAAAAGCACATGGAACAGCGTATGGGATCTCTGACATACTGACAAACAAACCGATTATAGATCATGTTAGAAATAAAAGGAGAAATGACTGAAGGTGTTTTATTTCATATTAAATACTAAACAAGTGAAACTCAGTACACACTTTTCAACACTCACACAGAACACCTGCAGGTGGGAACAAATAACAATAAACTGCACACAGAGAGAGAGAGAGAGAGAGAGAGAGAGAGAGAGAGAGAGAGAGAGAGAGAGAGAGAGAGAGAGAGCTGGACACTGTATATTGTTGAAATAAATAGTTTAACACAGGTGTCTTCAATGTTTTTCAGGTCAAGGAGTTTTTCTATTTCATATAAGCATAAACACAACTTCACTTTATAAGTTTAAAAATTAAACATCATTTCCAGTCTCTGTAAAACCACATGAAATGATCTCTTATAAACCCAGCACCGATTCAAAAACAGGAGTAATCCATTTATTACAATACAAATAGCTCTTTAAATCTTAAACTCTAAAAAAGCAGTGAAAAATCATTTCTGTTTCTTTACTGGTGGGATTCCTCTTCTTTACAGGAAACACCACAAGCTGAACAGGAACCAAACTCCTAAGAACGCATTTACCAATGATAGTTCCTTTTATTTTCTTATTTATGTTTTTTCAAGATGAAGACTAATAGAAAAACAGGGAAGCCCCCTGAATTAAATCCCACATTCTATTTTCATGATACAGTACAAAGTGTTTCAATATCAAATTCAACATGAGTGAATCAGAACAATAACCTACTAAATGCCTGATGTAAAGCAGTTATTTCTTAAATAAATAATTACATGATTTACTTTATTGGCAGCACCATGTCTGCTTGAGCTGTTGTGAAATTTTCCTTGTTTTGGAGGTTTTGAAACCAGATTTAAGTCGTGTAATGTTTGCAAACACCACACCAGAATCCAGTTTTGTGCTTACATACATCTAATCAAATTCATCCCATATACATCCTGTAGCTGTTTAAGAGGTGATGATTCCATTCATGCCTTTCTGTATTAAAAGACAAGGTATCTTTATCATGTGTGAGCTCCTAAACGGGTGATCTTTAGCTTGTCATGTTCTTATTTCTAACTTCTGTACAAAGAAACTTTAATCCTTATATGTATATTTCTCAACCTCTGTGTTGATCAGAAAAGAGTCTTCACACAGTGGTGCAGTTGTCATGTGATTTACTTTCAGCTTCTAGGTTTTTGTATTGAAACATCAGACACCATCAATAAAAGGGAGAATCTCTGCTTCAGCCAAATGCATTTAAAACTTTCATGGATTATTAAAAATAACAGATGTAACTTGCTTTACTAACGAATGCCACACATGTAACGGCGGCCATTACCCAGAATCATACTGCGAATTAACATACTCTTTACAAAATTCATCATTTGGATTACTATCATCTAAATATAGAAGAAAAAAAAAATTTCACATAAAAAATTCCATAACCGATCAGTAATTAACAATATTTTAACACCTTTTCCAAGGAGCTGAAAAAAAACCCAAACATCTCATCACTATCACATTTGGCAAAAGAGAGAGGGGGCACCAGGAAATGAGTCCTTGTTGTCTAGATGGGTGAGGGCCAGATAAAGGGTCATGGAGATGGCATCTTCAGTGGAGTGGTTTCGACGATACGGTTGCTGAGGAAGTGGCCATGAATTCTCTTGGCGTGTGCACGCTTCGCCTCTCTGATGGCACAGGACAGTTTGGCCTTTGCTGTTTTTAAGGCTTTCTTGTCTCCTGCTCTGAAGGTGGAGTCTCTTGATTTTAGTAGTGGATGCACCTTGGCGGTCATCCATGGCTTCTGGTTGGAGCATGTAGTGATGGTCTTGGGGATGGTTACGTCATCAATGCACTTGCCGATGTAGCTGGTCACTGTTGACATGTACTCCTTCAAGTTAATAAAATCATCGTTGGTTGCAGCTTCCCTGAACATGTCCAAGTCAGTGCATTCAAAGCAGTCCTGGAGAGCAGACATGGATCCTGCTGGCCAGGTTCTCACCTGCTTTCGAGCTGGTCTTGAACGCATGTTCAGTGGTTTGTATGCTGGGATCAGATTAACAGAGATGTGGTCTGAGTACCCGATGTGGGGGCGGCGCTTCGCCCGGTATGTGCCCCAGATGTTCGTGTAAACAACATCCACCGTTTTTTCTCCTCTGGTTGCAAAGTCCACATTCTGATGAAATTTAGGGAGCACAGTCCTGAGATTTGCATGGTTGAAATCACTGGCAACAATAAACAAGCCTTCAGAGTGTGTGTTTTGTAGTTCGCTAATAGTCCCATAGAGTATGCTGAGTGCTTCTTTAACATTAGCGCTAGGTGGTATGTACACTCTGAGCACTATAGCGGTGGTGAATTCCTGTGGTAAATAAAAAGGTCTGAATCTCACAACGATAAACTCCAGCACCGATGAGCAGTAGGTGGAAACAAGGACAGAGTTCTTACACCATTCTGTATTAATGTAAATAAACAGACCACCGCCATGAGTTTTACCGCACAGAGCTGCATTTCTGTCGACACGAAACGTGGCTCGCCTGTCCAGCTGAATGGCGGCGTCCGGGAACTCTATTGCTCAGCCACGTCTCAGTGAACACAACGATGCAGCAATGTCTGTACTCACACCGAGTAGCTTGTTGGAGTCTGATGTAGTTCAATTTATTGTTCAGAGAGCAGACATTTGCAGCAGTAAAGATGGTAGAGCAGGCCGGCTAGGGTTAGCTTTTAGCCTAGCACTAGCCCCCGCTCGCTTTCCGCGCTTCCGCTGCCTCACGCAGTGCTTTCGATGCCTCCTCCTAGTCCATCCACCGCAGGCGATGCCGAGGTCTGGAGGCCTGGTTCTCGAAAAATGCTGAGGTCGTGTAGCTTCTGCCGCAGATCATTGTTTATTGTGTTCTTGGGGTTGTTTCTTGGGGTTGTTTCCTTGAGTGTTTGGGGTGGTACACAGGGACAACAGTTGCTCCGATGTCCCTATGTTGTGTAAGGTGGGCTACAAAGTGAAAGTAGCACCATTTTGGGTTCAAAACGTCTGCTGTGAGCTACTGCCGCCCCGCCATCTTGGACTTTACATATGCTTTTGATATATTCTCTGTTGTTAAATAAGAATAAATCTCTTCCCACTTTTGCCCAAGGCATCATAGGAATGTCATGTGTGCACATTGTTTCTTTCTGCTGTCATACATCCACAGTTCTGCAAACAGCACATTTCCCGATGTATGCTATCAAAGCAGCACACATCCCAGGCCAATATACACAGTCTCTTGCTCTGCATAAGCAGATTTCAATGCCTAGGTGTGACACATGAATTCTCTCCACAATCTCTGTCCTCTGTGCTAGTATTAGAGCTCTCTCCCCTCTAAAAATCACTCCATCTTGCACATTTTTCCATTCCCATAGATTGCCAAAAGCTTTCTTTTATTTGAGCATATTCGATTTCTCTGGGTGTAAGGGCTCTGCTGCTATAAGCAACTGGTTGTCCTGCACCCACTCCTGTCTCCAAGGAGTTTCAATTTGTTGAATTCTACTTCCTGTAATCAGTCCACTCCCAAACAGTGTCCTTATGTGTAAGTTGTCTCAATGTGTCAACAGCTATCTGGTAAGTGTGAGCAAAATTTTGACAAAAAGTTCACTATACTTAATAATCTCTGGCGTCCCTTCACAGCTAATTGTCTGGGCATCTCCACTATGGCTCTTACCTTCTCTGGGTCATTCTTTAGTGATTTGGAAGTCAGTCTGTGTCCAATGTATGGCACCTCTTTCTGTCTTAGCTTGAGTTTGTTAAAGTTTAGTTTGATGTTTTTGTTTCTACAACAGTCCAGCAGTTGTCTTAGTTTTGCATTATGAACTTTATCAGCTGCCTCATCATTGTCACCAGAACATCATCTATGGTGGGCAAGGAAAAGTGTTGATACCTCAGTGCTTTGTTTAGTGGTCTTGGGTCGATGCAAATTCTTGGCTTCAAAAAACCACCAACATGCTACTAAACCAATCCGTGCTCTTTTCAACATGAGCTATGATATCTCTCTCTACCAGGCTTCCCAGCTCATATATTAGATGTTTCCTCAGAGCCACTGGAACTCTTCACTTTGGAAGCCTCACTGGTTTAACTGCATGATCCACTTCTAGGTAATATTTTTCTTCTAGGCATTAAACTCCTTCAAATACCTCAGCATACTCCCTATGCACGTCAAACTTGTCCCATGGATCAGTTTCTCTGTGTCCCGCCATGGTAACAATATTATCAATTGCCATTATATTTTCATGTTGTATTCTTACTAGATGCATTGCTTGCACAGCCCTTTTCCTAACAGGGGCATTGACTAGCTTTCCTCCACTACAATAAAGTTCAGCCGGTAGAATTTTCTGTTTCTATGGTTCCTATTTTTTTATTCTGCATTTTCATACTGGTTTTAAGGGAGACATGCAGATAGTTAGTTTGAAAGTGGCAGATGTAGAGGACAGAGTAGTATGAAGACGGATGATCCGCTGTGGCAACCCCTAATGGAAGCAGCTAAAAGAAGATGATTTTCATACTGGTTTCAGGGTGCTCTTATTGTACATGACCAGGATCTGTTCAGTCTTTTCCAGCACTGTATCCAGGTGTAACCGCGGAATAGGAATTTTACAATTGGCTATACAGTCTAGTTTATAGTCTATAATATTACTAGTATTTTTTATTTTAGCATGGTTACAAACAGTTCTATTCAGTTAATTTTTGTTTGTATTGTGCTTTTAACAATGAACATTGTCTCAAAGCAGCTTTACACAGATAATGTGGTGATAAAATATTTATATGTTCTTTATAAGTAAGTTTGTCCCTGATGAACAAGCCGGTGGCGACTGTGGTGAAGGAAAAACTCCCCAAGATGGCATAAGGAAGAAACCTTTAGAGGAAGCAGACTCAAGCATATATGCTATTTATAGCAGATATACGATGTTGCAGGGTACAATGATGGTGATCAGAAGCAAACTGTAGTCCTGAGTCAATCTAGCAGACTGTTGACATTAACTACAGTCCAAATTCACTCCTCCTGGTGGCCCAAGGTGGCCGGGCAGTCAATGGTTTGCGGACCCAGTAGCCCTCCTCAAGCACCATCCCTTTCTCAAGCAGGGGGCGCAATATTACACCCCTGCCCAGAGTTGTGGAGGCTGTGGCCCCTGAGGAGGAGGTCATATGCCACAAGATTGTGCCTGTTTAATTTGAGGTGTAAGCATCACTATTTGAATCCAGTTCACTGCATGGTTGGTTCAGTGCTGGAATTTATCTGCATGGAAACGAGTAAAATGGTATGCATCGGCTGGTTTTGTCAGTCTACACCTTCAACAAACAGGAACTAATGGTCTGTTACGCTGCCGCCAGGAAAAGTCAAAGTGGACAGAGTAACACATGAAACCATACCATTCCACTTTTAGCACGGAGCTACAGCAGAAAGAACTCACCCACAGGAGTTCTCCTTCGCTCTGATGCAGACTATTGAGCTCAGTGTCATAATAGCGCTATCTGTGCCACCAATAGGAAGTGCGATCCCATTAATGCAGGATTTATTTAAAGAACCCTAGAATTTATATATATATATATATATATATATATATATATATATATATATATATATATATATATATATATATCTTCTTCTTCTTCTTTCGGCTGCTCCCATTAGGGGTCGCCACAGCGGATCATCCGTCTCCACACCCCCCTGTCCTCTACATCTGCCTCTTTCACACCAACTACCTGCATGTCTTTCCTCACCACATCCATGAACCTCCTCCTTGGCCTTCCTCTTTTCCTCCTACCTGGTGGCTCCATCCTCAGCATTCTTCTACCAATATAATTCATGTCCCTCCTTTGCACATGTCCAAACCATCTCAATCTCGCCTCCCTCACCTTGTCACCAAAACGTCCTACATGTGCTGTCCCTCTAATAAACTCATTTCTAATCTTGTCCATCCTCGTCACTCCCAACGAAAACCTTAACATCTTCAGCTCTGCCACCTCCAGCTCCATCTCCTGTCTTTTACTCAATGCCACTGTCTCTAATCCATACAACATCGCAGGTCTCACCACAGTCCTATAAACTTTACCTTTCATTCTTGCAGATACTCTACTATCACAAATCACTCCTGTCACTCTTCTCCACCCACTCCACCCTGCATGCACTCTTTTCTTTACTTCTCTAACACACTCTCCATTACTTTGCACTGTTGACCCCAGGTACCTGAACTCCTCCACCTTTTCCAGCTCTTCTCCCTGCAACCGCATCACTCCACTGCCCTCACTCTCATTCACACACATGTACTCTGTCTTACTCCTACTGACTCTCATTCCCCTTCTCTCCAACGCATATCTCCACCTCTCCAGGCTCTTCTCAACCTGCTCCCTACTCTCACCACAAATCACAATATCATCTGCAAACATCATAGTCCAGGGAGACTCCTGTCTAACCTCGTCCGTCAACCTGTCCATCACCACTGCAAACAGGAAAGGGCTCAGGGCTGATCCTTGATGCAGTCCAACCTTCACCCTGAACCAGTCTGTCGTACCTACTGCACACTTCACTGCCGTCACACTGTCCTCATACATGTCCTGCACCACCTTCACATACTTCTCTGACACACCTGACTTCCTCATACAATACCACAACTTCTCTCTTGGAACTCTGTCGTACGCTTTCTCTAAATCCACAAATACACAATGCAATTCCTTCTGTCCTTCTCTATACTTCTCCATCAACATCCTCAAAGCAAATAAGGCATCTGTGGTGCTCTTCCTCGGCATGAAACCATACTGTTGCTCACAGATTGTCACCTCTTCTCTCAGCCTGGCTTCCACTACTCTTTCCCATAACTTCATGGTGTGACTGATCAACTTAATTCCCCTGTAGTTACTGCAAGACTGCACATCTCCTTTATGCTTGAAGATCGGTACCAGCACACTTCTTCTTCATTCCTCAGGCATCTTCTCACCTTCCAAAATCCTGTTAAACAATCTGGTCAAAAACTCCACTGCCATCTCTCCTAAACATCTCCATGCTTCTACCGGTATGTCATCTGGTCCAACCAACTTTCCACTCTTCATCCTCTTAATCGCTGCTCTCACTTCCTCCTTACTAATCCTATCTACATCCTGCTTCACCAACTCCACATCGTCCAACCTTCTCTCTCTCTGATTTTCCTCATTCATCAGCTGCTCAAAATACTCCCTCCACCTTCTCAACACACTCTCCTCACTAGTCAAGACATTTCCCTCTCCATCCTTTACTGCTCTAACTTGCAGTACATCCTTCCCAGCTCGGTCCCTATGCCTGGCCAATCGCCAATACATATATATATATATATATATATATATATATATATATATATATATATATATATATATATATATATATATATATATATATATATATATTTTTTTTTTTTTTTCAGAACGGGACAGGGCAAACTCAGAATCAGGATGGGTCCAACCCGACTTTATAGGTGGCCTCCTGGTAACACCAGTGTGAACATAAATGTGAACCCACCACATTGGTTTACAACATCATCCAAAAAAATATTTAAAAGTATCAGCATGATAATGTCAGCAACAACATGGGTGATTAGATCTAAGAGGTGGAAGATCTGCAACTCTCAACCAAGTAGGGGACATGAACCCAAGATTATGCAACACCTTCGATTTGATGACAAGGACACCTGGGCAGAACGGGTGAAAACAGACAAATTTGCTGGGATCTCCGACATCTGGACACGCTTCAACAAGAACTGTGCTGAGAGTTTCACTCCAGGAGCACACACGACCATAGATGAACAACTGTTCCCTACCAAGGTTCATTGTCCATTAACACAGTATTTGTTTATACACAAATATATATCTGTGTGTGTATTCACCATGTATTCACCCATGGTGAATACATGATGCAGGGGTACGTGAATCACACACACAGATATATATTTGTGTGTGATTCACGTACTGCTCCCATTTCGTAGATTTAAATGGAGAGCTATCCAGGATAATGCTAGTAAATTATGGCGTGCCACAAGGGTCAGTTCTGGGACCCCTGCTTTTTACAATATACATGCTTCCATTAGGAAATATTATTAGAAGGCATGGAATTAGCTTCCATTGTTATGCTGATGATACCCAGCTATATATTTCATCCAAACCAGGCGATACAGCTCAATTAGCTCGCATAACTGAGTGTGTTGAAGAAATAAGAGATTGGATGACCCATAACTTTCTGCTATTAAATCCTGATAAAACGGAGATTTTGCTCATCGGCCCAAAAAATAGTACACAGAAGCTCCAGCATCTCAGCCTGCATTTAGACGGTTGTTCTGTAACTACTAGTTCAACGGTAAAAGACCTGGGAGTTATTTTAGACAGCAACTTATCTTTTAAAAATCACATCAATCAAGTTACAAAAACAGCCTTCTTTCACCTTAGAAATATTTCTAAGCTAAGAAATATGTTATCTATATCTGATGCAGAGAAGCTCGTCCATGCGTTTATGACCTCTAGAATAGACTACTGTAATGCATTACTAGGTGGATGTCCTGCATCATTAATAAACAAGCTTCAGTTAGTTCAGAATGCCGCAGCAAGAGTTCTTACTAGGTCAAGAAAATACGATCATATAACCCCAATCTTATCGTCCCTACATTGGCTTCCTATTAAGTTTCGAATAGACTACAAACTACTGCTACTCACTTATAAAGCACTAAATGGTTTGGCTCCCATGTATCTATCCAGTCTCTTAACACGCTACAATCCGTCACGCTCCCTGAGATCTCAAAACTCTGGGCTTCTAGTAGTTCCTAGAATAGCAAAGTCCACTAAAGGTGGTAGAGCATTTTCACATTTAGCTCCTAAACTCTGGAATAGTCTTCCTGACAGTGTTCGGGGTTCAGATACACTCTCCCAGTTTAAGTGTAGATTAAAAACATATCTTTTTAGCAAAGCCTACACATAACACACATCACACACATCACATCACAACCTTGTGCTCCAGAACATCTGATCACATGCACATTATCAACTTGTGCTGTTAATATCATGAACAGCAGCTACGCTAATTCCTCTCCACTGCTTCTCTTTCTCTCCCCATCCTGAGGCTTCCTGAGGTTTGGCCAGCTCCAGTCACGTCCCACCTCGTGAAGATTATGGACCTATGGATGATCATGGAGAAGTAGATGCCGAGTGTTTAAAGGCCCTGGCATGGAGAAGCTGATGCTGGATCTATGATGATCACAAATTGTTCTGTATTGTTGAAAGATTTATGACCAAACTCTTGATGTCACCCATATGAGGATGGGTTCCCCTTTGAGTCTGGTTCCTCTCAAGGTTTCTTCCTCATATCATCTAAGGGAGTTTTTCCTTGCCACTGTCGCCACGGCTGCTCATCAGGGACAAACGCACACCATTCACCTTCACTGTTGTTTTCTGTAAAGCTGCTTTGAGACAATGTCTGTTGTGAAAAGCGCTATACAAATAAACTTGACTTGACTTGACTTGACTGCTGCATCTTGAGCACTGCAAATAAACATGATCTTACTCAGCAAGTAATGCCATCTTTGGTGTTGTGTGTGATCTGATAGGGGGCTAATGAGAGTCACTACATCACCCTGAACATCGACAAGACATTTTCTTCTAATTTGATATATATTTAAATATAGGCAAAATAAGGACATGTGACCTGCAAAATATATTTGTTAAAGGATGTGGAGTCAAATCAATTTGAATAAACTTGAAGACACTAAGATTAAGCATATGGTTTGCTTTGTCTAAACTTGATGTACAGTTTAATATTTTAATGCATTACATTAGTTTTTTTCATTAACATTCAAATGTTTTGCAACTGGGGTTCAAACCGGGATCATCTTTGTAGGAAACTCAATTCTAAATGTGTATCAGAGATGACCCAAATTCTGGACCCAAATTCAGGGACATAGAATTTGTATTTGTAGTAGAGCTTGTTATTTGCAAAAGGTCCAAGAACATGTTATAATGTATATTCACATTTAAAAACAAAAGTACATAGAAACTATATCAATCCAAACTGAAGAAATTTACAATTTTAAGGAAAATATAATGCCATCTTTTATTTGATGGCTGCAACATGTCTGTATTATTAAACCAGTGGAAAAACATTTAGCAACTAATGAGGTTATTTATAGCAGGTCAGTAAGATGATTGGGCATACAGAGTGTATTTTGGAGAGGCAGAGTATCTCAAATGTAAAGAGTCATGAGTATATGTGCTTTTTTTCTATAGGCCTGTATAGTACACATCAGAAAACATTGTAGCACTGGTGTAAAATTTTACACACATTTACATTCCTTCATGTGGTTATAGTCTGTTATCGTGTTGGGTTTCCTCTTTCTGCCGTCACCGATCGTCATGTCTTGGTGCATGGAACTTGGAACACACACAGTCTTGTTTTTTTAGGTAAATAAATTGTCAAGGAGACACTGCCACTTCTAACCACCGAAGTGGAGAATACCTCTCGCTGTGCAGTGTCGTTTGCAAGTTGAGGAAGTTCACGCCGGACTTTATTCGCCGTGCCCAGTAGCATTGTTTTGCGCTGCAGCAGTCTGTGCGACAGTGACAGTGAAGTAAAGAAATTGTCCGTCATGACATTTCTCCCATCATCCAAAAATGGCTCCATCAGATTCATGACCGTGGCCATCCAAAACTTGATCCCAAATTTGTCTGGCTTGGTTGCGATATACTGTGTGAATGGACAATGAACCTTGGTAGGGAACAGTTGTTCATCTATGGTCATGTGTGCTCCTGGAGTGAAACTCTCAGCACAGTTCTTGTTGAAGCGTGTCCAGATGTCGGAGATCCCAGCAAATTTGTCTGTTTTCACCCGTTCTGCCCAGGTGTCCTTGTCATCAAATCGAAGGTGTTGCATAATTGAAATGAATCTATCTCGGGGCATTGTCTCTTTGATTACTGGCACCAGAAAGCTTTCTGACCAGCAATCCACAACGGCACCAATGGGACACATGATTGCTCTTACAAACAGAATTAAAATGAATGCCATCAGTTCATGAATTGCCAAATTCCAGTCCGGCTCTGTTCTGCGGGCTTGATGGACCGTGCACTCCCTGATGGTCTGCAGCATTCCCACGTCTAACAGGCAAAGGAAGCTTTGAAGCACGCTTGTAATTTTACGCTGTCAGAAGATGAACAAATAGAGAATGGTAAATTTACATGAACCTCACTCTAAATGGGTTTATATAAATATCATATGTACTATAGCCATGACAAACCTTAGCAGACTCTGTGGGTCCAGCTTGCGCAGTGAAGCGCGAGTGATTTGCTACTGCACTTGGCATTCCAATGTCCTCCTCTACCCACACAGTGCGGTCTTTTGCCGTCTGGCTCAGACAGGGCTTCCCAGTACCACGGTGCATCTTCTGTAGAGGCATGTTGGGTTCTTGTTCCGTCTCTTTTAGGATTCTTCTGAGGAGGTATCAGTGGCCTGCTGGACAATTGAAATCTCTCCTCCATCAGAGTCTGCTTCGTCCATTTCCTGAAACCAGACCAAAGCCTGTTGCGCGGAGAGGTTCTTTCTGCGTGGCAGTGATACGGAGGCCATCCTGATGTACATTCTCAAAAAATGCATAGAAGAAATTATTCTCCTGCCTGGGTTGATCTGCTTTTATGCACAGCACTGTGCTGTAGTCATGCAATGCCACTTCCTTACATACACAGTCACAATGGACAGAATCACGACCAATTGTTTGGAAGATTTCCTATCCGGCTCGAAGGACCAAATGTTAGGATTTTCACTATCCGGTGTGCGCTGATCAGGGGATTGTACTCGCCCCAGTGTGTCAGTCAAAACACGGTACAGGATTCAGAACACTCAACTTTACTGGGTATAGAACTGATCATATATGAGGTGATTCTTGCTATCTTCTGTTAGCTGCTGTTCGGTAGGTTGCGTGAGTCAGAATGCATGCTATAAGGCCATTGCTGAGTGACCACTGCTGAATGGTCAGTGCTGAGTGACAGGTTGCCAGAAGGGAGGGAATTAACGGAGTACAAATACTTCGTTACTGTACTTAAGTAGATTTTTCTGGTATCAGTTTTTTACTCCACTATATATTTTTCAGACAACTTTTTACTTTTACTCATTACATTTTTACACAAATATCTGTACTTTTTACTTCTTACATTTTTAAAACAGGCTCTTACTTTAGTTTTAATTCATTGATTTGGTGAAATATCAAATTTCTCTTTTTACTGCGCGCTGATTTCAGCCGAACAACCGATTTCCTGTTACTGCGCGTCTTTTTTTCACTCCGCTAAAATACATTCATTAGGTAACAACATGGGCGTAAATCCCGGGAGGGAACGGAGGGGACATGTCCCCCCCCCATCCGAGGGTTGTGCCCCCCCAAAAAAAATTATTTAAAAAATATCGCACTCTCTATTGTAAACAATATATCTATGTATACCTATATAATTGTGTAAGTAGAAAAAAAACAACGCAAAAATGCATTTAGAAACAGCCCCCCCCCCCCTTCCTCACAGTGGTTTGACCCACTGCCTGCGTTCCCAGTTCATCTCACCTGCTCTACACACACGAGTCAGGTGTGCGTTCATCTCACCTACTCTACACACACGAGTCAGGTGTGCATTCATCTCACCTGCTCTACACACACGAGTCAGGTGTGCGTTCATCTCACCTGCTCTACACACACGAGTCAGGTGTGCGTTCATCTCACCTACTCTACACACACGAGTCAGGTGTGCGTTCATCTCACCTACTCTACACACACGAGTCAGGTGTGCGTTCATCTCACCTGCTCTACACACACGAGTCAGGTGTGCGTTCATCTCACCTGCTCTACACACACGAGTCAGGTGTGCGTTCATCTCACCTGCTCTACACACTCGAGTCAGGTGTGCATTCATCTCACCTGCTCTACACACACGAGTCAGGTGTGCGTTCATCTCACCTGCTCTACACACACGAGTCAGGTGTGCGTTCATCTCACCTACTCTACACACACGAGTCAGGTGTGCGTTCATCTCACCTACTCCACACACACGAGTCAGGTGTGTGTTCATCTCACCTACTCTACACACACGAGTCAGGTGTGTGACTGCGGCTCAATTAATGTTTAACTCCATTAACTAGGGTATTTTATTCACTTTAAATAAAGCGATTCTCTTTAATGTAGTTATTGAGACTCATTCATAAATTAGTTGCGGCAAAAATGCTGATTATGGATGTAATTTTCCATGAATCTGCTCTATTAGCGATTAAAATATGACTTATCTAGTGAACGTTAGCTTGTTTACAATAGCTTGTAGCATAGTGCACTGCAGCTAACAGGCCAAAGCCGTTTCCCATGCAGTGTTTTATTTGGGACGACTTGGTATAATGTTAATTTAACATTAACACACAATAGCATATTGTTTATCTGTGCATTTACTTAATGAGCACTGTGCTACATCTGAACCATCTATCTATCTATCTATCTATCTATCTATCTATCTATCTATCTATCTATCTATCTATCTATCTATCTATCTATCTATCTATCTATCTAATATTAATATGATGGGAGGACCAGTTAACAGCTAAAACAGGTAGAAGTAATAACTACTTTTTACTTAAGTACATGTCAGAGCCAAAACTCCTTTACTTTCACTTAAGTAAAAAGGTATAATCAGAACCCGAGTATTTTAAAACATGGGTATCTGTGCTTCTACTTAAGTAATGGATGTGTGTACTTTTGCCACCTCTGCAAGTTGCACGATGTCGAATGGCCACTGGTAGTTCACACCGTAGTTCACCATCTCTCTCAGAGTCTAATAAGTTTAGGAGACTCACGAGAGCTTGAATTTTGAGGACGAACAGATCGAAACTGGCTGTATCTCCAGGCTCCACACTAGAGGCAGACACACAGTTTACCAAGCAATGACAAGCTGCCTAGGACATCACAGGAGTTTAGGCAACTCCGTGAAGATAAGGCGGCCATTCTGGAGGAACTCCCACAACTTAGGGTCCTTTACAAGGATATGCAGAATTTAACAGTAAAGCTAAAGACAACTCTGCTAGTTCAAGCTCTAAATTCAAGCTCTCGTGGGTCTCCTGAACTCATTAGGCTCTCTCAGTCTTTTGCAAATGCAAATGTGCCAGGCCTCAAAGGTGTTGGGTGGTTTGCACAACAAAAGCAGGAGGAGAATCGAGCTGAAGAACTGTGAAAATTTCAGCAGGGGTGAATAACACCTCGGGACTAGTGTAACCCAGGGTGTTTATAGATGGTTAAATGGTGGATCAGTGGGGGATGCTGAATGAGCAGGAGGGGGAAAATTGATGATTGAATTCGAAAAGAAATATCATTTGTAAATGAATAAATATGTATTTTTGTTTAATTTTCTGAATGTGAGAAATGTACTTGGTCGTTACTGAGCATTGTCTCCTTTAAGAGAGTGTGAGATATTGACTAATGACGAGAGAGGACTCATTGCCGAGGAATGACTCAGACACAGCGCGAAAAAAAAGAGAGAGGAATACTAAGGATTGTTGGAGATTTCAGAAAGAAGAAGAAGAAAAAAACACGCGTTTGAGAATTAAAACAAACAAAAACAAACATACAAACAAACAAAAAAAAAAACTAGAAGGGAATTCTAGTAAAATATTAGTTTAGTTTGAACTCAATTTTTTTGACAGATAGATTAAAAAGAAAATAAGTCTTAAGATAAATATAAAAAAAAAAAAAAAAATATAGAAATTAATTTGGTTAATTTTATTTGCATTCTTTAAAGAATAAGTTATCTGAGTTTATAGAATTCTTTATTTTCTTTATTTTGTGTTTCTGCTAAAAGGGAAGCATTAATTGGTTTTTTTTATTAATTTTCTCTTCGTTATAATATAATAACTTTATTATAATTCAACCACATTGTTGTCTGTCTGTTTATTTAGTCTCTCACTGCTGCTCTCTCCGAATCTAGAACACTGGTCCATGTTACCCTCTGACTGATTCACCTGGGCATTTAAATAAGCCACGAGGTGCTGACTACTTAAAGGGGCGTTACACTTGCACCAGAAAATAAAAAACTCAGTAATTCTAGTGTTAAAACAGTCATGATTCTTGACATGAGCTTGAACATTCGGAAAGGCTCCAGAAAATGCTGAACATTATATACAGGTTTTAGAGAAACATCCAGAAATTTTTTTTTAAGGGAAGGTCATGCATATTTGGATAAAACATGTAAACTGCATTTTTTACAATAGGATGACTTCATAGTTGAAGTGTTCGGGTGCTGAACTCACCTGTCTGCAGTCTAGACCTTTCACCATTTATAAATATTTGGTGCAACATGAAATGAAAAATACAACAAAGGAAACCCAGAATTGTTGAGCAGCTCGAATCCTGTATCAGACACATATGGGAGAACATTCCTCTCCCAAAACTTCAGCAACTGCTCTCCTCAGTTCCCAGATGTATACAGAGAGAACATGGAGTGTTTAGAGTGGCCTTTTATTGTGTCCAGCCTAAAGCACACTTGTGCAATAATCATGCAGTCTAATCAGCATCTTGATCTGCCACACCTGTGAGGTGGATGATTCTCTCTGTGAAGGAGAAGTGCTCACTAACACACATTTAGACAGATTTGTAAACAGTATTTGAGAGAAATAGGCCTTTTGTGTACATAGAAAAAGTCTTAGATAATTGAGTTCAGCTCATGGAAAATTGGGGCAAAAACAAAAGTGTTGTGTTTATAATTTTGTTCAAGTCAAGTCAAGTCAAGTCAAGTTTATTTGTATAGCGCTTTTTTACAACAGACATACAAAGCTTTTTTTTACAAAGCTGTACAGCAGCTTTACAGAAAACAACAGTGAAGGTGAAGGTGTGTGTTTATCCCTGATGAGCAGCCGTGGCGACAGTGGCAAGGAAAAACTCCCTTAGATGATATGAGGAAGAAACCTTGAGAGAAACCAGACTCAAAGGGGAACCCATCCTCATATGGGTGACATCAAGAGTTTGGTCATAAATCTTTCAACAATACAGAACAATTTGTGATCATCATAGATCCAGCATCAGCTTCTCCATGCCAGGGCCTTTAAACACTCGGCATCTACTTCTCCATGATCATCCATAGGTCCATAATCTTCACGAGGTGGGACGTGACTGGAGCTGGCCAAACCTCAGGATGCCTCGGGATGGGGAGAGAAAGAGAAGCAGTGGAGAGGAATTAGCGTAGCTGCTGTTCATGATATTAACAGCACAAGTTGATAATGTGCATGTGATCAGATGTTCTGGAGCACAAGGTTGTGATGTGATGTGTGTGATGTGTGTTATGTGTAGGCTTTGCTAAAAAGATATGTTTTTAATCTACACTTAAACTGGGAGAGTGTATCTGAACCCCGAACACTGTCAGGAAGACTATTCCAGAGTTTAGGAGCTAAATGTGAAAATGCTCTACCGCATTTAGTGGACTTTGCTATTCTAGGAACTACTAGAAGCCAAGAGTTTTGAGATCTCAGGGAGCATGACGGATTGTAGCGTGTTAAAAGACTGGATAGATACATGGGAGCCAAACCATTTAGTGCTTTATAAGTGAGTAGCAGTAGTTTGTAGTCTATTCGAAACTTAATAGGAAGCCAATGTAGGGACGATAAGATTGGGGTTATATGATCGTATTTTCTTGACCTAGTAAGAACTCTTGCTGCGGCATTCTGAACTAACTGAAGCTTGTTTATTAATGATGCAGGACATCCAACTAGTAATGCATTACAGTAGTCTATTCTAGAGGTCATAAACGCATGGACGAGCTTCTCTGCATCAGATATAGATAACATATTTCTTAGCTTAGAAATATTTCTAAGGTGAAAGAAGGCTGTTTTTGTAACTTGATTGATGTGATTTTTAAAAGATAAGTTGCTGTCTAAAATAACTCCCAGGTCTTTTACCGTTGAACTAGTAGTTACAGAACAACCGTCTAAATGCAGGCTGAGATGCTGGAGCTTCTGTGTACTATTTTTTGGGCCGATGAGCAAAATCTCCGTTTTATCAGAATTTAATAGCAGAAAGTTATGGGTCATCCAATCTCTTATTTCTTCAACACATTTAGTTATGCGAGCTAATTGAGCTGTATCGCCTGGTTTGGATGAAATATATAGCTGGGTATCATCAGCATAACAATGGAAGCTAATTCCATGCCTTCTAATAATATTTCCTAATGGAAGCATGTATATTGTAAAAAGCAGGGGTCCTAGAACTGACCCTTGTGGCATGCCATAATTTACTAGCATTATCCTGGATAGCTCTCCATTTAAATCTACGAAATGGTAACGATTGGACAGGTAGGATTTAAACCAGCTAAATGCCTGTCCCTGAATACCGATGTAATTCTGTAAGCGATCGAGGAGAAGATCATGATCTATAATGTCGAACGCAGCACTAAGATCTAGTAAAACTAACAGGGAGATGTAGCCTTGGTCTGAAGCTAAAAACAGGTCGTTAGTGATTTTAACTAGAGCAGTTTCTGTGCTATGATGGGGCCTAAAACCTGACTGAAACTCTTCAAAGATATTGTTCTCCTGCAAGTGGTTACATAACTGGGCAGCGACAATCTTTTCTAAAATCTTAGACATAAATGGGAGATTTGAAATTGGTCTGTAATTCGATAGCGTGTTTGGATCCAGATTGGGTTTTTTAATGAGGGGCTTAATAACTGCTAACTTGAGGGATTTAGGGACATGACCTAACGATAGTGAGGAGTTAATAATATTGAGAAGAGGCTCACCAGCTGTATATAACACTTCCTTCAGTAGTTTAGTGGGAATTGGATCTAACTGACATGTTGTTGATTTAGCTTTCATAATAGCATCATACAGCTCTTCCTGTCCTATACATGTAAAACAGTGTAGTTGTGGGGTTGTAAGTACGATTGTGTCAGGAGATGCTGTCAGAGGTTGAACTGCCACAATTGTTTTTCTAATGTTATCTATTTTTTCAGTGAAGAAATTCATAAAGTCTTCACTACTAAACTGTGATAGAACACATTTTTCAGATCCCTGATTTGTTGTTAATTTAGCGACTGTACTGAAAAGGAACCTGGGGTTGTTTTTGTTATTTTCTATGAGTTTGCTCAGGTGTTTAGCTCTAGCAGCTTTTAGCGCCTGTCTGTAGCTAAGCATACTGTCTTTATACGCAATTCTAAATACCTCCAATTTAGTTTTCCTCCATTTTCTCTCCAGATTACGTGTTGTTCTCTTTAGGGCATGCGTATGACTATTATACCAAGGTGCAGGTGCTTGTTCTCGAAACTTTTTTAACCGGATGGGGGCAACAGTGTCTAAAGTGCTAGTGAGGATAAGGTCTATGTTGTTCGCCATCTCATCAAGATGATCAGCAGTTATGGGTTTAATGTGAAACTGAGATAAATCAGGCAGGTTATTTATGAATCTGTCCTTAGTGGTTGGAATTATAGTCCTACCAAGTCGATACCGTGGTGAAACACGGTTAATCTGCTCTACCGGTAGTGTGTACAGTAGGAGATAATGGTCTGTGATGTCATCACTCTGGGGTAAAATATCTATATCAGTGACGTCTGCTCCGTAAGATATTATTAAGTCTAGTGTGTGGTTAAAACGGTGGGTTGGTCTGGTGACGTGTTGTTTAACTCCAAAAGAGTTAAAATGATAATCCTAGGGCATCGTTTGCATCATCTACATGAATATTAAAATCTCCTACAAGCAGCACTTTATCAAAACTGATCAAGAGGTCTGAGAGAAAACAAGCAAACTCATGAAGAAAATCAGCGTAGGGTCCTGGGGGTCTGTACACGGTGACCAGAGCGAGTTTTCTATGCATGTCTGAAAGTGCAATTTTAAGAACGAGCACTTCAAATGATTTAAAGCTGAATCCTAATCTCTGACTAACATTAAGAGAAGCACTATAAATGGTTCCTACACCCCCCCCACGACCAGTCTGACGGGGCTCATGCTTATAAATATATCCTGACGGTGTCGACTCGTTTAGACCCATATAATCACCTGGTTTAATCCAGGTCTCAGTGAGACAGAGTGCATCGAGATTATTATCTGTGATCATCTCATTTACAATCAGTGCTTTGGGTGCAAGTGATCTAATGTTTAAAAGACCGAACTTTAGAACTTTGTTGTGTTTGTTTATCTGGCATTTTTCAGTTTTAACTGCAATAAGATTATTTCTGGATCTTGTGTATGTAATTCTTGGTTTTACTACCCGAGGAATAGATACGGTTTCTATAAACTGGGCTGTGTGTGAACTTGTAACTATTTGGTCTGTAGTATGCGTGTTCTTATAGTTGAAGATTTCTTGATGTCTTACCAGTCAGATGGTGTGAAGTATCCTAGAGATGTTATCTGATAGCACTGCTGCTCCAACTCTGCTGGGGTGCAGGCCATCAGGGCGGAAGAACCTAGGACGCTCCCAGAAACAGTTCCAGTTATTAACAAAGAGAAGTTTATGTTCTCGACACCATGACTGTAACCATTCATTTAGAGCTAAAAGTCTACTAAACTTCAGTATAATACAAACAGAAGACCATGAACTAGTGTCTGGATTAATGTTTAGTTTATCACCTGGTCATTGCCCTTCTATAACATCTTTTGAAATTCATCTGAGCTCATCATTTATTGATCTACTTTTTCCTAAAAAGCTGATGAAAGCAGATAAAAATAATTATATCCAACTTGAAGGATTTCAACAGGTAACAAACAGCCTTTGATTCTCATATATACATTGAAGCATGGGTAAATTCTTGTGAAATAATTTTCTCCGTAAACTGTGTGATTACAAAATGTTATAATCCATATTAGCATAAGCGATATGGGTAAATGGTAGTGCTCTTGTTTATTTTTGTTTATTCCCATTAGCAATTCTATATTATATTTTTAATTAAACTCATTTGATACATTTGAGCAAATGGGAATTGAAAAATTGATTATTGGACTCATTGTTGAAACCTGCTCCTGTTTCTGCTTCTTTGCAACATTAAATTCTTTCTGTAACATTAAATGTTTTAATTCACATAGAATTAATTGAGTATTCTTTTAAATCTTCAGTCCTTACAGGTCGCTTCCCTGGTATCAGCAGCTACTGTATATTCTCATTTAGTAAATTAATGGAGCATTCGAAGAATTAAATATTTCCCTCCCACCAGAAAAGTACCTGTGTTGTTTTTTATTTTAAGCAGTTGTTGCTCTGTGCTCATGCCTTAAGCCTTTCTACTGTCTGATAGGTGATAAAAACCTAATTTTATTAACATGAAGTTTTATTTTGAATGTAAAATTAAGTGGGTGTGGGTCTGTGTGGACAAAAACAAATTCACACAAGCGTTAAGGTTAATGTGAATATAATTGCAGTGAAGGACAATGTGTGTCTCATCCTCCCTTATTTGAATATAATACATTTTTTCCTCATTACTACTTCACTGACATGTACCTCGCAGTCTTCATTCTGCACTTACACACCTTTTACTAGACACCTCAACAACTAATCTGTAATAAATGGACATTCTGTGCCCCCCAGATGAGGATGAGTTTCCCTTTTGCGTCTGGTTGCTCTCAAGGTTTTTTCCTCATACCATTTCAGGAGGTTTTTCGCTCACCCCAGTGTACACTGACTCTCTCATCAGGGATAAACAAATATTCAGAACAAACTTACAGGCAATAAATGTACACATTGTTTTATACCACCATCTAAAATCTTTATCTGTATAAATCTGCGTTGAGTCAATGTGAAATATTGTGCATTGTAAAATAGCACTATAAAAATTATGAATAAACCTCACATTGTGTTCTGTACATTAACAAAACAATCAGGGATCATCATAGTGAAATGAAGATTAGTGGAGATTTGTGCTCATTCAGCCACAATGGTACTGGAGGTGAGGTGAGGAGGCCTGAGGTGAAGTCAGAGCTCCATTTTATCCCAAAGGTGTTCAACAGAGTTGCAGTAAGAGCTCTGTAGCAGGCCACGTAAGATCTTGCACTCAACCCCACGTAAAGCAGCTCTTTATGGAACTGGATTTGTGCACAGGAGCATTGACATGCTGGAACAGGTTTGGGTCTACTAGTTTAAGTGAAGGTAAAATTTTATGCAGCATCCAAAGACCTCTGATACAATTGTGTGCCTCCATGTTTGTGCAAACAGTTTGGGGAAAAAACACACATGGGTCAGGTGTCCCAATACATTTGGCCTTATAGAGTATATAGAGACAACTCAAGATAGAGAATTTGTAATTTTTGCATCGATATGAAATTCATTTCTGGGTTTCCTGAGATTTAGATTCTGAAAAACTCTGACTTTTTTTTACCTGTGAAAATTTGTCCATTTTACAAATAGATTTAAAATAAAATATTCTGTTCAGAGTTATTCACCTGATATTGAATGCAATTTACCTCAGACTGTATTTTACCTCAGATAATTTTTTTACCTTGGACTGAATGTTACATCAGACTATAATTTACCTCTGAATAAAATTTACCTCAGATGTTAGTTTATATTACACAGAATGAAATGTCTCAGACTCTTTTTCCTCGCAAGAAGTTTCTCCTATTATTCAACATAGAATGCTACCAATTTAGTTTAGACCCGTTCTGTTCAAACTCTTAATTTGTCATTTGTTATGATGATTACACTAGTTTTTATTTACTCTTTGATACATTTAGATTTATAATTTGAAAGAGAGAAATATATTAGTTCTCTAGACAGTAGTAGAACATTGACTTTACATGTTCTGTTTACATGTTTACATGTACCAAGACAACCACCTGCCTCGAATGTGAATCGTAATAATTTCCTTCAGCTTTGAATAGGGAAAGTAGTTTTCTGAGAAATCAAAGTAGAAAAAGCCAAAGACAACATTAGCCATCTGACAGAAGAAGAAATCGCCAACACACAGAAGACACTAAAACACCAAGACAACAAGCAAATGATCGCTCTCTCGCTCTCAGTTTAAGGTAACACCTAATTTTCTATTTCACTATTTTATAGTGGTAGTTTATTATTAACACTATAATTCTGTTCAATATCTTTTATGTAACTATGCAAATACAGTCGTTTATTAAGCTGTAACTGGCTAAATACAAAACTTCTGATCTATACTTCATTGTGGAGTCCATTACCATCTCAGACAGCAGTGTCTGCAATGTAAACATCTTTATTTAACTATACAGTGTGTATATATACCTTTTATATATATATATATATATCCATATGTACAGTGAATAAATATAAAGGCAGTAGCAGTAAAGAGACGTGTGGACACTGTTTTAAAGGTACAAGGAAAAGGTTACAAGGCAATAGCATTTAATAAAATGTGCAAGCTGAATAATAAAGTCCACTATATATATATTTATATATATATAAGGTATATATACATACATAAATAAAATAGTGCAGATGTTTGTAATATGTGTAGAGAATGAGGAGTATAATAAATACACTATGTAGTATGTACATTGTATGTCGAATTGTACAGAAGTTATATACAGTGTTTATACAGTGATGGAGTGTAGAGTTCAGTAGGGTGATAGTGAAGGTGAAGGTGAAGGTGATGGTGATGGTGGATGGAAAAAAGCCGGTCCTGAACTTGCTGGTTCTGTTGCGTATGTTCCTGTATCTCCTTCTTGATGGAAGGTGGTTAAACAGTTTGTGACTGGGATGTGAGGTGTCCTTGATGATGTTGTGAGCTCTACATAGACATCTGCTGTGGTGAAGGTGCTCAATGGCGAGTAGTTCGGTACCAATGATGCGATGGGCGATTTTTTTGAGCCTTTGCAGGGGTTTACCTTCACACACAGTGGAGCATCCATACCAATCAGTGATGGAGTTGGTCAGGATGCTCTCGATGATGCAGTGGTAAAAATTTGTTAGAATCCCTGGTGACCAGAGGTGGCAAAAATACACACATCCTTTACTTAAGTAGAAGTGCAGATACTTATGTTTTAAATACTCGGGTAAAAGTTGAAGTACTGATTATACTTTTTTACTCAAGTAAAAGTAAAGAAGTTTTGGCTCTGACATGTACTTTAGTAAATAGTAGTTATTACTTCTAACCTGTTTTAGTGTCACGCTGGTAACTGAACCCCACATCATATTAATATTAGGGCTGTCAATCAAATTAAATATTTAATCGCAACTTAATCGCAAATTTCTATCTGTTCTAAATGACCCATATATGAATACTTTCTGTTATGAATACTTTAAGCAACATGGACATGGAGAAATATGGATGTAACATAGAGCATGAAGACAAAATATTCTTGTAAATGTTTTAAAGTAATAATGATGTTTTAAATGACATAAATTAGGACACCAAACAGAACCTTTGCTTTGTTTCCACACGGACAGTTAATAAAGTGATACTGGAGAAACTGCACCCCTTCAAGTCAAGTCAAAAAGCTTTTGTCATAATCATACCGATTTATGGTAATGGTATGGTTTTAAGGTATTTATGGTATAATTCATATCAATTACATAATCAGAGAATATATTTATTCGATGTAAATGTGGTTTATCTAAAAGACATGTCGAGTTTTCTACACATATATTTATTAAGTGCCTGTGAGGCAAATATTCACTGATTCAGTTTGTTTTATTTTTGTGCTTGTGAAAAGAGATTACATGGCAGAGAGCGCCCCCTGTCTGTTTACTTTATTTTTACAGAAGTACAGCGTTTTGGTATTATAAGTGTATACAAATAAAATTTGACATTTTACAGATTTGAATGATGCACTGAAAACCCTAATAAGTTCAATGAACTCAACCTATTGAGTAAAGTCATTCCCTCAATTGAATTGAGTAATGGATTTTCCAAAACTTGTTTATTTAAGTTCACTTAACTTGGTGCTCATGTAGACTGTACTTAAATTGTTAAGTTCATCTAACTTGGTCTTTTATAATTTGCACTTAAACTATTAAGTTCACTTACTTACATATTCAAGTCAACTTAAAAATTAAACTGAAATTGCAAATGATTATAAATTGAATTGAATAATATCATTGTTCTTTTGACTGTTAAAGCTTTATTCAGTCCAAAAACCACATTGAACATCATATTGAATGTATTTATTGTGCAAAATTGTTAAAACATTAAAACATTTAAATTTCAATTAATGAAACAGACTTGTCACACCCACACTGTACAAAAATGTACTAAAACTAAAACTAAACAATTTTTATTAACAAAAAAGCTGGTTTGCCAAAGACTGTACTTTGGGCTTGAGTGCATTCTGTCCCATTGACATCAGTACACGCTGTATGAGATCAAATGTGTTTGCGAGTGATTTGGGGTAATTCAGGTCTAATTTCCACATGTTCTTTTTTCACCTGCAGTATAAAAACAATTAAAAATATAAAAAAATTGACAGTCATTGACAAATCATAAAGAAAAGTATATTTTATTATAATTAATAATATTCTAAATTAATGTTATTAATTAAACCAGCAAATACAGATAGGTTAGCTAGACAATTAATTATTGATGATAAATGTGAAGATGGACTGCTGAAGAACACTTTTTTCTTCCTAAAACACACGATTAACTAATGTATAAAGAATCTACATCTTACAAGTCAAATTCAGTTTCTCAATATGATTTCTAAAATAATGTTCACAAAATTGATAGCAATGTTAGCAAACACAACGTGTCTGAAAGATTTGTAATGATGACTGGGCGGTTCTTTGTTATGTAAATGTAAAATTAGGCCTTAAACAAACATATGACAATTAAAATAATATTTTCAAGTTAATTTCTGCATAATAACTTTACTTACCGAGTTTAAAATGGCGAACGACGAGAAGATTAATTCCAGAACTTTCTGGCATCAGCAACAGGCACCGCCTATAGGATTATTCTACCAATCACTGCATTAGTTCTCTTATTACCAGGCAGAACTCCTTAAATAACCAATCACCATCAAGGGAGACCAGAGTGATTATTTTTATGAATTAGAATTTTTAGTTCATAACAGTCCAAATTTTAAGTCGAAGTATTTTGCGGCTCAGTAAATTAATCTAACTTAAAATTTTGAGTTATGGTTAGAAAATAAAAAATTTCAAGTAGTGTTAACTCAAGATTACTTGATTATTTGAGTAATGACAGAAGTAGGGTTTACAGTGTGTATTGTTATCTGTACGATTAAAAAAGTTCGTTTTGCCATTATGAGGGAAAAACCCACAAAACGCCACCTAGAGGGTTAATTGTGTGAATCATGCTGTATTTGGCGTTTGATTTGAGACTTGGCGTGGAAATAAAACAAATGTTTATTTATTATTTATTTATATTCTTTTTATAAAAATGGTAAAACAGAAATGTGCTCTGAATTGATAGCGCTTTAATAAAATTTTGTTTCGTTTAAAAGAATTTGAGTTAGAATTTTGACAGCCTAATTATATATATATATATATATATATATATATATATATATATATATATATATATATATATATATATATATAAAATTTGGCTGTCAAAATTCTAACGCAAATTATTTTAAACGGATTTGTATATTTGTATATATAAATACAAATAAATGAAAAATGTTGTTACCTAATGAATGTGTCCATGCTAAAGATCCACATATAGAACACAAGCAGAGAAAAGATGATGATGATGATGATGATGATGATGATGATGATGATCAGGTGATAAGGAATGTCTCTGTTTTCAGTCATGTTTACATCACTTACTCCCTCTGTCTCATCCACGTTAGCTTTACTTCTTGTTGTTTTCCATCTGCTGATTCTCAGCTTCGTAAACTAGTCTACATCTGTGGTGAGTGAGAGTCAGGACATTATACATGGATTAAAAAAGCAATGCGCAATGACAGGAAATTGGTTGCTGGGCTGAAATCAGTGCACAGTAAAACAAAATAAATTTTTATATTTCACCAAATCGATGGATTAAAACTAAAGTAACAAGCCGGTTTTTAAAATGTAAGAAGTAGAAAGTACAGATATTTGTGTAAGAATTTAATGAGTATAAGTAAAAACTTAAAGTAAAAAAATCTACTTAAGTACAGTAACAAAGTATTTGTATTTCGTTTTTCTTAAAATAACATTTTAAGTACAGGCGTTGTTGTGCCTTCCTAAACAGAGCTGAAGTGTTCTGGTGCCAGGACAGATCCTCAGAGCTCTACACGCTGTACCAAATAACACAATAAACAAAGAAGTAAGTTACATTAAATTTCTTAATTAATCACTTGTACAAATCTAACTTGTGTTTAAATACCTTAACATTTCTAGAAGTTAATATGAACACTGGGTGAGTAATCATCTAAAAAACAGGCAACAGTTTGTGGATATAAATCTATATGCAAGAACATTACTTGTGGTGTACCACAAGAATCAGTTTTTGGTCCAAAACTGTATATAATCTATATCAATGACATGTGCAGAGTATTAGATATACTAAAATGTATTTTATTTGCTGATGTCACAAATATTTTCTGTTCCAGGGATAATATACAACAGCTTTCGTGTTAACAACAGAAATTAATCAATTAAAACAGTGGTTTGATGTAAATAAACTCATTAAATACAAACAAAACAAAGATTATGTTATTTGGAAAATATAAAACAAATATTCAGGTAGAATTGAAAACTGATAATGTAAGTATAGAAAGAGTATATGGAAATGAAGTGTAATTAAGGTGTAATTTTAGATTAATGATATGCTGAAAACTGCAAATAAAGTATGTTAAAGCAAAGACTAGAGCAATACTGAATAAGGTATGAGATATTTTGGAGAAATACATTTATATTACCGTACTTGTTATTGTGTGGAAATTTGTGCAATATTACAAAAGAGAGCTATTAGAATTATTAATAATGTGAGTGTCAGAATCTGCCACTCTATGCTTGTCTGAACTGCTGAGCATGCTGTCAGCCTGCTTGAGCACTTCCGGCATTGCCGCCTCCATCACCAAGGAACTCCCTTGCCAACCTGCTATACCGAAATGGCGTCCATCTTTTAAACACATATAAGGACGCCAAAAACCTAAAATCAGTGCCAGATTGTCTTCAAGGCTTGCCCTAATTACACTCCAGCGTTTTTCAGTAATTAATTTAACTCTGTTTCCGCCTGACTATTCTCACCTCACCTCCGCTCTGTTCTGCTCTGCTTTGCTCAACGATCTGCTTGCGCTCAACATGCTCCGGTTCCCGGCTCGGCTCTGCTCGCATTCAACGTGCTCCGGTTACCGGTTTGGCTCTGCTATGCTCGCACTCAACAAGCTCTGACTTCCTGCTCGGCATCCTTGTGCTCCGTGCGCTTTGGCTCACAGAATCGGCTCAGAATCGTCTCTCTATCGATCTACACACTCGCATATCTGCTCCCGGCACCGTCGTGGCATCCGCCTTAGATCCTAAACCTAAATAGCTGGCAGAACAATCTGGCCATCACGGATCCTGCGGATGCACCCGCCCTTTTGCACCGCTCTAACTGCTGTGTTTCGCCAACAAGCGGTGCAGGAGCACCAGATTCAAAACCTCTCTGCAGGCATGCCGGAAATCATGGGATTCTTGCACACAAGTTTTGGTGACAGAATTCTCAAAGGTACTCCGTTGCCGTCGTCACCTGCTGCTCCGGTCCTGCAGGCACCCACAGCACCAGCCCCTAATTCTGACTAACGGGCGACCCAGACTCCTGCTGCTTTTTTTATCATGCAGTGTTGTTTGATTTTTAGTATGCACCCCTCTCAATTTGGTGAGGAGCACTCCAAAGTGGCCTACATCATTTCCCTCCTGTCAGGTTGAGCCCTAAGGTGGGCCACTGCACAGTGGGCAAGCCAATCGGCTAACTGCACATCATTTGCTGCCTTTTCTGCCAAACTCCGGAAGGTTTTTGGCTCATCTACGCCGCGCTCTGATCTCAGCCACACAGGGCATCGCTCTGTGGCAGAGTTTGCAGCTGACTTCGGGACCCAGGCCATTGACAGTGGATGAAATCACACAGCACTTTATGATACTTTCCTCCATTGCCTCTCCTCTGCCTTAAGGATGAATTCGCCGCTCGTGATCCACCCCGGGATCTGGATTTTCTGATCATCTTGGCTACACGCATCAATCGGCGCATAAGGGAGCCCTGTTAACCTGCTCAGGCTCTTTATCCTTTATCTTTGATGCAGAAACACAACCCATCTACACCCCATCTACACAACGCATACCACCTTGTGCGTTTCAGGGAGAGTAACAAATGGAAGACCGCCTTTAATACCCAAGCCAGTCCTTACAAGTACCTCAATATGCTATTCAGCCTTACTAACACCCTGGCCGTCTTTCAGGCACTGCTCAATGTGGTCCTCAGAGACAATCTCAACAGCTTTGTGTTTGTCTATGTAGATGATATCCTGATCTTCAGGCAGGTTTTGGAAAGCTCCTCAAAAAACGGGCTCTATGTGAAACCTGAGAAATTTGAATTCCACACCTCACAAACCTTGTTCCTGGGATACCTGCTTTCAGGCTGTAACATCCAGATGGACCCTTCCAGGATCCAGGGCAAGCCCCACCTCCAGCCGCCAACTACAAAGGTTCCTGGGCTTCGCCAATTTTTATCGTTTTAGTTTTGTCAAGGGCTATAGTTTGGTAATGGTGCCCCTCCACCACCTGACGTCCTCCCTCCTCTCGTTCCTTTGGGTCCCCGAGGCTGAGGAGGCGTTTGGGTCTCGAGGTTAAAGCCCCGATTCACAGAGGCACCCATCCTCATCTTCCCCAACACAGCCCGGAAATTCGTAGTCAAAGTCGACGCTGCTCTGCCTGTGTTCAATGCGCTTTAGTTCCTGGCTCAGCTGTGCTCTGCTCACGCTTAATGTGCTCCGACTTCCGGCTCGGCATCTTCGCACTCCGTGCGCTTTGGCTTACTGACTCGGCTCACAGAATCAGCTCAGAATCAGCTCTCCGAATTAACTCTCATAATCGGCTCTTCTTGCGCTCTGCACGCTTACATTTTTGGCGCAGCTCTTCCTGCTCCCAGCACCGTTGTGGCATCTGCCTTGGATCCTAAACCTGATTAGCTGACACATGCCCCCAAGCCTGTCCCAAGCCCCGCCGATGGCCCCGCTATGTGCCCAAATCTTGCTGACTGCACAGCTCCACGCTCAAACCCTGCCGACGGCGCCACTCTCTGCCTAAACCTTGCTGACTTATCATGTCGACCAGAAAGCCTGAGTGATAACCAAGGACCTGCCCCTAAGGGCTGGCACAAAGAGACTCGCTCCATGCTTTGTCTGGCCTTTCCCGACCTGAAAGGCATTTCACCCAGTGGCTGACTGCCCTAAATTCCGCTGCGACCTTTCCCCGTCCCGATTTTAGGACATGGATGCCTGTACAGTTATTGATTTCATAAAATATAAAACATTAAGAAGTATACAATTAAGAAGTATACAATAGATGTGTAGAGGTGATTGTGAATGGGGGTTATAATGTTGATTGCATTTGGATGGTTGAATATAGGGTTGTTTAATTTATTGTGAATTTGTTATGTTGTAAGGAATATAAAAATATAAAGATATAGATTTTATATTTAAAGATATACTGGAATGTTAAAATTGTATATGAGTGGAACAATAATAAGCTTTTGCTTTATCCCACTCCTTTTCAAACATTTTGTAATGTATAACGTCTGGGTGAATGGATGAATTGTTGAACAGTTTTATATTGTGTTCTCAGTTATTAGAAAATGTTGCTTCAAGTGAAAAAAAATAATTATTTGTGACATGCAGTTACAGCTGAACGTGTTCCGATTCGGATCTCTGAGGGACGTTGATCAGAGAGCTCTTTAGTGACACTTCAGCGATGAAAGAGCATCTCTTTATCCTTTTCTTGCTTACAGGTGAGAAAGGAAATCAGTGTGTCTGGTGAGTGTATAAGTGAAAAGGATATGGTTGGTGATGGACACATGATGCCTGCAGTAAAAGAAAATTGTGTGTGTAAGAAGTATATTTATGTTAAACATAATGATGGTGTACAAAGGGACACATAGTATGAAAATGGCTTTACAGTACAGAGTGTCTGCTCCTAAAGCAGCATTTACAGAAATAGATCAAATCTAATGAAGAGGGACCCATCTTCATTAAGTTGACATTCAATGTCCATTTCCATATCTATAATTTTTGAGGTTGAGAACTGTTCAGTAATGGACACGCAAATGTATTCTAAAGCCATAGTAGCAAACTGTTTATATAATTTACAGTCCAAAACCATCACCATGTTTCTTGAGTTTAAGTCTTCACAGTAACCTCATGGATCTTAATACATCGTTATAGAACGATTGTTTAGGTCAGGTTAAATAAACAAAGCTGTGTGATGAAAATGTTTGGATCGGCCACACACTTTAAATAACAATAAGAAATTCTCTCTCAAAACTACAGGAACACTAGTAGATAGTCAGCTCTCTGTGTTCATGCAGAGGAACGAGGACTGATGAGGCTTTTTAATCCCAATTCGCTCTTACAATTCCTTCTTATGGGAAGATTTTCCTCTAGAGGTTGTGAAGATTTGTGGAGATTTATTTAGCTAACGGTGTTAGTAAAGTCAGGTACTGATGTAGGTACAAAAGTGAGAAAGCCTCAGGTGGAATCAGTGTCCCAGAGGTGTTTGATAGGGTTGGTGCAGGAGATCTTCCAACCCATGTAAAGCAGTTCCCCTTCAGGAACTCGAGCTGCGTCAAGAACACTTTGGGAACGCTTCTGCGTTGTCCACGCTCTCAATCTCTGGATGATAATTCTGAATTAGGTCATGTCTCAAATAAAGTCCCAGGACTGGTTTGTCACTATAGATCTGTAGTTCGCTTGCAGAGCTGAAGCTAACTAATACCGGGACTTTCCATTTGGTTTTGCCCTCTTAGCATCCAAGCACTTCCTTTCAGACCTCAGAGGCCACCATGTGTTGGTCTTTACGGACAACAAGTCTGTGTTCTCCGATATCAAACACCAGGGGGACCTGCAATCTCGCCTTCTGTACAAGCTGGCACGTCAGATACTTCTGTGGGCTGAATGAAAGCTCCTCTCTTTGAGGGCACCGTATATCCCAGGCCACTAAAATCAGGAAGCAGACGCCGTTTTGAGGCAAGGGCCGAGGTCAGGGAAATGGTGACCTTACCTGGAAATTGTGGAGCAGATTTAGGAGAGATTTTACAGAGAAGAACACAAGTGGACCTGTTTGCAACTCAAGAGACGTCACACTGTCATCCCTGGTTCTTTCTTACTCCCCCGGCCCCTCTAAGGCTGTGGCGCCTTTTTCCCCATTAAGGCTGCTCCCTGGAGTTCTGGATAGAGTTTGCCGGGACAGAGTTCTTGTCCTCTTGGTGGAACATGGTGGCCAGGCAGGCCATGGTTTGCGGAACTGGTAGCCATTTTCAAACACCTCCTGAGATATCTCTCAGGAGTGATCTTCTCTCTCAGGCAGGGGGCAAAATAGTTTACCCCAGTTCAGCGCTAAAGAGACAATGGCTCTGGATGACTCCTAGATTCTGGTCTCTCCACCAACGTGGTAAAGACCATCCTCAAGTCCAGAGCTCCCTCCATGAATAGGTCCTATGCCGTGAGATGGCCCTTGTTCAATTCATGATGCGAACGGCACCGCTTAAATCCAGTTAACTGCCTGGTCGACCCAGTGCTAGAATTCCTGCAAGAACAGTTCACCAAAGGGTTGTCTCCTTCCACCCTGAAGGTTTACGTGTTCCTCGCTGGGTATAGACTTTTTGGCGAAACATTACTTTCGCAGTATCCAGAGGCTGAGGCCTCTAGTACGATCTGGAGTGCCTGCATGGGATTTGTCAATTGTCTTGGAGGCTCTGTTTGAGCCTCCTTTTAAGACATTGACTAAGGTTCTTTACAGTAAAGACTGTGTTTCTTCTGTCTATCTCCTCCCTCAAGAGATTAGAAGATTTTTTAGGCCCTCTCTGTGGCCCCCTCACTCTTGGAATTTACTCCAGGCATGGCCAGTGCCTTTCTCTACCCCAAAGTCGGGTATGTCCCCAAGGTACCCCCAGTCGTCCCATGACCTGTTATACTTTCCTCCTTCTTTTTAGGCCCCAGGCTAGGAGAAGCTTAACTGACGTCCACAAAACTGAACTGTGGAGGAAGTCAGAGCAGCTGTTCATCTGCTATGGCCCTCCGAGGAGGGGTCTTCCTGCCAACAAGCAGGGCCTTAGCAGGTGGGTTGTGGATGCTTCTCTGACCTTTTGTGTCAGAGCTCACTCTACTTGGAGTGTGGCACCCTCTAGGGCTTTGTCTTCTGGAGGTTTCCTCCAAGACATCTGCAACACTGCGGGCTTTGTCAGGTTTTACAGCCTTGGCTTAGTGCCACTAGTGGCCCCTCCGTCCTTCATGTTGTTGATGCAGCATCTCATTTCCTCTGAAAACTATGGTTGCCTTAATAACCTAGAGATGATCTTCATGGAGATGGTTTGGTGCTCAGGGGCACTGTCATGCTGAAACAGATTTGGGTCTCCAAGTTCAAGTGGAGGGAAAATTTCTCCAACTTTGTGGTAACATTTTAGGAAGAACCACATCAGGTGTCCCAGTAGTTTTGTCCATTTAGTGTATGTCTAGAAAAAAGCCTTTTTTCAGTCTTCACCCTCAGTATTTGGTGTCTATAATATGATTAATTAAATCTAGATGCTGTGAAGTAAGCAACTATTCAGCACAAAAACACTTTTAACTCTCCTCCACAGGATTCATTCCCTTCACTCTCTCTATCCCTCGTAAGTATTATCTAATCCAGCAAGGAATTGTGGAAGATGGCGCCGGTGTCCAAGATGTCCAAGATGGCGCCGGTGAAGTCGGCTGCCGTCACGTCCATGTCCAAGTCCATGTCCATGTCCAAGTCCATGTCCATGTCCATGTCCAAGATGGCGCCGGTGAAGTCGGCTGCCGTCACGACTGCTCCGGCTACGTTTTCTCTTTTTTTGTTTATTTTATACTTTTCTTTAAGTAGTTACACTTCCATCTACACAAGATGGACATCATTAGATATGACAGAGACACTCTTATATCTATTGGTGTACAATGCACTCACCTTTCGCCGTTTTTAAACCCGGACCCATGCTGGCCGAGCGAGATCCTGAGGGTGAACAAAGGACGCGACCCGTACCGGCGTCCGCGAGGGAAACGAGCCGGCGTCAGGAACAGGCTGAGGGCACGCGCACACCACGCTCCCTTACCTAGTATCCTGTTAGCCAACGTCCAGTCACTGGAGAACAAGCTCGACGACCTCAGGGCAAGGGTCAAGTTCCAGAGACACATTCGGGACTGCAACCTTCCCTGCTTCACCAAAACATGGCTGAACCCAGCGGTACCGGACCACGCCATCCAGCCGGCCGAGTTTTTCTCGGTTTACCGCATGGACAGAACACTGGAGTCGGGGAAGTCAAGAGGAGGTGGAGTGTGTCTGATGGTGAACAACCACTGGTGCGACAGCGCGAGCATCGTTCATCTTTCACGCTCCTGCACACCAAATCTGGAACTACTGACCATCAAATGTCGGCCCTACTATCTACCTCGGGAATTCAGTTCGGTCATTGTCAGTGCCGTTTATATTCCACCTCATGCGGACACGGACACTGCAGTATGGGATTTACACGAGACAATAACTCTTCACCAAACACAGCATCGGGACGCTGCGCTCATTGTGGTCGGAGATTTCAACAGTGCCAACCTCAAGCGCGCACTACCGAACTTTCATCAGCACATCACCTGCCCTACCAGGGGCGAAAGAACACTGGACCACTGTTACACGCCATTCAAGAACAGCTACAAGGCACAATCACGTCCACCGTTTGGGAAATCGGACCATGCCGCCATCTTCCTCATGCCTGTTTACAAACAAAGGCTGAAACAGGAAGCTCCGGTTCAGAGGGAGGTCGCGCGCTGGTCTGACCAATCGGTGGCCGCTCTGCAGGACGCTTTGGATGACGCAGACTGGGACATGTTCCGGCGCAGCTCTGATGATGTCAACATGTTTACGGAAGCGGTTGTGGGATTCATCGGGAAACTAGCTGATGATACAGTGCAGAAAACCACTATCAGAACGTTTCCCAACCAGAAGCCGTGGGTGGATAAAACTATCTGCGACGCTCTGAGATCCCGCTCCGCTGCCTACAACACCACCGAGCTTGCCACCGGGGACATGGACGAGTACAAGGCTGCGTCTTACAGTGTTCGCAGAGCGGTGAAGGAAGCAAAGCGGTGCTACGGGAGGAAACTAGAGTCACAGTTTCAACATGGTGGCTCTAGGAACCTGTGGCAGGGACTAAGAACAATAACGGACTATAAAACACCATCTTCTAAAATGGTGAATGCGGACGCTTCTCTGGCAGACGAGCTAAACACCTTTTACGCTCGTTTCGAGGCTGCAGCTAACCACGCTAGCGGCACAACGCCGAGAGAGCTGGAGAGGTAAACACGTTCACCATCTCGGAGCATGACGTGAGGAGGGCTTTCAAGAGAGTGAATACCAGGAAGGCAGCAGGACCAGATGGCATCACAGGCCGGGTCCTGAAAGCCTGCGCTGACCAGCTAGCACCGGTGTTCACTGAGATATTCAACCTCTCACTGGAACAGTCTGTTGTCCCCTCATGTTTCAAACAGTCCACCATTGTTCCTGTCCCAAAGAAACCCCAGCCCGCCTGCCTTAACGACTACCGCCCTGTAGCCTTGACCTCAGTAGTGATGAAGTGCTTCGAGAGACTGGTCAGAGACTTCATCACTGCATCACTACCAGACACACTGGACCCACTACAGTTTGCGTACCGTCAGAACCGCTCTACTGAGGACGCCATTGCTCATCTTCTCCACACCACGATGAGCCATCTGGACCAAAGAAATGGGAATTATGCAAAGATGTTGTTCGTGGACTACAGTTCAGCGTTTAACACCATAATTCCCTCCACACTCACCTCTAAGTTGGAGGTCCTGGGACTCAGCCAGCCGCTGTGTCAATGGATCTCTAACTTCCTGACATACAGACCACAAGCCGTACGGGTGGGAAAACACACCTCATCCACCCTCAGCACTGGAGCCCCCCAGGGTTGTGTTCTGAGCCCCCTGCTTTACTCAATGTACACACATGACTGTGTGGCCACATCCAACTCCACCACCATCATCAAGTTTGCTGACGACACTGTTGTGGTGGGTCTGATCTCCAACAACGACGAGACGGCCTACCTACAGGAGGTTAAAAACCTGGAGAGATGGTGCCAGGAGAACAACCTTCTCCTGAACGTCAGCAAGACTAAGGAGTTGATCGTGGACTTCAACACAAAGCGGGAGCGGTCATACCAACCTATAAACATCAGTGGGACCCCAGTGGAGAGAGTGGACAGTTTCCGGTACCTTGGTGTTAACATCACACAGGATCTGTCTTGGTCCTGTCACACCAACACCCTGGTGAAGAAGGCCCGGCAGCGTCTGTACCATCTGAGACGCTTAAGGGACTTTAAACTACCCTCTCAGGTGCTTAAGACTTTCTACACTTGCACCATTGAGAGCGTCCTGACGGGCAGCAACACTTCCTGGTTCGGGAACAGCACCATGCAGGACAGACGAGCCCTCCAGAGGGTGGTGCGTTCAGCTGAACGTACCATCCACACTGAGCTCCCTAACCATCTATAGCACTCGGTGCAGGACCAGAGCCAGGAAGATTATGAAGGACCTCAGCCATCCCAACAATGGACTCTTTTCTCTGTTGCGTTCAGGAAAACGCTTCCGCTCCCTGAAAGCGAACACAGAGAGAATGAGGAGGAGCTTCTTCCCGCAGGCCATCCGGTGTTTAAACCAGGAAACACCCAGGATTTAGAACTGGCCCACTCTCTCCACCATCATCATCACACTTCTCTGTACATATATTCACCTTCGCACCACGTCACTTTAAACATATCTCACCGCTCGCACCACGACACTTTAAACTCTGGACTTGCACAGCACAGTGCGCTTTTTATTTTATTCATACCACATGGACCATATTGCACCATATTGCACATGGACACTTTACGAACCTTTACACCACACCATACCGCACACGGACACTTTATGGACAACCCACTACAAATTGCCTATTGTTTACATATTGTTTACATTTTTATTTTGTTTACATTTTTCACTACACATTGTTTACTGTTTATATGTATTTTTGCTCATACATTATCCTTTTATATATCTATATATCTTTATACCTTATATTTTTTTATTTTATTTATTTATTTTATTTTAATAGTTTTTCCTATACCTTATAGTTATTTATCTGCCTCCTTTTCTTTCCCCCATCCTATTCCCTCATGCCGGACCATCGTACAAAACATTTCACTACATGTCGTACCCTGTATGTATGTGTATGTGATGAATAAAATTTGATTTGATTTGATTTGAAAAATATGGAGTGATGCTCAGACCTACTGCCAAACTACACACACTGACCTGGCCACCATAGAAGACGCCAAAAACATGATCCGAGTCCAATATGTCACACAGAGTGAAAATTTTAATTTTAGTGCTTGAATTGGGCTTTCAAATGATGTCAACAGCTGGCACTGGTCAATGGGAAATCAACCACTTGGAAGCTTTTATACCTGGTTTGGAACAAATCCTGACAACTGGAAGGGAAAAGAAGCTTGTGTTACAATAGCACCATTGGGTTGGTACGATTGTCCATGTGCTAACGTGTATCCTTTTGTCTGCTATGATGGTAAGGAACAACATATTACCTGCTTTGGTCATTTTCTTAATGGAGAATTGTAATTGTAAAATAAATAACGGGTATTTTTAGTTTTTCTCATTGACCTTAATCCTGGTTTGAAGAGCTTTAAGATTAAACAGTGAATGAAGTGGTGGATTTACATTCAGTTCCAAATCTTTTTATTTATTAGTGCATTAGACTGAGTAGATTAAAGTAAAATAAAACCAGTAGGATATTTTAAGATACAGTAAAACCCTGTTGTACGAGCAACAAATAGTACGAGCAAACAGAGATAAGATCGACATTGCTTGCAAAATTTGACCCTATTTCACGAGCAAACCCACGCTGCCGGTTCCCTGCTTTCGGCCGAGGGAAGCATTTCACTAGAAATCTTGAAAAATGTCTCTCAGTAAATCAGTGATGGTGCTGTGAAAACGAAAGTAAATAGAATTATCATTGAAACCAAGAAGGTTATGAGCATGGTGCACAGCTCACACTTGCAATCAACCACTACCACATGGGTAAGTGTTAAATGATGTTTACATTTCGGTAATTTGTGGTGTATTTGTTTGTTAAAATAGGCTACAAATACTTTTTAAGTGCAGAAATAAGCGATCGAATGAGGTTCCGGAACAGATTAAATCGATTTTACATTCATTCTTATGGGGAAAACTATTTCGAACGTACGAGCAAATGGACCTACGAGCAATTTTCAAGAACGAATTACAACGTACAACAGGGTTTTACTGTACTAACATTTCTGTTTGAATGCATTGTGAAGGCCAATTGAAATTTTTTAGTAACATAGTTTGGTAATGGTAACAGAATGAACCTGATAATGTCTTGCTAGAAAGTATTACCTACCAGACAGTATTGCATAGTAGTGTAGTGAATAGGGGTGTAACGGTATACGTATTTGTACCGAACATTTTCGGTACGGGTGCACATACTGAATGCAATCCTTTTTACATGCAGATCAAAGTAACAATCTGAGTTCCCTCAGGAACATATTAAGTGGCAGACCGCAAGTTAGTTTAGTCTCCGCCTTTGCACAATGAGTACATTTTTTTTTTTATTATATAAACACTATGGATACTTTAGCGTTTGATGTGCAGCTTCAAGAATTTCTCTTTAAATCAGAAAATCCTGACAATTCCACATAATTCAAATCCATCTTCTTCCAAGATGGCACAGCAGATGGCTTCCTCGGTGTGGAGTTTTCCAGTTGCTTAACAGTTTTTGTTAGTTTGTCCTGACTTTTGTATTTCATCTACAGTCACATTTACCAGGAATGAACTGCTGAACATTCGGCAGAACACACCACACAATCTTTTGAGGGTTTTTGACTATTTGGACGTTTTGCTGTAGTTGGCAGAGCAGCCGCATTCTTCAAATGCTTTAAGACTCGTAAGCATAGAAAGCGATTTGGGGTGCTGGTCAGACAGCATGGCATTAGAACTGCACTGCCTAGTGGCCATCTTGCAAATCTTCACTCTCTACCCAACAAAATGGTTAAACTTCTCCTGCTCTCTTTGTCAATTAAGGACTTTTTAAACAAAGGAGATTAGAGTGGCAGAGAGGAGCTGCTGTAATAACACTAATGAGAGAATCTGCTTTAATAACGCTAATAAGAGGAGCTTCAGTGTGGAAAGGCCTGAGGGACACCACAATCTAAAAGACACCATCCTCCAGCTCTGTAGGGAATCAACAGCTGGTTGATGATCAGAATGAGTTTTACTGTAGATCCGAAACCGAAAATCTTTAACAGATCACTGGAACTGTGTGAAGTTCCTGCCTGCTTTAAATGTTCGACCATCATCCCCATCCCCCAAAAAAAACAAATCACTGAACGTAATGTCTCCAGACTGATTGCTCTAATGTCTGTGGTCATAAACATTTTTTTATTAAAAATGAAGGATGGAAGGAATGAAGACATCTGTTAAAGTCTGCTGAAATAAACAGAACAGAATAACCAGAATTGTTAGGTTTATAACTTTAGAAAATCAAATATTGAATGTAAAACACACACACACACACACACACACACACACACACACACACACACACACACACACACACACACACACACACACACACACACACATCTGAATGATCCAAATGGGGTCTAACAAATGATAACTATTTAATTAAATATTTCAATTTGTTAAATTTTATTTTATCAGTTACATTTCTGCCAAATATTATCGATCACTCAATTAAATCAATAATAATAAAGTATATTGATTCATTTGATTTATTTGATTTAATTTATTTTATTTTTATAAAAAATATTCAGAGATATTATTTTATATATTATATTATATGCCCAGCAGGCATTGTATTCAAAATTGTTACACATTTTTAAATGTTGATGATCACAAATGTTAATAATAGTAAACTTTGTTAAAAAAAAAAATTCAACTACCTTTAAACTGTACCGAAATTGAACCTGATTGTGAGGGAAAAACCGAAGTAGGAACCGAACCGTGAATGTTGTGTACCGTTATCTAAGTTTCCTAAATAGTGGCCATTTTTATACAAATATCTGAAGTTTTTGTGACATCAGCGATTTACAGTGCTGTCGAGGCATGTTTTTTATTTTGTTAATGTTTGTGACTGTAAGCATTTATTCTGTTTAACAGTGTAAAATGAATTGTATGTAACTGTGTTTGTTTTTTTTATTCTCACAGCCTCTAAAAGCGGTACAAGCAAATACATTTACTACTCTAGTTTAAAGAATTGGTCTGATGCTCAAAGTTACTGCAGACAGTATCACACAGATCTGACCAGTGCAAAAACCTCGACAGAGAATTCAATCATTGAATCAATGATCAAAGGCGACACTTGGTTTGGTCTGTTCAGAGATTCGTGGAAATGGTCAGATGGTACCATTTTTACCAGCATTCCCATGATGCCTGGACAACCAGATAATCTCCTGAAGAACGAAAACTGTATGGCTTTAACGAATGGTGAAGCATCTGATGAGCTTTGCTCATACATAAAACCTTTCTTCTGTTACTCCTGTGAGTTTCATTCACTCTCATATTCACCCCAGTTCATAGCTTTTACAGGTATTATTGTGTATTTGATGTGTGTTTTCTTGTTTACCAGCAATCACAGAACGAAAACAAATTGTTCGAGTCAAACTTCAGGCCAATTCAGATGTTAATGATCCTTCACTAAAGGAAGCCGTCCTGAATAAGGTGGGTTTCGGCCTTCATCCATAATTTCTCAGTAATGCAGCCAGAACCTCAGCCTTCATCACATTAGTAGTGTTTTTAGAAAAATTAAATTTATAATAACGACACAGATTTCTCTTTTGTATACTATTTAGCACTAAAGCTCATGTTCTCCTCTTTAGATTTGGCAAAAACTCAGTGTTTACTGGAACATCACTGTGAAATGGAGAGGAATCAGACGGATTGGTGTTTAAAAAGAGAAAAGCAGATGTGATGTGATGTGGATGTCTTTTGTGTCTCTCAGTAAATGATATAGCTATATATAACCGCATTTGGAGAGAGAATATGTCTAGAAATATACAGGATATATATATATATATATACAGTGAGGAAAATAAGTATTTGAACACGCTGCTATTTTTCAAATTCTCCCACTTGGGAATCATGGAGGGGTCTGAAATTGTCATCGTAGGTGCATGTCCACTGTGAGAGACATAATCTAAAAAAAAAAATCCAGAAATCACAATATATGATTTTTGAACTATTTATTTGTATGATACAGCTGCAAATAAGTATTTGAACACCTGAGAAAGTCAATGTTAATATTTGGTACAGGAGCCTTTGTTTGCAATTACAGAGGTCAAACGTTTCCTGTAGTTTTTCACCAGGTTTGCACACACTGCAGGAGGGATTTTGGCCCACTCCTCCACACAGATCTTCTCTAGATCAGTCAGGTTTCTGGCCTGTCGCTGAGAAACACGGAGTTTGAGCTCCCTCCAAAGATTCTCTATTGGGTTTAGGTCTGGAGACTGGCTAGGCCATGCCAGAACCTTGATATGCTTCTTACAGAGCCACTCCTTGGTTATCCTGGCTGTGTGCTTCGGGTCATTGTCATGTTGGAAGACCCAGCCTTCAATGCTCTTAATGAGGGAAGGAGGCTGTTCCCCAAAATCTCGCAATATATGGCCCCGGTCATCCTCTCCTTAATACAGTGCAGTCGCCCTGTCCAATGTGCAGAAAAATACCCTCAAAGCATGATGCTACCACCCCCATGCTTCACAGTAGGGATGGTGTTCTTGGGATGGTACTCATCATTCTTCTTCCTCCAAACACGCTTAGTTGAATTATGACCCAAAAGTTCTATTTTGGTCTCATCTGACCACATGACTTTCTCCCATGACTCCTCTGGATCATCCAAATGGTCATTGGCAAACTTAAGACGTGCCTGGACATGTGCTGGTTTAAGCAGGGGAACCTTCCGTGCCATGCATGATTTCAAACTATGACGTCTTAGTGTATTACCAACAGTAACCTTGGAAACGGTGGTCCCAGCTCTTTTCAGGTCATTGACCAGCTCCTCCCGTGTAGTTCTGGGCTGATTTATCACCTTCCTTAGGATCATTGAGACCCCACGATGTGAGATCTTGCATGGAGCCCCAGTCCGAGGGAGATTGACAGTCATGTTTAGCTTCTTCCATTTTCTAATGATTGCTCCAACAGTGGACCTTTTTTCACCAAGCTGCTTGGCAATTTCCCCGTAGCCCTTTCCAGCCTTGTGGAGGTGTACAATTTTGTCTCTAGTGTCTTTGGACAGCTCTTTGGTCTTGGCCATGTTAGTAGTTGGATTCTTACTGATTGTATGGGGTGGACAGGTGTCTTTATGCAGCTAACGACCTCAAACAGGTGCATCTAATTTAGGATAATAAATGTAGTGGAGGTGGACATTTTAAAGGTAGACTAACAGGTCTTTGAGGGTCAGAATTCTAGCTGATAGACAGGTGTTCAAATACTTATTTGCAGCTGTATCATACAAATAAATAGTTAAAAAATCATATATTGTGATTTCTGGATTTTTTATTTAGATTATGTCTCTCACAGTGGACATGCACCTACGATGACAATTTCAGACCCCTCCATGATTTCTAAGTGGGAGAACTTGCAAAATAGCAGGGTGTTCAAATACTTATTTTCCTCACTGTATAATAGTTTATATTAGTATTTATTCAACAACTTATAAAATATAGTAGTGTTATTTATATGGTGTCACTGGGTTTACTGTCTCTTTGTATTATGTTGAACTTTTTGTTTTGTAAAAAATTATGCACATGTGCATTTTATGTAACTAGTTTAAGTGTTGTGTAATTCCAACTACTGCACTGTTTATCGATCAAATGACAATAAAAGCCTACATGGATTATTTGACCTTTAATATAAACTTCCTTTCATTCTTTCATTGCAGTTAGTGGATTTTCTGAGATGCAAGAATTTACAATTTTGTGCTGTAATAATTTTTTGTTCTTGTTTATATTTAGATTTATATACATGGAGGGCTGTCAAAGTTACAGCGTTAACGCAAACTTATTTTAACGGCACACATTTTATTAACACGCGATTAATGCAGCACACATTTCTGTTTGACCATTTTTGTTAAAAATATAAATAAATAAATATAAAAGATGTTGAGGTTGATGGTGATCAGATACAAACTGTGGTCCTGAGTCGTGTAGCAGACTATTGATATTAACTACATGTGACTGTGTCGGTGATGGTTGGTTAATTGACACTGAGAGTCGGGTGGATGGTCTCTCAAAAGCTTCTTTTATTGTACTAGACAGACACTGGGACAACAGGACTATAGGTTGATTAGATTGCAGATCATTGATGCTGCATGACAGTCAGCAGCGAGGCTTCATGAGACTGCTGCCGATTTTTACATTTTCTCAGCTTTAATTCTTATTTATTCACATTAATGCAGTCTCAAGCAAACTCAAGTGACCAACATTTTACATATTTTGGTATGAAAGAAAGACAGCAGTAAAAAGTCCAACTCTCGAAAGATGCAGCTCATGGCTTAGCACGTGCGAATGTGCAGCACGTGTGTCAATGCTAACGGCTACCGTTTCACATAAAAACTTTCTTTCGGCTTCTCCCATTAGGGGTCGCCACAGCTGATCATCCGTATTCATGATCCGCATGTTTGATTTGGCACATGTTTTACACTGGATGCCCTTCCTAACGCAACCCTCCCCATTTATCCGGGCTTGGGACCGGCAATAAGAGTGCACTGTCTTGTGCAACCCTAATGGCTGGGTTTGGTTTCCTGACCGGTGATCGAACCCGGGCCACAGCGGAAACACATACAGAACATGAAACCCAAATAAAACACATAACAACAGCACCATAGGTTGATTAGATTGCAGATCATTGATCATGCATGACAGTCTTAAATGAAATAAACAGAGGTTCAGAGTTTACAAACAGAATAACACACACACTCCTCGTTATATCATCACACATAGCACATATTTGACTCGACTAACACGACTAGGAGCCGACAGTAAATTTGTGTGCATAACAAAAGTTCAGCTTTGCGCTCAAAAACAATTAAACCTCAGTTAATAAGAAAAGAACAATCATCAATGCAGCTTAACGGCAGCAATGCTTCATGAGACCGCTGCCGATTATGTAGCATCGCCCCCTAGTATAATAAGCGCAACTGCAAGCTGTGCAACAACCAATGGCAATTTCTCCTTCTCTTATTATTTTAACTCCATTAGATACAGTCCAAATCCACAGAATTTCTGTTTTTACTCTATAGTTTCATGGATCTCCAGGGAGATAAGAAACAGATCTCCAGCTGCACAGAATCGCCTCCAATGAAAGAGAACGTCATCCAGAGACAGACCAGGACGAAGTGGGAAGATCTGAGGAGGGAAAATAAAAAAAAAATTACTAAATAAAAAAAAAATAAAAAATGTGATCACTAAACATTTGTTTTACAGATGCACCATATCTCAAAGCACCAAAATCCGTCATGGAGCACACATCCGGCAATTAAATCTGTCCGTGTGAAAACATAGCAAAGGTTTAGTTTGGTGTCCTGATGATTTATGTAATTTAAATAAATTACTTTTAAATTACTTTTATTACAAGAATATTCATGCTTTGTTTGTTTTCACTAATAATAAACATACATTTGCATAAAGCATCAACATTCGTCCATGTTCATGTTGATTAGAGTATTAAAAAAGTAAAAAGTATTAATTTAAGGTACATTTAGAACAGATACAAATGCACGATTAATCGCAATTCAATATTAATTATTTGACATCCCTAATTTATATACATACAGTGGTCCTGGAAAACATAGATTAAAATGTTATTTCTAACTTTTCTGAACATTCGTTCCCGCTGCGAATTTTCGTGAATTTTAAGATAATCTTCAGCTTGCTGTTAGTAAGGTTCCAAACCGTGAATTATCAGGGGTTGACTGTAAATATAGTACCAGTCTGTGGATGTTTTTAATTTTAGTATTTTCAACATTGAACATCCATTCTGAAAACTTCCACATAAGAACATGAAATTATGAAGTAAATTCGAACTCCATTTCGCTTTGATGCAGCTCGGCAAACTCATGGCGTTCACTCATCAAATTCACTTGGTCGTCAAGTAGAATGAGTTTCAGGTCACAGGTGTGTCAAGAGTTCATTTTTTGACATTTTTTGCCCTCTTAATAGGCTTTAGACCAGTGATCCCCAACCCCCGGTTGGTACCGGGCCGCACAGAATTCTGATTCTGATGTTTTATTTTGGAAAATTCCCGGATTTTCTCCTCCACATCTGTCTTTGACTCACTCTTGATGCAGGTCATGATGCCTCGCTCACATGTCTTACCTCCATCCACTACCTTCTTAAAGGAGCTCCGCTCACACGACTTACCTCCATCCGCTACCTTCTTAAAGGAGCTCCGGTCACACGACTTACCTCCATCCACTACCTTCTTAAAGGAGCTCCGCTCACACGACTTACCTCTATCCGCTACCTTCTTAAAGGAGCTCCGCTCACACAACTTACCTCCATCCGCTACCTTCTCAAAGGAGCTCCGGTCACATGACTTACCTCCATCCGCTACCTTCTTAAAGGAGCTCCGCTCACATGACTTACCTCCATCCGCTACCTTCTTAAAGGAGCTCCGGTCACATGTCTTACCTCCATCCACTACCTTCTTAAAGGAGCTCCGGTCACACGTCTTACCTCCATCCACTACCTTCTTAAAGGAGCTCCGGTCACATGTCTTACCTCCATCCACTACCTTCTTAAAGGAGCTCCGGTCACATGACTTACCTCCATCCACTACCTTCTTAAAGGAGCTCCGGTCACATGACTTACCTCCATCCACTACCTTCTTAAAGGAGCTCCGCTCACACGACTTACCTCCATCCACTACCTTCTTAAAGGAGCTCCGGTCACACGACTTACCTCCATCCACTACCTTCTTAAAGGAGCTCCGGTCACACGACTTACCTCCATCCACTACCTTCTTAAAGGAGCTCCGGTCACATGACTTACCTCCATCCACTACCTTCTTAAAGGAGCTCCGGTCACACGTCTTACCTCCATCCACTACCTTCTTAAAGGAGCTCCGGTCACATGTCTTACCTCCATCCACTACCTTCTTAAAGGAGCTCCGGTCACACGACTTACCTCCATCCACTACCTTCTTAAAGGAGCTCCGGTCACACGACTTACCTCCATCCGCTACCTTCTTAAAGGAGCTCCGGTCACATGACTTACCTCCATCCACTACCTTCTTAAAGGAGCTCCGGTCACATGACTTACCTCCATCCACTACCTTCTTAAAGGAGCTTTTTTTTACATTACCACTAAACTCAAACCCCCAAGTGAAAAAAAAAAGAACAAAAAAACAACACAAGCAGTGAACAATGTACAAATACCTAATACAACATACACAACCTAATACACACAACACACTCATACACAATACAACATACACAACCCAGTACACACAAAACAACACAAAACAAACAACACAGCAAAACATAAAACAGTATAGTAGTGCTGTATTGGTCACCAGATTACCAGTAAAGAAATTTTCATTACAGAGCAACAGAGGCCGAAACAGCTTCCATTATTACAGCTTCCACTATTACCAGTAGAATTCCCATTATTACCATTTAAGCCAATAAAGATTCAGGGTTGGTTTTTGCTGATGTTTTCAGCAGGATCGTGATTCTGATGAGGAACATTGTGAAGATGTGTGAAAATCTTAAAAGCTTCAGATTACAGAACTTTTGTGTAGTTCTTCTAAGACCAGTCCAGACTCTTGCTGGGGCAGTTCTAGAGAAGTTCTGAGGAAGCTGTGAGGGAGAACAGCGTGTGCTTTTCCCGTCCCTGTGTGAAAAGTGGCAGCAGGTTGGCATGTAGGGGCATCAGCGCTGGGTTTGGGATGTTTCCCTGCTGCTCTTTTGTGGACACAAACGCTGCCATTGAGGCTGAATGAGTGCGTCTTTGTGCTCGTCTCGTGAGGCGGGGATTAGGGCAGGCTGTGTTCCTCAGTGAGGCGGGGCTTAGAGCAGGCTGTGTTTCTTAGGAGGTCGGGGTTTAGAACGAACTGTTTCTCAGGGAGGCGGGGCTTAACAATTAGGATTGTTAAGATAAATGTTTAAAATTACCAGAATTTTATTGATGCCAACAAAATATAGATCACTGAAACATTTTACTCCGGAAGAAATAACTTACATCATACTTACATACTACACTCACTGTCCACTTTATTAGGAACGCCTGCCCATTCATCCACTTCTCTAACGAACCAATCATGAAGCAGAAGCAGCAGCACAGGTATTACATCATGCAGATACATTTTCAGGACATTCAGGGTGATTCAGAATTGATCAGAAGGTGTTGGTGAATGTTTTCCGGACCAGCAGCTCTGGCAGAAATGAAGGTTGTGGTTTAAGATGCATAAAATACTTTCTGATTTTATGTGCTGTTATTGAAAAATAATCCAGTTTTTACCTCCCAGATATTTTATGCAGCATTATGGATAATAAATTCTAAATAATAATGATTTTTAAACTGAAATTAAGACATTTAATTAATCTCTGGTGGAAATTTAGTGATCAAAATTCTGAAATAAAAAAAAAACAGGGAATGTAGTGTATTCAAATGTGTCTATGATTACAATATTGTAATAATAATAATAATAATAATAATAATAATAATAATAATAATAATAATGTTTCACATTCATGACAATGGGTGTAGGTGATTGTGCCCTCTGATGGACACAGGCGGTATTGCAGGGTGTAGATGTTCGCATCGTTGAACTCTTTAAGACTCTCCGAGGTCTGTAGGAAGAGTAAAAGCGAACAGAGAGTGCAGTCTCACAGCCGGAGAACAGGGCTTCATTCAGAGAGGAGCACATTAACATTAAACACTAAACTGCCAGTTAAGGCAGAAAGGGTATCGAGGGCATGGAGGGCAGAAAGGGCAGGGCACTTCACTAATTAGTATCAGTATCAGATATAAGTATAAAGGTTCAGTTGGTACAAATCATTCTTTCTGATTTCTTTACTGATTTGTTCAAAGTGAAGTGAACAGTAATCATTGTTTTTTTTTTAATGAAAAATTATTTTATTATATGATAATATTCGTGGATTTAAAATAATTATTTTCACATTCAAACCAACACACAGTCCCGCTGTATGATCGAGAAAATTTCAGACTGATGCTACACTGATAAGGCAGGAAATCTTCAGTTCTAATTTACTGATAGCAGATCATTGAGCTGCCAATAAATATTGATTATATCACAGATACAAACACAGATCCAATGTACGAAGTTCTGACTGAATATATAGATAATTCATTGACTTCAGCTCAGAAGTCAACACAATCATCCCTCAGCACCTGATTGAGAAGTTGAGCCTACTGGGCCTGAACACCTTCCTCTGCAACTGGATCCTTGACTTCCTGACTGGGAGACCTCAGTCAGTCCGGGTCGGGAACAGCATCTCCAGCACCACCACACTGAGCACTGGGGCCCCTCAGGGCTGTGTGCTCAGCCCACTGCTGTTCACTCTGTTGACTGTGTAGCAATGCACAGCTCAAACCACATCGTCAAGTTTGCCTATGACATGAACGTGGTGGGTTTAATCAGCAAGAATGACGAGTCAGCTTACAGAGAGAAGGTGCACCATTTAACAGCCTGGTGTGGAGCCAACAACCTGTCAATGAACGTTGACAAAACCAAATAGATGGTTGTTGACTTCAAGCGAGCACAGAGTGACCAATCTCCACTGATCATCGATAGATCCTCAGTGGAGATCATCAAGAACACCAAATTCTTTGGTGTTCATCTGGCGGAAAACCTTACCTGGTCACTCAACACCAGCTCCATCACCAAGAAAGCCCATGAGCATCTCTACTTCCTGAGAAGGCTAAGGAAAGCTCATCTCCCTCCCCCATCCTGACCTTGTTCTACAGAGGGACCATCGAGAGCATCTTGAGCAGCTGCATCACTGCCTGGTTTGGGAACTGCACCGTCACGGATCGCAAGTCCCTACAGAGAATAGTGAGGACGGCTGAGAAGATTATTGGAGTCTCTCTCCCCTCCATCACGGACATTTAAACCACACACTGCATCCGCAAAAAGCCAACAGCATTGTGGACGACCCCACACACCCCTCACACATGCTCTTTACCCTCCTGCCATCAGGAAAGCGGTTCTGAAGCATTCGGGCCTCACATCCAGACTGTATAACAGCTTTTTTCCCCGCAAGCCATCAGGCTCCTCAATACACAGAACTGAAATGGAACGCATGCACACACACACACACACACACACACACACACACACACTCACTTACCAAACTGTACAACCTGAACTTAACACACACTCATTACTCATCTTAATCCATCCCACCGTCATTTATTTAGTATTATATGATTATATAGTATTATTTAGTATTCAGTATTACACCATTTACTGTTTGCATGCTGTGCTGTGTTGTTGTAGCTCTATGTTGTTTAGTGTAGCACCAGGGTTCTGGAGGAATGTTGTCTTATTTTTACTGTGTACTGTGTACCACTGTGTATAGTAGAAATGACAATAAAAGCCTCTTGACTTTACTTAACTTGGCCAGACACCTTAACCCATCTCAGGGCGGTCTGCTCGCCCCACCCAAGCCTGTCCTAACGGGTAAGATGGATTGCTTCTCTGTGTCCATTCATCAGGCTTCGTATAAAGCCTCGGCTCTTAATAAGAGCTCTCAACATCTCCTCGCTGTTGTCCACGTATCAGGCTGAACTCCTGCTCGATTTGGGACAACAACTGGAGAATGGGTCACCATCGGCCGCTCTCTGGAAGGAGATCATTACGGTTAACAATCTTGTTTTTCGCAATGCCCATCAAGCTGTTCAAGCGAGCGGGTGCTCTATGGCTTTATTGCTGTGCTTAATCTATCCAGTCTCCTTGATAGTGAGAAGCGTCTTATCGCAGGAGCGCCGGTTGAGCCTGGTCAGGCTCTTTTTGGCCCTGCTGCACTGATGCAGCAGTGTCACCACACAGCCCCCTTCACACTCCTCTCACAAATTCAATAAAAGCTACGGCCCCAGTGTTTTACAAAACACAAAAAAAGATTAAAAAAGCTAACGAATCAAATGAATTCGTTTCTGGGAGAGGATTTCTCTCCGGACCCCTTTATGTCACCCCTAGTTCGACCATTAGATGGCGCCAATGCTCCATTAATGATTGATCCGGCTGGATCGGCTTTTGGCAGTACACCAGGCTGCATAGGGATGCTCAGGAGTCACATTACAGGCTGGCTGTCTGTTTCAGCCCCCGAATGGGTGATTCACCCAATCATGAGGGGTTACAGATTTCAGTTTGGGGCTTTTACTCTCGTTATATCCTGGTCCTAAAAAAGGACGGTTCTCTCAGTCCTATTCTGGATCTCAAATGTTGAACAAACAATTGAGGAAATACAATTTTAGAATGCTATTACATGGCTCTCTTGTACGTTTGGTCAAGCAGAACGATTGGTTCTGCTCGATCAATCTGAGCGATGCTTTTTTCCATATAAGCATCTATCCTCCGCACATGAGATTTGTTCATTTCGTCTACCAAGGCGTGTGTTATGAATTCACGGTCCTTCCGTTTAGGCTCGCACTGATTTCTGTGTGTGGAGGTAGGGCTTTCACCACTGAGAACAGCGGGGCTCAGGATCCTGACATACATAGACGATTGGCTGATTATAGCCGACTCGAGAGAAAGTGATTCGAAACACTGCCTGTGTGCTCAGTGAGCAAGAGCAATTTCACTCCCGCTCAGGATGTTATATTCTTGGGTTTTTTAGGTTTTCTTGCTCAATTGAGATAAGGTTTTGCTTAGGCCTAACCCTAAGCGCCCTCTGCGACAATCTGAGGCAGAGCGAAGCCCTCTGCGAAGAGCTGAGGCAGAGCGATGCCCTCTGCGACAAACTGGGGAGGAGCGACGTCCTCTGTGGAGAGCAGAGGCAGAGCAACGCCCTCTGCAGGGATCAGAGGCCGAGTGAAGCCCTCTGCGGAGGTTTGGAGCAGACTTTGCGGTGCAACAGTGCCCTCAGCAGGACTCAGGAGCGCAGTGATGCCTTGTACAGGACTCTGGGGCGTGACGGCACCCTCTATGGCTGTCTGAGGCATGATAGCACCCTGAGTGGATGTCCAAGGTCTGGAGTGCAATGTCGCCTTCAGAGGGGTCCTGGAGCGCGACGGTGCTTTCTGACAAATTTGGGACCGCGACATCGCCTTCACTTTCGATGTCATTTTTTAAAGAGAATATAATCCATAGGATCGGAACAGGAAGCATAAACCAGCGGGAAATGCTGGTGGTATGGTATCCGTGAGATCACTAGGCATGACTACGTAGATCCGACAGCGAGTCAGGTGGAAACTGGAACTTATGAAGGGGAACTGGTAACGATTGACAGGTGTCAATGCTTAACGCTGAGCACGGCAGAGAGAGGCAGCATGAGAACCTCTGAGGGGGGCGTGGCAGGTTAATCCCTGACAGTCACATACGCATTTATACAGAGTACAACATGTAACATAACAATGATTGTTACAACTGTCCAACATGTAAACATATAAATATAAATAAAATAAATAAAATAGAACTCTAACCCTAGATAAACTATAAAAAGTATAGAAATCCCTCTCATGCTTTCTTTCTTTTATTGCATACCTCTAATCAAACATAGGACAGAAATTGACTGTAAATGAGAAATAAAGCAGTGGAAAGGGTGAATCCTGAGGATGGAGAATTTCCCAAACAGATACACAATAAAAGAGGAAGTTGAATTATGTGAAACTGGGTTTCTGAGGGGAAAAACTTACAAACTCTGACGCCCTTCTTCTCTCTTGTGTGACTGTATGCTGGTAATTTGTGTAAAACATATTGTGCTATAGAAATATAATAGTATATAATATTATAATGTTCCTGCTTTAGTAAATAAATCATTATTCACTTATTATATTGAGTTGAAACACTAATGATTCTCACCAGTGTTTTATTACCACCAGTCTGTTTAACTGTATCTCTGTGCACTTGCAGATTATGAAGCACGCACACACACACACACACACACACACACACACACACACACACACACACACACACACACACACACACATTCCCAGCATTCAGACAAGAAATAAGACATTGAAATGAAAGTTAAAAATGTTACGTATAAAAGCTTTTGGTGATCTCCTCAGAACACTCACTCAGGAGCAGCAGACAAAGCAGGTAATAAACAACACATTCTATCTATCTATCTATCTATCTATCTATCTATCTATCTATCTATCTATCTATCTATCTATCTATCTATCTATCTATCCATCCATCCATCCATCCATCCATCCATCCATCCATCCATCCATCCATCCATCCATCCATCCATCCATCCATCCATCCATCCATCCATCCATCCATCCATCCATCCATCTATCTATATCTTTTGGCTTTGTTATATTGATAGAAAGCTCCAACTTCGTGTTATTTATATATGATTCAATAATTATGATTATTAACTACATATTAAAAAATTAACAGTTTTCACACTTTTTTAATTTTTAAGTTTCCATGTGATTTTTTTTGTGTTTTATTCCCTGAAAATGCCACAAGGTAAGCTACAATTTATATCGATACTGGTGTCAAAATTGGACCCACTAAAGTAGAACTAAAGGTTTTAGGTACAGGAGTGACACTGGGCAGCACAATGGGGGTGTCATTCTTTGGAAGTGAGATTAAATTTTAACTTTTCTAAATGTAAACTGGATTTATTTCCTTTGTAAGCAGCTCTTGATCACATTTCTCTCGTAAATTATATGGATATACCAAATTAACTTTGGTTTCTTTATAAGTCCGCTTCTGACCAGCTTCTGTTCCCGTGGCTCGCACGTATGAGTTCGCAATTCTACGTGACTACGTTCATTTTAATTCAGTATTAATTTTTAATGCAAAATAATTTAACTGAAAAGTAACTCGCATTACTTTTTTAAAAAAGTAACTCAGATATTAATGTGTAAATGTATAAAGTAACGCGCTACTTTACTCGTTACTCCAGAAAAGAAATATTATTACGTAACGCACGCTACTTGTAACACTGATGAAGGGTGATCATTAGCTTTCTATGTTAACCCTAACCCTTATTTCTAACTCTTGTACAAGGAAACAAGGTCTTTTTCCTTATATGTATATTTCTCAACCTCTGTGTCGTGTGCGTTAATCATAAAAGAGTCTTCAGATGATGGTGCAGTTGTCATGTGATTTACTTTCAGCTTCTGGGTTTCTGTATTGAAAGATTTGTAAATTTCTGTATTGTAGCACCAGAGTTCACGAGGAACGTTGTTACATTCCACTGTGTAATGCGTCAGCTATATATGGTTAAAATGACAATAAAAGCTTCTTGACTTAACACACTATCAGACAATAAATGGAGAATCTCTGCTCCAGCCATGCCTGTCAACCATTAAATACTTTTTTCTAGTGTATATTTATTTAACAGGAAATGCATTTGAAACGCTCATTGAACAAAAAAAAAATAACAGATGTAACTTCAGTCAATCATAAATTTATAAATAGATGAAATGTTTTAACTGTTTTACTAACGAATGCTGCATGTGTAACGGCGGCCATTACCTGGAATCATACTACGAATTAACATACACTTTACAAAATTCATCATTTGGATTACTAACATCTAAATATAGAAAAATAAAAAATTATGTTTCCCACAGTAATTCCATAACCAAGCCGTAATAACAATATTTTAACAGCTTTTTTGAGGCGCTGAAAAAAAAAAAAAAACATTCGGCAAAAAAGAGTGGCGGCACCAGGGAATTACGCCAGCTCTACCTTCATGCTTACACGTGACAAAGCTTGCATAACTAGCAGTACTTAATTTTTACTTTTAACCACATCACCATGCTTCACTCTCTCCTAATACAAATTTCAAAAAAATGTAAACGATTAATACCACTCGTAATCGTAATTTCAATAATCTAGTGTGACACCATTACACTTGCCACATTAAGCACAAACTGCAGTCCTCACACAGTCAAATACATAATGGTATAATATCATTTTCTCAAAAGATTTTGTTTTTGTGTAAATTTTACAAGTACACATACACAAAAATAAAAATGGCAAACAGTCCATTGTTTTGGTGAACCTTTCCTCACAGTGTCCAGCTTTACTTGAAAGGTCTATCTTAAAAATATCTTTGTAAATGTATCTACGACCGATTCAGTTTATTCCACTCTGTCAGCCATTGTAGAATACAAAAACATCTATTAAGTCCACAAGCATATTTCTGTGACATTATAGGTAAGGTTATTGTACGCCTGCGAGATGACACCAGTTCAAAAGCAAGAGGAATAAATGACGAAGAAATTTCTGACTTAAAGGTTTGGTGCTCATAATAATTGTAATAGAAATCAATCAGTGTTTGAGTCATTAATATCATTCTTTTAAAAGATCAGTGTGCCGAGAGTCACATTCGAGTCTTTTCCCATAAACCGAGTTGATTAAAAAATGTCTTGTGATTAAAATGATATTAAGAACATTACAGATATAATTATTCAGTACTTTGGATACTTAAGTACATTTCAAGACAAAAACCTTTTGTATTTTTGTATTATTTTAGTTTAAAGGGACACTTTTACAGGAGTCACATTTTACTGAGGGTGTCTATTTTCACTCATCTGATTCTTAACCCAAACTTGCTCTAATCATCTACACCTGTTCCCCATTTACCTTTCACCTTTTTTAAAGTCCCGATTCCCCCTCACTCACTGTCGGATCTATTTCTTGCTGTCACCCGGACTTCCTACCACTCGTTGTCCCCGAGCTCCTATGCTCCTGATTACACTTCGGATGAAACCCTCTAGATAAGTTTGTATGTTTAGTCCCACTAAAAACATTGTAGTTTACTCGCGGTTTCTGATGCCTGGTCTATATCCGTGAACAACACACACACCCACACACACAAACAAAGGTATAAACTTTTCTGTTGTTTTTGTTGAGTATTGAAAGTGTGCTGAAAAGTGCAGACTGAATAAATGGAAGCTAAATACAATTCCACATGTCTCCAGAGTTTTCCTCCACACCCTCATAGAATTCTCCGTTCTACACATGATAGAGTGGTGACAAAAATACTTTTATATCCTTTTAATAAAATGTCATATAAATGCATTATTATATAAGTGCAATATTAGCCGTGTTGCACCATGGTATCGACCTGGCAGGACTATTGTTCCGACCACTAAGGACAGATTCATAAATAACCTGCCTGATTTATCTCAATTTCTCACTAAACCCATAACTGCTAATAATCTTGATGTAATGGCTAACAATATAGACCTTATCCTCACTAGCACATTAGACACTGTTGCCTCCAGCCGGTTAAAAAAGGTTAGAGAACAAGCACCTGCACCTTGGTATAATAGTCATACGCATGCTCTCAAGAGAACAACACGTAATCTGGAGAGAAAATGGAGGAAAACTAAATTGGAGGTATTTAGAATTGCGTATAAAGACAGTATGCGTAGCTACAGACAGGCGCTAAAAGCTGCTAGAGCTAAACACCTGAGCAAACTCATAGAAAATAACAAAAACAATCCCAGGTTCCTTTTCAGTACTGTAGCTAAACTAACTACAAACCAGGGATCTGCAAATTGTGTTCCATCACAGTTTAGTAGTGAGGACTTTATGAATTTCTTCACTGAAAAAATAGATAACATTAGAAAAACAATTGTGGCGGTCCAACCTCTAACAGCATCTCCTGACATTATCTTGCCTACAACTCCACAACTACACTGTTTTACATGTATAGGACAGAAAGAGCTGCATGATGTTATTACAAAAGCTAAATCAACAACATGTCAGTTAGATCCCATTCTAACAAATCTATTGAAGGAAGTGTTCCATACAGCTGGTGAGCCTCTTCTCAATATTATTAACTCATTACTATCTTTAGGTCACGTCCCTAAATCCCTCAAGTTAGCAGTTATTAAGCCCCTCATTAAAAAACCTAATCTGGATCCAAACACGCTATCGAATTACAGACCAATTTCAAATCTCCCATTTATGCCTAAGATTTTAAAAAAGATTTTCGCTGCCCAGTTCCGTTCAGACTTACAAGAGAACAATATCTTTGAGGAGTTTCAGTCAGGTTTCAGGCTCCATCATAGCACAGAAACTGCCCTAGTTAAAATCACTAATGACCTGTTTTTAGCTTCAGACCAAGTCTTCATCTCGCTGTTAGTTTTACTAGATCCTACTGCTGCATTCGACAGTAAAGATCATGATCTTCTCCTAGATTGCTTACAAAATAACATCGACATTCAGGGACAGGCATTAAGCTGGTTTAAATCCTACCTGTCTGATCGTTATCATTTTGTAGACTTAAATGGAGAGCTATCCAGGTTAATGCTAGTAAATTATGGCATGCCACAAGGTTCAGTTCTAGGACCCCTGCTTTTCACAATATACATGATTCCCTTAGGAAATATTATTAGAAGGCATGGAATTAGCTTCCATTGTTATGCTGATGATACCCAGCTATATATCGCATCAAAACCAGGCGATACACTCAATTAGCTCGGTAACTGAGTGTGTTAAGGAAATAAGAGATTGGATGACCCATAACTTTCTACTATTAAATTCTGATAAGACAGAGATTTTGCTCATCGGCCCAAAAACCAGTATACCGAAGCTCCAGCATCTCAACCTGCATTTAGACAGATGTAATGTAACTTGTTCAACAGTAAAAGACCTGGGAGTTATTTAAGAGCAACTTATCTTTTAAAAATCATATCAACCAAGTTACAAAAACAGCCTTCTTTCACCTTAGAAATATTTCTAAGTTAGGAAACATGTTATCTATATCTGATGCAGAGAAGCTCGGTCATGCGTTTATGACCTCCAGAATAGACTACTGTAATGCATTACGAGGTGGATGTCCTGCATCATTAATAAACAAGCTTTAGTTAGTTCAGAATGCGGCAGCAAGAGTTCTTACTAGGTCAAGAAAATATCACCATATAACTCCAATCTTATCGTCCCTACATTGGCTTCCGGTTAAGTTTCGAATAGACTACAAACTACTGCTCCTCACTTATAAAGCACTAAATGGTTTGGCTCACATGTATCTCTCCAGTCTTTTAACACGCTACAATCCATCACGCTCCCTGAGATCTCAAAACTCTGGGCTTCTAGTAGTTCCTAGAATAGCAAAGTCCACTAAAGGCGGTAGAACATTCTTACATTTAGCTCCTAAACTCTGGAATAGTCTTCCTGACAGTGTTCGGGGCTCAGACACACTCACCCAGTTTAAGTGCAGATTAAAAATGCTGTTAATATCATAACAGCAGCTACGCTAATTCCTTTCCACTGCTTCTCTTTCTCTCCCCATCCCGAGGCATCCTGAGGTTTGGCCAGCTCCAGTCACGTCACACCTCATGAGGATTATGGACCTGTGAAGAAGTAGATGCCTAACTCGCAAACATCTCGAACCATCTAGAGACGTACCAGTGCCAATTGGATACATGTGTGGTTTTGACATTGGACCTCCTGGAGTGTTTAAAGGCTCTGGCATGGAGAAGCTGATGCTGGATCTGCGATCACAAATGTTGACCTCATAAAACTAGGAGATACTAACCATATAGACTGTATAAGACTGTAGAAAGAACATTATCTTATACTATAATCTATATAATCTTATACTCCAGTACTCATGATAGTTCTCACTCTCCAGTGTTCTGTATTGTTGAAAGATCTATGATCAAACTCTTGATGTCACCCAAATGAGGATGGGTTCCCTTTTGAGTTCCTCTCAAGGTTTCTTCCTCATTACATCTAAGGGAGTTTTTCCTTGCCACAGTCGCCACGGCTGCTCATCAGGGATAAATTCACACCATTCACCTTCACTGTTGATTTCTGTAACGCTGCTTTGAGACAATGTCTGTTGTGAAAAGCGCTATAGAAATAAACTTGACTTGACTTGACAATATGTTTTAGATAAATTAGCAGCATGCATTTAGTTGATGCAGAAAGAGAAAGAAAATTTCAACCAAAGTTCATCATCAACAGTTCTGATTGTAATCTTCTCCAAATATAGACTTGTTTTTCGTTTCATTTTATGAGACGCCTTTCACATTTAACTTCCTTTTTTATGGTGTATCAGTCTGAGGTATTTCCCCTCAGAAAACACTGCATTGTAAATCGTGCATGCTTTTTTTTCCTGATGGCTCCGGGCATTTATTTATCCTTCTATGACATAACGTTGCCCTCAAGCAACAAAATAAATTTTTTGAAGACATAGTCTTTGAGTAGTAAAATGTATTTTCTATAAAATGAGACTCCAACAAACCTTAAAACCTCAATGCTAAAGAACTGTGGAGCAAGGTGTTCCCCACCTTGGGGAACCAGGCCAGGCCAGGTGTTCCCCACCTGGCCTGGTTCCCAAACCAAGGCAACTGTAAACTATTCAACATTTGGGTCACAAGTTCAATTCAATTCAATTCATTTTTATTTGTATAGCGCTTTTAACAATGAACATTGTTTCAAAGCAACTTTACACAGATAATGTGGTTAAAAGTGAATATGTTCTTTATAAGTAAGTTTGTCCCTGATGAGCAAGCTGGTGGCGACTGTGGCAAGGAAAAACCCCCCGAGATGGCATAAGGAAGAAACCTTGAGAGGAACCAGACTCAAGAGGGAACCCATCCTTATCTGGGTTGCACCGAATTTCCATTTGTAGCAGATATACAATGTTGCAGGGTAGAGTGTTGATGATTAGAAGCGAACTGTATTCCTGAGTCAGTGTACGAGACTGTTGACATTAACTACATTCCAATCCATCCTCAAAGCGCCCGTTCTTACTCCGGAATTTCATGGCGTTGATGAGAAACCGTCCCAAGCTGCACAGACTAGGCTTCAGTCGAAGGGAACACTATCCAGAGGCAGGCCTGGATGAAGTGGGAAGATCCACGGAGGGGAGAGGGGCAGGAACAGTGGTCACTGGAGCCTCAGGAGCAAGTTTAACTTGACCGAGAGAGAGAGAAGAGGGTGACAGGAAGAGTAGGATATGGATTATTACGTGTCCTTATTGTTATATGAAAGTTAATGTCACTGAGCAGTTTGGACTCCGGCAAGACTCGCTATGGCAGCATAATTAAAAAGGAAAACCAGAAGGTAATACAGACATGAGGGATCTCTGGGATAAGAGACGACCCAACACACCACCGTCAACCAACCTGAGTGAACGTGTGAATGTGAGGGGACGACAGCATACAAATGTCCCAGTTCACCAAACACTCTATATCCATGTTTCCTCCAGATCTGAGCCTTTACCTGAGAAAAATCTACTGATAAAAGGCTTGACCGAATAAATGTTTTCAACCTCAACTTGAACACTGAGACTGTGCTGAGTCCCGAACACTGATTGGAAGGCTGTTCCATAAATGTGGGGCTTTATAAGAGAAACATCAGCTTATTTACTGTCTAATGTCCTTTACACACTTCCCAACATTGTTAAGCTGATCTGTCTCATCTGTCTTTGCTGAAATATACAGCTGTGTATCAGCATAGCAATGGAAGTGAATCCCATGTTTATTAATAATTTCACCAAGATGCAGCAAATATAAAGAGAAAAGCAGAGGGCCTAAGACAGATCCTTGAGGAACACAAAACTTTACCTTAGAGAGTGTGGAGTACTCACCATTTACATCAACAAAATGATAGCGATCAGTCAAATAAGACCTGAGCCAAGAGAGAGAGCTGTTCCCTTTATTCCAACAAAGTTTATTATTTTTAAAACATGTTCAATTACCTCTGGAATGATCTGTTTAAAGAAACTTGTAGGCAAGGGATCGAGAATGCAGGTTGATGATTATGATGAGGAAATAAATGAAATTAAGTCATTCTCATGAATAGGAGTGAAGCTTTGAAGTTGATTATCTGCTATAATTACGCTGCTGTCTACAGGCTTACTTGTAAAATAATTTGGATTTATATTAACCGTCTGGATTTCTTGCCTTATGTCTTTAATTTTATTATTTAAAAAGTTGATGAAATCATTACTACCTATTGATGGTGTGCATGTGAGTGCAGTGCTTTTATTCCCTGTTAATTTTGCTACCGTGCTGAATAACAATCTAGGATTATGCTTGTTATTTTCTATGAGGGTGGAGAAATATGCTGATCAGCAGCACTAAGAGATTTTCTATAAATTAGGAGGCTCCCCTTCCATGCTATTTGAAATACTGTTAATTTTGTTTGACGCCATTTACGTTCTAATTTCGAAGTGGTCTGTTTTAAGGTGCGTGTATGATCATTATACCACTGTGCTCATTTTTTCTCCCTGATCATTTTGGTCTTAAGGGGAGCTACATCATCTAGAGAATAACGTAACGTTGACTCTAGGTATTCAGCGGCCCAGTCGAGCTCTGCAGGGTCAGATGAAGATCTATCTAATATCATAATTTTTGGAAGATTATTGATAAAACGCTCTGCTGTAGCTGACATGAAAGTACGCTTAACACAGTAACGTGGTGAGGTAGGAATGCAATGACTGAGGCAGATTTTAAAAGAGATGAGATAATGGAAATAACTTTATACTGTGGAACTATGACTAAATCTTTTATTTTTAACCCAAATGTTAACAACAAATCGAGAGTGTGTCACCACTATGAGTGGGTCCTATAACATTCTGATTAATTCCAACTGAATCTAGAATGGACACAACTGTTGCTCTTAGGGAGTCTTCCTGATTATCAAAATGAATATTAAAGTCACCAATAATTAATGCTTTGTCTAAAGAAGCAGCTAAATTTGTGATGAAATCTGCAAATTCTATGAGAAAATCAGAGTAGGGCCCTAGGGGTCTATAAATAATAATTAGTGGAATTGACCTACTGGACCTGCTTTCGGACACTGAATATTTTATGCTGGTGTAAAGAACTTCAAATGTTTTACATTTGTGTTTAGTCTTTTGTGTGACGATTAGATTGTGTTAGATTATTATTATAAATAACTGCGACTAAAGATTTATTCGGTTTCATCCATGTTTCTATCAAACACATTATTTTAAACTCCTGGTCGGTAATAATTTCATTTATTGTAAGAGCTGCTGCGTGCATTCAGTCCTATTTAATTTTATGTTAATCAGGTTACTAAAACGGACTGTCTGAGAATTCCTATATTTTGGTTTCGCTCAGGGGGACAGACACAGTCTCAATTTGGTGAATCCTGAGTGACGACTCTGTGCAGCTAGCAGACGGTTGGTTTAGCCTGTCTGTCTGCTGTTCTAGTACTAGTGCTGTTCTGGGACTATGACCTATATTACAAGAAATAAGAGCAGCACCTTCCCGAGTGGGATGGATACCGTCCCACCCTAACAGGCCATCCTTGCCCTCAAAAATGCTCCAATTATTAATGAAGCCCACATTGTTTTTGGAGCACCACTCCGACATCCAGCAGTTCAGCAACCATAACCTGATGTAGGCTACATTGGCACGTCGCATTGGGATGGGGCCAGAGCATGTTACTGCATCGGACATTGCCTTCGCTAATTTACATACCTCTATAATATTACTCTTGGTAACCTCTGACTGTCGAAGGCGTATATCATTAGCTCCTGTGTGAAAAACTATCATAGAGAACCTATGCTTTCCTAAGAATCTAAGCTGACCTGCTATGTCCGGCGCCCTGGCTCCCGGTATACACATAACCTGTGCTGCTGGTGCCCCTAAAGGTCTAGCTAATATCACGTGCCTCAGAATGGAGTCTTCTAAAACCAGAGCTCTTTCAGGTTTCTTCACTGAGAAGAGCAAAACTGTTGGACACGTGAAGCGAAGAGGAATGGTGCTCCCGTGGGCAAGCCTTAGCGTTAGCTTTGGCTTTGCGAGTTTGCCGCCGAGTCGTCACCCATTCGCCCCGCTGCGAGGGCTCTAATGCCAGAGTCGGGGGAATATTAACTTCACCTAGGGCATCCTGACTTTCCCCTGCAGAACCTGGACTGCTCTCGCACTCACTACTTCTCTCTAGACTCTGGATGCGCTCCTCTAATGCTAAGATCTTCTACGTCAAATTTTCTCACAGATAAAATGATCGCTAACAACAGAGAAAGACCGACTAAACATGTCACACTTCACACACTGAATGAACTGGATGTTCGCCATAGCAGAGAAATTACGTACCTTAATGTGATTACTGTAGTGTGTGTTCGTAGTTCTGGTGGGAATGTCCTCCGCTCACTGCTTTCAAACCCTCAAACAGGAAAAAAAAAGCGCTCTTCCGAAAGCAAAAAATAGATGAGACGGAGCCAACGGGAAGTAAAGGATGCAGGTAATCAAAACGATATTTTGATATTTTAAAGCGAAAATGAGAGAGAAAAAACGAACTGTAAAAAATTAAAACACAGATACAAACAAAATTCCCGGCAAACAGTTCAACAACAGGAAACAGGAACTGATGTATTCAGCACCCAAGTGTCCCCCTTGTACTCGCATTGGTTCAGAAGGGGGATTCACTGCACTGGTACTGTTCATGGAAACTGACAGATGACAACAAGGAGTCTGGTGGAGAATGGTGGGGACTGGTAAAACCTGCAGCAAAATGAGTGGAAGGGGCAAAACCGGTGCATAAAATAACAACCTTTTTCTCCAATGCCTCTGCAAGTGCTTTTCCCACCTTCGGGCACTGGGCTCGCTTAAAGTTCATGGGAGAAGGTGAAGCCCCCAACAGGATACAGGTGGGATTGCATCTTCTACAAACGGAGTGGATTCAGGCGGTGGATATTTATTCATTCATAAGCTTGCCCAACAAACGTGAAAATGAACTTTGCTTCTTTCGGAGACAAACTTTGGAACGTTCAATTAACGTTTTCACTACAGGTTCTGTGAGTGGTTTCTGGAAAAACTGGAAACTTGTTACATCAGCCTCACATGATATTAAGCACTTGGTTGTGAAATTCTGGTATGGAGTGCGAAAGTACAAGGTGAAAGTCAAGAAACAACAAGGAGGAGAGCTGATGCGAATCCCCAATACCATCTCCATGGGTCCATACAACGGCTCAATTAACTATCCTGGACAAATTCAAAGGTGCTTTATTTGCAATTCAACAGAGCACCAGGTCAAGGACTGTGACAAACAGAAATGTTGGAAATGTCGAAGCTTCGGACACAAAGGCAAAGAGTGTACAGACGACGGGACCTGTAACCTGTGCGGTGGAAATGGGCACTCATACTTCGGCTGCCCAAACTCGTATAGCAATCGTACAAAAGGATTGCTTAAGGAGGGACCACGACAAAATACAGCGGGACATCACACGGAACCACAGAAAAGCGACTCAAATAACGACAAGCAAGTGCAGTATGACATACAAGATGGACAGACACAAAGAACAGCAGAGGAATGGAGTAGAGAGGAGCACACAGAGCACATGCTCGGACCCATCTGAGGCGGGAGACATGGAAGGTCGGATGGATGCGTAAGACTCTGGGGACCTTGAGACATACTGCCTCAGGGTTTATCACCTTGGAAATGGGAAACAGACCCATGAAACAAGGGTCAAGCTTTTTGCACATGGCCTTGAGGGGTGGGTCACGAGTAGAAAGCCAGACCTTCTGGCCGACCCGATATTGAGGGGCAGGTCGTTCCCAACGCTCGTAACTCCGGGATGATTTAAGGAGGGCTGCCAGGGCCATCCTCCACCTGGGCCCACAACGAATAAACTGGGCCAGGACGAATGGAACGGTGGTCTCGGGCTCTTGGGTGGAGAACAGCAGGGGTTGGTCTTGAAAGGGCAAGAGGCCTGTGGCAGCGGAGGGAAGATTATTGTGAGCGTATTCAGCCCAAAGAAGCTGCTCTGACCATGTGGAGGGGTCTTGAGCGCAGAGAATACGGAGGCTGGTCTCGAGTTCCTGGTTGAGCCTTTTAGTCTAGCCATTGTTGGAGCAGGAGCTGCGCAGTTTTCTTCACAGAGGGAATCTTGGGTAGGGGAATGAAGTGACCCATCTTAGAGAACCTATTGAGGATGGCCATATGAATAGCGGAAGGGGGAAGAACGGTAACAAAATCCACAATAATGTGCGACCAAGGACATCAGGGTACAGGCAGTGGGTGAAGGAGACCTTCAGGACACCCCTTGGGGTTCTTGTGTTGGTTACATGTGGGACAGGCACTCACGAATTCGCTAACTTTCCAGCAGACAGGCGAAAAAAACGTTTTAGGAGCATGGCCAAGGTACGATGAGCGTCTGGGTGAATGCCCACAGGTGCAGGTGGTTGTCCTGGGCACCTCTCTGGGACAAAATGTCCCCTACTCCCAGATCAGAGGCGTCCACCTCCACCACGAATTGGCGGGTTGGATCCGGAAGAGCCAGGACAAGGGCTAAGGTAAAGAAACTTTTCAGTTTGGTAAAGGTCTGTTAAGCCTCTGGGTTCCAGTTGAAGGCCTGATGTATGGAAGTGAGTGAGTGAAGAGGGGCCGTGTCAGAGCTATAGCCCCTAATAAACTGCCGATAGAAATTAACAAATCTAAAAAATTCACAAAGAACCTCTGAAGTTGCTTACGGGTGGTGGGTTGGGGCCAGTCCCTTATCGCCTGAATCCTGGCTTGGTCCACCTGGACATTACCGGCTGAAAGGACAAATCCAAGGAAGAAGGTGCTGGATACATGGAAATCACATTTCTCCGCCTTGTATAATCCATTCTGGAGGAGCCGCCCGAGTACCGAATGCACATGCTGGACATGTTTGTCTCTAGAGCGTGAAATCACGAGAATGTCATCCAGGTATACAAACACATTGTGGTTAAGCATATTCTGAAAACCATTGTTTACCAATGCCTGGTAGACTGCTGGCACATTGGTGAGGCCAAATGGCATAACTAGGTATTCATAATGCCCCGACAGGGTATCGAACAAGGTTTTTCACTCATCCCCCTCCCGGATACTGACAAGGTGGTAGGTGTTACGGCGGTCCAGTTTGGTAAAGATGATAGAGCCCTGGAGAGAGTCAAACGTGGAAAACATCAGGGGCAAAGGGTACCGATTCTTAACTGTTATGGCATTTAACCCCCGATAGTCGATACAAGGATGCAGGCTCTTGTCCTTTTTCTCCACAAAGAAAAACCCAGTGCCTGCTGGAGAGGAGGACGGGCGGATAATGCCGGCAGAAAGCAAGTCCTGAATAAATTGGGTCACGGCCGCCTGCTCGGGTGCTGAAAGATGATAAAGCCGGCCACGGGGTGGCATGGTTCCTGGCAGGAGATCAATGGCGCAATCGTAGGGCCGGTGCAGAGGCTTGGGTCTTGCTGAAAACTGCCTTGAGGTCGTGGAAGACAGAAGGAACAGAACTGAGGTCAGAGGGAATCTCTGGGGAGCAAGAGACTGGCCTAAGGGAAGATGGAGTGAGGCAGTGGGATTGCCAATAGGTTCCCCAATCGAGAACCTGACCACTGGACCAGTCTAGGTGGGGGTTGTGCTTGCGGAGCCAGGGGAGACCAAGCATGACCAGGGCGTGAGGGGAAGAGATGACCAAGAAGGTGAGGCTCTCCCCATGTCGCTCTGCAACGGTGACCAGAAGAGGCTTAGTTCGGCGAGTGGCCCTGTCTAGGGGGTGCCCATCTAGGGCCTGGACCTGGAGAGTCTTCGGTAATGGCTCCGTCTCCAGGCTCAGCTTACAGGCAAGGTCTAGATCCATAAATTCAGTGTCCGCCCTAGAAGTCCACAAATGCTGCCAGCGAAAAGTCCTGAGTACTGGAACAGATGCGGATCCTGACTAAGGGCTTGGAAGGGACTGGTAGGGTGCGGCTTGCCGTGGCCCCCTCCCTAATTTTTCTGGACATGAAGCAGCCATGTGCCTGGCCTCGCCACAATAGAGACAGAGCCCCTGTTCCTTTTCTGTTGGAGACAGGTGCTGATGTGAAATTTCCATAGGCTTCGGTGAGAAAGAGGCCACCCGGGCAGGAGTAGTCCGGAGGGGTTTATGTTGGCGGGCCGGAGGTGTGTGGTAGACCCGCTCCGGATAGAGAGCGAAACGCTCTGAGCGACGTTCCCATATTCGTCGGTCAATCCAATCATCCAGATCAGGGGGAAGCTCACTGGCAGCTAGCTCGTCCTTCACCTGGGCAGAGAGTCCCCAAAAGGTGTCATATAGAGTGGTGCAATCCCACCCACTGTCAGTGGGGTCTGTGCGGAAATCCTGATGCTGGCGGGAAGGACCCAAAAGAGGGACGCCACCAGAAATAAAAAAAACAGGTGAGGAGGGTTAGAACAGGCAGGAAAAAAATAATGTCCAATACTTTTGCAGCACTCACAGGGTTAATGTTGAGCGTCCGGGGTGCCAGGAGCATGAAACAGGGCTATAGGTGAAAATCCTTATCTGAATTTCTTACTCCCTGTGTTCATCCTGCATTTGGATGTTCACTCACCTAATCACGCGCAAAAGTTTCTGACAGAATAATTTGGCCTTGCATCATGTCCTGTGAGTTCTCTGACAGTAATAATCAGGCCCCTCTGCATCATGTCCCAAGAGTCTCTGACAACTGGTGGAGATTGGTGAAGACTGGTAGAAAATGGAGTATGGTGGAGAATGGTAAAGAATGAAGGAGACTGAACATGATTTACATAAAAATAAATGAAAATTCTTGTTTAGAAAACACAGATTCAAGTCAAGTCAAATTTATTTCTATAGTGCTTTTCACAACAAATATTGTCTCAAAGCAGCTTTACAGAATTTAACAGTTAAGGTGAATGGTGTGCATTTATCCCTGATGAGCAGCCATGGTGACTGTGGCAAGGAAAAACTCCCTTAGATGTTATGAGGAAGAAACCTTGAGAGGAACCAGATTAAAAAGGGGAACCCATCCTCATTTAGGTGATAAAGAGTGTGATTATAGTTTTAAACAATCCAGAACAATGGAGAGTGAGAACTAACATGAGCACTTAAATATAAGATTGTGAGTAAAGTTCTTTCTACAGTCTTTTACAGTCATATATGGTTATAAAACTAGGAGCTACTGAGCAACTCATAAGATAGTTCAACATTTGAGATCATCACAGATCCAACACCAGCTTTTCCATGCCAGAGCCTTTAAACACTCAAGGAGGTTTGATGTCCAAACTCCACACATAAAGTGGGATTCAATTGGCACTGGTACGTCTATAGATGGTTCAGGATGTTTGCAGGGTCAGCTGCTGATCATGATATTACCAGCACAAGTTGATAATGTGCATGTGATCAGATGTTCTGGAGCACAAGGTAATGATGTGATGTGTTTTATGTGTAGAACTCGCTAAAAAGATAAGTTTTTTCAATCTGCACTTAAACTGGGAGAGTGTGTCTGAGCCCCAAACACTGTCAGGAAGACTATTACAAAGTTTAGGAGCTAAATGTGAGAATGCTCTACTACCTTTTGTGGACTTTGCTATTCTAGGAACTACTAGAAGTTCAGAGTTTTGAGATCTCTGGGAGCGTGACGGATTGTACTGTGTTAGAAGACTGGGGAGATACATGGGAGCCAAACCATTTAGTGTTTTGTAAGTGAGAAGTAGTAGTTTGTAGTCGATTCAAAACTAAACAGGAAGCCAATGTAGGGACGATAAGATTGGGGTTATATGATCATATAAAAAAATACAAATAAAAAAGTAAAAGAAGCGGAATCTTTGGTTGAGTCTCTACTCTCTCTGCAGGTGTCGTCATGCAGGATATCAACCTAGTAATGCATTACAATCTACAGTCTATTCTGGAGATCATGAACACATGGACGAGCTTCTCTGCATCAGATATAGATAACGTTTCTTACCTTAGCAATCTTTCTAAGGTGTAAAAGCCTGTTTTTATAATATGGTAATGATTTTTAAAAGACTCTAAGGTCTTTTACCGTTTAATTAGTAGTTACAGAACATTCGTCTAAATGCAGGTTGAAATGCTGGAGCTTCTGTGTACTGTTTTTGGAATTTAATAATAAAAAGTTATGATTCATCCAATCTTTTAATTCTTAAACACTCTTAGTTATCCGATCCAATTGAGATATATAGCTGGGTATCATCAGTGTAACAGTGGAAGCTAATTCCATGCATTCTAATAATATTTCCTAAGGAAATCATGTATATTGTGAAAAGAACTGAACCTTGTGGCATGCCATAATTTACTAGCATTAACCTGGATAGCTTTTCATTTAAGTCTACAAAATGGTAACGATCAGACAGGTAGGATTTAAACCAGCTTAATGCCTGTCCCTGAATGCTGATGTAATTCTGTAAGTGATCCAGGAGAAGCTCATGATCTATAGTGTCGAATGCAGCAGTAAGATCTGGTAAAACTAACAGCGAGATGAAGCCTTGGTCTGAAGCTAAAAACAGGTCATTAGTGATTTTAACTAGAGCAGTTTTTGTGCTATGATGGGGCCTGAAACCTGACTGAAACTCTTCAAAGATATTGTTCTCTTGTAAGTGGGAACAGAACTGGGCAGCGACAATTTAAAAAAAAATCTTAGACATAAATGGGAGATTTGAAATGGGTCTGTAATTCGATAATGTGTTTGGATCCAGATTAGGTTTTTTAATGAGGGGATTAATAACTCCTGGTGGTCTAGTGGTTAAGATGCAGCGCTTTCACCGCTGCGACCCGGGTTCGATCCCCGGTCAGGGAACCATCCCCAGCCACTCTCAGTGCCGGTCCCAAGCCCGGATAAATTGGGGAGGGTTGCGTTAGGAACGGCATCCAGCGTAAAAGATGTGCCAAATCAAACGTGCGGAGGATCCGCTGTGGCGACCCCTAACGGGAGAAGCCGAAAGAAAGTTTAATGAGGGGATTAAAAACTGCTAACTGGAGGGGTTTAGGGATTTGACTAAACCTCCTCACTTTGACTGACCTCCTCACTTGATAGTGAGGAGGTAATAATATTGACAAGAGGCTCACCAGCTGTATATAACACTTCCTTCAGTAGTTTAGTTGGAATTGGATCTAACTGACATGTTTTTGATTTAGCTTTGTAAATAACATCATACAGCTCTTCCTGTCCTGTACGTGTAAAGCAGCATAGTTGTGGAGTTTTAGGTGAGATTGTATCAGGAGATGCTGTCAGAGGTTGGACCGGCACAATTGTTTTTCTAATGCTATCAATTTATTCAGTGAAGAAATTCATAAAGTCTTCACTACTAAACTGTGATGGAACACATTTTTCAGATACCTGATTTGTAGTTAATTTAGCGACTGTACTGAAAAGGAACCTGGGGTTGTTTTTGTTATTTTCTATGAGTTTGCTCAGGTGTTTAGCTCTAGCAGCTTTTAGCGCCTGTCTGTAGCTGAGCATACTGTCTTTATACGCAATTCTAAATACCGCCAATTTAGTTTTCCTCCATTTTCTCTCCAGATTACGGGCTGTTCTCTTGAGGGCATGCGTATGACAGGATGGGGCAATGGTGTCTAATGTGCTAGTGAGGATAGAGTCTATGTTGTTAGCCGACAGATATTTATACTCTAGTCTTATTCTGCATTTATTTCTATTTTTATGTTTTTCAGGTTGATTTTTGTGTGTGTTTTATTCCCTGAAAATAGCAAAAGGTAAACTGGAACTGGAACCTGGTCTGGCATACTGTCAAGTCTACAAAGGAGGATCTTCTACCTTCTCAATCCAAGTCTATTTCATCTCAAGTCAGACCTGTCTTTTCTGCTGAAGCCTCTGCAGGGAAGATGGTTGCTGTGTTCTGTGAGTTGCTGACTGTACTAGAACAACAAGAAGAACATTATCTGTTAGGGTTACAGAGCCTGCAAGACTTCATGCTGGAAGCTGTGCAGCCAGCTGACACTTTTACTGACGTTGAGAGTTCACAAATCCAACACCAGCTCTGCTTAACCTCTTAGGCTTCTGGATCGCGTGAGCGCAACAAATTGCCAAATGTTCTCAGGTGTTAATGTTTAGCATTAGATTAAATAAATAGGGAGAAGAGTAACCATGACTAACTATACATCATTCCAAAACTCTAAGTCTCAAGCAGCGATTTCAGATCAGTGTTTTTCAATGGAAAACATATAATGAATGTAATTGCTGATTGTGTGTAAGCAGTACATAAACAACATGCATAAAAAAATGCACTACTTACATTATTATTGTAATAACAAGTCACAAACACAACCACTGCTGCTAAACCCAGTTTATTAGGAAAGATAATGGTCCATTGAACAACATGCTGTAAAGCATTTCTGCTCCAAACAAACAATAGTGTTGTAATTTAGATGTTTATTCCTTTGTTTATGTCACAAAACTTCGGCTGGTGTTTGTGTTTATATATTTCCGAATAAATTTCACATAAAAAAACGACATCTTGGTGGTAAAAACCAAATATGGCTGGTAAAATATAGTGTTACAAAATGGTTGAGACCACAAAAAAAGAATAAAAATAAATATAAAAAAAAAGTAAAAGAGGCAGAATCTTTGGTTGAGTCTCTACTCTCTCTGCAGGTGTTTTCATGTTTTTTTTTTTTAATGCGCTGCCTTTTATTTCAAACCTTTTCTTTCCAGCCAGTAATATTATGGAAACAAAATGACTGATGGACAATATGTAGCCAATAAGTGCAGGATTCTAACAATATATGGGAGGATTTTATTCTCCACGTGTGTGAGGCTTAGTTGTATTATTCTTTATAAACACGTGCGTAGTGACGAACCAGGAAGTGATGCAGCTCTCAGGTCAACACAAACAGCTGTTTATAGCTCGTGCTAACTGGACTTTGTTTACAAAAAAAAAAAAAACAAGAAAACAAGGAAAATAATGGACAATCAAATAAGTTGTTTTATCTGAGATTTGTGGAAAATATTTTTGGGGGCGGAGTAACAACAGAGACATGGAGATCTACATCTGTAAGTTACAATAAATCTCCCTTTATAGTTTTATACGATTTTATTGGTTTTATTGCCTGTTTGTTTTTATAGGAGAAATGCTTGAAAAGTAAGTTTGTGTGTGTGTGTGTGTGTGTGTGTGTGTGTGTGTGTGTGTGTGTGTGTGTGTTGTTGAGATTGAAATAGCCAGACATCAATATGAATGCCATGACTGTAGAACAATAGCTTGTCTGGCTACCTGGCCATCAATATAAATGCCAAATCAATATCAATATCCCCAAACATGTAGAACAAAAGCCTTTAATGTTCAGCCATTCATTAATATGCAGACTGTATGAATAGAGTATGAATGATCACCTTTAGCAGGTGTCTCTCAAACAGAGGGAGGGAGAAAAGGATCAGACACAGTCTCAGATAAATGTTTGTAGGAATCTCAAATCTTTGTTATGACAATCTTCATAAAATTTAAAATATAAACTCATGAGACATGTGGCTTTCAACCCAGTACTTTTCTGAATTGCTCCAATATTGGCTTCATGTATTTATATATGAAATGAAAATAATGTTCAATGCAGGAAATGTATATCTATGGGAATTTATCAGCTATAACTTATTATCTTTTTAAGCAATATCAACTTTGATGATGGACAGTAAAGCTCAAAGTGTCTTCTTTCCAAAGATATTTAAATTGTGTATGTAGCACATCAGGAACTGTTAACATTTAAAGTTAGGTAGAGCATTTCAGCTGTGAGTCCTAAAATTTGGCGGGGAGGGGTGAAACAGACATAGTCTCAGATAAATGTTTGTAGGAATCTAATTTTTTATGATATTATCATTCAATTTAAAATATAAACTCATGAGTGTCAGGAATCCCCCTGCCACGCCCCCTTCGGAGGCTGTCATACCCCGGGATTCCCCGACGCACCTCGCTCCTGCCCTCATGCGTGCCCCGCCCGCACGAGGCTCATTGGAATCGGGCTCATCCCGATCACCTGGGACTAATTATCACACCACCTATATAAACCCCACACTCACATACGCACGCTGTCCGTTATTGTATGTGCATGTACGTGTGTGTAGTCTCGTGTGTGTCTGTGCAGGTTCCCGGTTCCAGCAGTTCATAAATGTTCATCATGGAACTCAACACCTATAATTGACACAAGGTAACTTTACTTTACTAGGGTTCTTCCATTCTTCCATTGACTATGGCTCTGAGAGAGTTAGAGTTGACAACAGAAAGCCTGTGATATCTGCTTGGCTTGTTTGCAGGCTTGTCAACATGGACAGCGTGTTAGACGTGCCAAGCTGATTGTGACATACAATTGGTGGTGAAATCATTAGGTGGTGGGACATGCTTCTACATTAATAAAAGAAGGTGTAGAGACTGTCCTGATCTAAAAGCGCTCTTCATCAACTGTAAATGTATTTACTTGCAATGGGAGTTGTTTCTGAATGCAGCACTGCAACAGCTGGCTGACCGGATCACAGACACTAAGGACTCTGCTATAATCATTCTCGGGGACTTCAATAAAGCAAACCTCACACTGGAACTTCATAAAAATTTCAACAGCATACATCTATTCATTCTACCAGAGACCAAAACATTCTGGGCTACTACTACACCACAATGAAAGATTTAAATCAATCCATTTGCAGAGCTGCTTTAGGACTCAGACCACTGCCTGGTTCATCTTCCACATACAATACAGGCAACAACCTCCATCTGCTAAGACTGTAGTAAAGACTGTAAAAAGATGGACCAGTGAAACAGAGAAGACATCACAAGCTTGTTTTGACTGCATTGATTTAGAGTATTTTTTAAGCTGCTGCTTCTGATCTGGATGAAACTCACAGACTATGTAGGATCTAATATAGCTTTCTGTGAGGATTTATGCATTTCTACCAGGACATTTAACATACAATAATGAGAAGCCGTGATTCCCAGCAAGACTCAGACAACTTCATGAGGCCAAAAATAGAGGCCTACAGGTATGGGGACAGGATCTTTTACAATCGGCAAAGAACACACACACATACACACACACACACACACACACACACACAAACAAAGGACATTAGAGTGGCAATGAGGAGCTTCTATAATTAAGGCGAATAAGAGAAGCTGCTGTAATAATGCTAATAAGAGGAACTGCTGTAATATCGCTAATAAGAGGAGCTGCTCTAATAACGCTAAGAAGAAGAGCTACTCTAAAAAGCTGGAAAATCAGTTTTCTTTGTAGGGAATCAACAACTGGTTAATGATCTGAATGAGTTTTACTGTAGATACAAAACTCCTTATATTACACTTCACACCCGCTATGACCATCTCACCACTCAACCATCAACACCTCCAGCAGCCCCCCCAGGAAAGTGTTTTATTCACTGTTGATATTGTTAAAAAAAATATTAGTTATAGATGATTAAGTACTGTAGAAAAAAAATCCTTAAATATTTTTTTTCATTCATATATAAATACATGAAATCAGTCCTGGAGCAATCCAGAAAAGTAATGGGTTGAAAGCCACATGTTTTCGTTGAGTTTATATTTTAAATTGAATGAAGATATCATAAAAAATGAGATTCCTACAACCATTTATCTGAGACTATGTCTGGTTTGCCCCTCCCCGCCCAAATTTTAGGACTCACAGCTAAAATGCTCTACCTAACTTTAAATGTTAACAGTTCCTGATAAAAATGGGCTACAAACACAATTTAAATATCTTTGGCAAGAAGATACTTTGAGCTTTAACGCCTGAGAACAATTGGAGATTTGTTGCGCTCAGGTGACCCAGAAGCTTAAGAGGTTTAGAAGCTGTTACACAGTCTGGATATGACGGCCCGAATGCTTCGGAACTGCTTCCCTGATGGCAGGAGGGTAAAGAGTGTGTGTGAGGGGGGTGTGAGGGGTGGTCCACAATGCTGTTGGTTTCGTGGATGCAACGTGTGGTGTAAATGTCTGTGATAGAGGGGAGAGAGACTCCGATGATCTTCTCAGCTTTAATCACTATCCTCTGTAGGGTCTTGCGATCCGAGACGGTGCAGTTCCTAAAACATGGCAGTGATGCAGCTGCTCAAGATGCTCTCAATGGTCCATCTGTAGAACATGGTCAGGATAGGGGGAGGGGGATGGGCTTTCCTCAGCTTTCTCAAGAAGTAGAGACACTGCTGGGCTTTCTTGATGATGGAGCTGGTGTTGAGTGACCAGGTAAGGCTATCTGCCAAGTGAACATCAAGGAATTTGGTGCTCATGACAATCTCCATGGAGTATCCATTGATGATCAGTGGAGAAACCCCAGTCTGTGCTCTCCTGAAGTCAACAACCATCTCTTTCGTTTTGCGGACATTCAGAGACAGGTTGTTGGCTCCACACCAGGCTGGCACCTCCTTTCTGTATGCTGACATATCGTTCTTGCTGATGAGACCCACCACGGTCGTGTCATTGGCGAACTTGATGTGATTTGAGCTGTGCTTTGCTACACAGTCGTAAGTCGGCAGAGTGAACAGCAGTGGACTGAGCACACAGCCCTGAGGTGCCCCAGTGCAAAGTGTGGTGGTGCTGGAGATGCTGTTTCCGATCTGGACTGACTGAGGTCTTCCAGTCAGGAAGTCCAGGATCCAGTTACAGAGGGAGGTGTTCAGGCCCAGTAGGCTCATCTTCTCAATCATGGGCCGAGTAATGATTGTGTTGAATGCTGAGCTGAAATCTATAAACAGCATTTGTACATAAGAGTCCTTGTTGTCTAGGTGGGTGAGGGCGAGATGTAGGGTCATGGAGATGGCTTCGTCCGTGGAGCGGTTCGGATGATACGCGAACTGCATGGGTTCCACTGAGGGTGGAAGCTGGGTCTTGACGTGCCTAATGAGGAGCCTCTCGAAACACTTCATCACGGTGGGTGTGAGGGTGACGGGACAATAGTCATTGAGGCAGGAGGCAGTAGATTTCTTCTGAACGGGAACAATGGTATTTGTCTTGAGGCAAGTAGGAACAATGGCGCTGCTCAGGGAGATGTTGAAGATGTCGGTGAAGACATCCGCTAGCTGTTGTGCACATTCCCTGAGCTCTGCCAGGAATGTTGTCTGGTCCAGCAGACTTTTGTGGGTTAACTATGCATAGAGTTTTCTCACTTCAGCTGTGGTTAGACAGAGCACCTGGTCACTGGGAGGAGGGATGGTCTTCCTCACTGCCATGTTGTACTGCACCTCGAACCGGGCGTAGAAATTGTTCAGCGCATCTGGGAGGGAGGCGTCATGGTGACAAGCAGGTGATCGCTTCGATGCCCTGCCACATGCGCCGGGTGTCTCCGCTGTCCTGGAAGTGGCCTTGAATTCTCTTGCTGTGTGCGAGCTTCACCTCTCTGATGGCACAGTCTCTTGTTTTGCGTAAGCAGCTTTCAATGCCTAGGTGTGACACATAAATTCTCTCCACAATCTATGTCCTCAGCCTTTCTAGTATTAGAGCACCCTTTTCTCTAAAAATCACTCAATCTTGTGCATTGAGCTCTTCTCTTACAGAAAAGAATTGTTTTGCCTCTTCTTTCAGTTTTTTCAGTTTTTTTCTCTGGCCATCCCTGGACTATCACTTTCTGCAACATTTTAAATATCTCATCCTTAGCAGTTTTCCTCTGTATCTTTTGTAGAATTCCTTTCTGAGGGATTTACTCCTTCAGAGTGTCTTCTAGACGCATTAGTCGACCTGGCACATAGACAACATTAATGTCTATTAAATGTCTATCTGTAGTCTCAAAAGCATTATCTGCAATCTCTTAGGCGCATTGAGCAATGGCTTTCTTACGATTGTATATAGTTGTTTGTCATCTAATGCACTTCTACTTTCCTGCTGTAGGTATTCTAGTGGAATTTCTCCATTCCCAAGGATTGCCAAAGCATTTTTTTCTATTAGAGCATATTAATTTTCTGTGGGTGTAAGGGCTCTGCTGCTATAAGCAACTGGTTGTTTTGCCTGTTAAAAGTGCTGCACCCACTCCTGTCTCCTTCCCATCACACTAAAGAACCAGGTTGTCATCTGGATTGTAGTACTGTAGAACAGGTGCTGCATCAATCATTTGTTTCAAGTTGTTGAATTTTACTTCCTGTAATCAGTCCACTCCCAAACAGTGTCCTTATTTCTTATTTTTTATTCTGCATTTTCCTACAGGTTTGAAGGGAGACATGCAGGTAGTTAGTTTAAAAGAGGCTGATGTGGAGGACAGAGTAGTATGGAAACAGATGATCCGCTGTAGCAACCTCTAATGGGAGCAGCCGAAAGAAGAAGATTTTCAGAATGGTTTCAGGGTGCTATTAATGTACATGACCAGGACCCGTTCTTTTCTATTACTGTATCCAGGTGTACCAGCCGAATAAGAATTTTTATACAACTGGCTCTGCAGTCTAGTTAAAATATTACTTGTATTTCTTCTAATAGTTGCAAACATTTCAAATTGATTTTAATACATTTTTATTTGTATTGCGCTTTTAACAATGAACATTGTCTCAAAGCAGCTTTACACAGATAATGTGGTAATAAAAAATTAATGTTATTTATAAGTGTACATTTGTCCGTAATGAGCAAGCCGGTGGCAACTGTGGTGAAGGAAAAACTCCCCGAAATGGCATAAGGAAGAAATCTTAAAGAGAAAACAGACTCAAGCGGGAACCCATCCTCATCTGGGTTGCACCGAATGTCCATTTATTACAGATATACGATGTTGCGGGGTACAGTGATGGTAATCAAAAGCAAACTGTAGTCCTGAGTCAGTGTAGCAGACTGTTGACATTAACTACAGTCCAAATCCATCCTCAAAGCTCCTGTTTTTACTCCGGAATATCTAAGGGCAATACACACAGCCTGTGTGTGGCTTGCTTTGGAGTGAAGCACGTTAGGTCCGTTCCCGAGGGGCACATTCTGTGCACATTCTCCACACATTGTGCTTGCATGTATATGCGAACACCCCGCTCCCAGTGAGGGCACACTCAGAGGCACGCTAGTTCCTGGGGCTCATAAATGGACCTTGCAGAGGGTTTCAAGATGGGCTTGTCCCTTTCATCTGCCTCATCTGCCATGTCCAGCTCCCGTTCACATGCTGGGAAGCACGCCTGTCGGCGGTTTCTTCTCCATGCGACAAGAGCATTTAATCCGGTTTGTGAACCAGCTTGAGGAGCTTATGGAGGTTGTGCCTCGAGCCTTAACCAAGCTAGACCTGTCTTGGCCGGCCAATGAGCAGAGAGCGCTTTTGTCCGGCAAGCTCAACAAACGCTTTCTGTAGCCTGCTTCACTGTGGTGTCCAGGTCCTGGGCTAAGCTGTATTCAGCCCTCCTCTTAGCCCCAAGGCGGTGTTGTACTCCAAATTCACAGGGCTGGAAGAAGGCCCTAATGGGCTAATTGCTTGGGGTGGAGCAGATGCTGCTAGCTATCTGTCTCCTGGAGTGGCATAGTCCCTTAAGACCCTGACATTGCACACTCCTCGTTTCTGTTCAGAATTGTAGCACACTTGGAGAACTTGCAGGCTCCTAGAGCTGAACCAGGGTGTAGCCCCAGCTCTAGGCATACCAGAGGTCAGTTTTGATAGACTGATACACTTAAGAGACTATCTAGCAGCCTGGTAAGTGTTGCTAGACGTGTCCCAATGGGTCCTGCGCACTGTAGACAGAGGCCATACAATTCCGGTCATTTACCAAGAATCCAAGACACACTAGACACACTCTCCACAGCAAAGTGGTTTAGCATATTATACCTTGCCTCGGGTACTGGCAAGTGGAGTTAGCCCCAAAGGCAAGACAGTCAGCTGCGTTCTGCAGCAGGAAGGGGCTGTTTGAGTGGAATGTCATGTCTTTTGGCCTTTGCAATGCCCCGGCAAGATTCCAGCGCTTAAGGGATCGTGTTTTTAAATGCTCCAGCACCTGGCGCAGGTGTTTGAAAGGCTGCGCCAGGCCAATCTGAAACTGCCAGTTGGTCTACCTGGGCCACATCGTCTCAGAGCAGCATAGAGCCACCGACCACGAGAAAGTGTGGAAAATTCAAGAATGGCCACAGCCCACAAGTCAGTTTGTGGGGCTTGCATCCTACTACAGACGGTTTGTCAAAGTCAAGTCAAGTTTAATTCTATAGCACTTTTAACAACAGACATTGTCTAAAAGGAGCTTTACAGAAATCAACAGTCAAGGTGAATGGTGTGCATTTATCCCTGATGAGCAAGCCGTGGCAACTGTGGCAAGGAAAAACTTCCTTAGATGTTATGAGGAAGAAACCTTGAGAGGAACCAGACTCAAAAGGGGAACCCATCCTCATTTGGGTGACATCAAGAGTTTGATCATAAATCTTTCAACAATACAGAACACTGGAGTATTCAGACACCCCTACATTTTCACTCTTTGTTATATTGCAGCCATTTGCTAAAATCATTTAAGTTAATTTATTTTGGCTGTATTATATCAAAAGGGTGCTTCTACTAAATACTGATCAAAGGGTCTAAATACATGTGATATTTCAGTTTTTCTTTTTTAATAAATCTGCAACAATGTCAGCAATTCTGTGTTTTTCTGTCAATATGGGGTGCTATGTGTAAATTAATAAGGAAGAACAATTAACTTAAATGATTTTAGTAAATAGCTGCAATATAACAAAGAGTGGAAAATTTAAGGGGTCTGAATACTTTCCGTACCCACTGTGTGTGTGTGTGTGTGTGTGTGTATGTATATATATATATATATTTAAAACGGGACAGGGCAAACTCAGAATCAGGATGGGTCCAACCCGATTTTATAGGTGGCCTCCTGGTAACACCAGTAACCACTAGACATTGGACTCAACATTCAGACTCTGGTCACTCTCAGGTGGCACACTATGAACAGAACAAGTCAAGTCAAGTCAAGTCAAGTTTATTTGTATAGCGCTTTTCACAACAGACATTGTCTCAAAGCAGCTTTACAGAAAACAACAGTGAAGGTGAATGGTGTGCGTTTGTCCCTGATGAGCAGCCGTGGCGACAGTGGCAAGGAAAAACTCCCTTAGATGATATGAGGAAGAAACCTTGAGAGGAACCAGACTCAAAGGGGAACCCATCCTCATATGGGTGACATCAAAAGTTTGGTCATAAATCTTTCAACAATACAGAACAATTTGTGATCATCATAGATCCAGCATCAGCTTCTCCATGCCAGGGCCTTTAAACACTCGGCATCTACTTCTCCATGATCATCCATAGGTCCATAATCTTCACGAGGTGGGACGTGACTGGAGCTGGCCAAACCTCAGGAAGCCTCGGGATGGGGAGAGAAAGAGAAGCAGTGGAGAGGAATTAGCGTAGCTGCTGTTCATGATATTAACAGCACAAGTTGATAATGTGCATGTGATCATATATTCTGGAGCACAAGGTTGTGATGTGATGTGTGTGATGTGTGTTATGTGTAGGCTTTGCTAAAAAGATATGTTTTTAATCTACACTTAAACTGGGAGAGTGTATCTGAACCCCGAACACTGTCAGGAAGACTATTCCAGAGTTTAGGAGCTAAATGTGAAAATGCTCTACCGCCTTTAGTGGACTTTGCTATTCTAGGAACTCTAGAACAAGGGACTTTATCCACAACTGGTTTCTTCTGACACATACGATTTCCAGACAAATCTATAATTCCACCAAACTTCTTTTGCTGGGAAGGTATAAATACACAGCCAGAAAGTTGAGAGGGAGACTGAACAGCTAAATCAGTTTTCCAGTTTTCCAGAGGATCAGCCACCACCTCGTGTAAGGAAAATACTTTAATGCTTGCTATTTCATTCCCTAAAAAAATTTAACTTCATTTAGCGGAAGCGCTGAACAAACTGACACTTTTACACGCCTTACATGATGCAGGGATTTGTGAATTACACAGATATTTAGGGTATATATATTTTTACTCCACCTTTTGAGCACTGCAAATAAACATGACATTATTCAGCAAGTAATGCCATCTTTGGTGTTGTGTGCGATCTGATAGTAGGCCAATGAGAGCCACTACATCACCCTGAACATAGACAAGACATTTCCTTCTGATTTGATATATATTCAAATATAGGCAAAATAATGACATGTGACCTGCATCTGTTAAAGGATGTGGAGTCAAATTAATTTAAATAAGCTCATCAGGAAAAAATAGGAATAAGCATATGGTTTGCTTTGTCTAAACTTCATGTACAGTTTAATATTTTAGTGCATTACATTTTTAAATTAACATATAAATGTTTTGCAACTGGGGTTCAAACCGGGATCATCTACCCTAGATGCAGTAGAGTTTGTCTTTGTAGTAAAGTTTGTTATTTGCAAAAGGTCCAAGAAGGAGCAAAAAAATAATAATAAAAAGTAGAAAAACGTTACAATGTTTATTCACATTTATTAACAAAAGTACATAGAAAACATATCAATCCAAACTGAAGAAATGTACCATTTTAAGGAAAAAATGATGCAATATTTATTTTGATGCGGCAGCAAGAGTTCTTACTAGGTCAAGAAAATACGATCATATAACCCCAATCTTATCGTCCCTACATTGGCTTCCTGTTAAGTTTTCAATAGACTACAAACTACTGCTACTCACTTATAAAGCACTAAATGGTTTATCTCCATGTATCTCTTCAGTCTTTTAACACGCTACAATCCGTCACGCTCCCTGAGATCTCAAAACTCTGGGCTTCTAGTAGTTCCTAGAATAGCAAAGTCCACTAAAGGCGGTAGAGCATTTTCACATTTAGCTCCTAAACTCTGGAATAGTCTTCCTGACAGTGTTCGGGGTTCAGATACACTCTCCCAGTTTAAGTGTAGATTAAAAAAAAATGTGTAGGCTTTGCTAAAAAGATAACACACATCACACACAGAGAAAGAACATTTACTTATAATCTTATACTCCAGTGCTCATGTTAGTTTTCTCTCTCTCCAGTGTTCTGTATTGTTGAAAGATTTATGATCAAACTCTTGATGTCACCCATATGAGGATGGGTTCCCCTTTGAGTCTGGTTCCTCTGAAGGTTTCTTCCTCATATCATCTAAGGAAGTTTTTCCTTGCCACTGTCGCCACGGCTGCTCATCAGGGACAAACGCACACCTTCACCTTCACTGTTGTTTTCTGTAAAGCTGCTTTGAGACAATGTCTGTTGTGAAAAGCGCTATACAAATAAACTTGACTTGACTTGACTTGACTTGATAGCTGCAACATGTCAAATCAAAAATCAAATACAATTTTATTTGTCACATACACATACATATAGAAAACAACATGCAGTGAAATGCTTTATACAACTGTCTGGCATGGGAATAGGATGGGAAGAAATATAAAACAAAGAAAAAGAAGGCAGATAAATAAAGAGTATAAATCATTATGTGGTGTTGTATAAAGTGACCGTGTGCAGTGTGGTGTGGTATAAAGTGTGTATATATATATATATATATATATATATATATATATATATATATATATATATATATATATATATATATATATATATATAAATAATGTGTATATAGTGTATATGTATAAGTGTGTGTATATATATATATATATATATATGTATATAGTGTATAAAGTGTATATATATTTATTTCTGCACTTAAAAAGTATTTGTAGCCTATTTTAAAAAACAAATACACCACAAATTACCGTAATGTAAACATAATTGAACACTTACTCATGTGGTAGTGGTTGATTCTGAGTGTGAGCTGTGCACCATGCTCATAACCTTCTTGGTTTCAATGGTATTTCTATTTACTTTTGTTTTCACAGCACCATCACTGATTTTTTTTTGGGAGACATTTTTCAAGATGTCTAGTGAAAGAAAAAGTTAAGTTTTTGCTGCACTGAACAACGAGAGCGGGCGAGTGATACGTCATCAACTAAGCGACTGATGCTTCCCTCCGGCAGCATGGGTTTGCTCGTGCCTTCGAAATTTGCTTGTGAAATAGGGTAAAATTTTGCGAGCAAGGTCACTCGTATCTCCGTTTGTTTGTACTATTAGTTGCTCGTACAATAGGGTTTTACTGTATAATCAATTTTTTCCTCATTACTACTTCACTGACATGTACCTCGCAGTCTTCATTCTGCACTTAGACACCTTTTACTAGACACCTCAACAACTAATCTGTAATAAATGGACATTCTGTGCCCCCCAGATGAGGATGAGTTTCCCTTTTGCGTCTGGTTGCTCTCAAGGTTTTTTCCTCATACCATCTCAGGAGGTTTTTCGCTCACCCCAGTGTACACTGACTCTCTCATCAGGGATAAACAAATATTCAGACTTCATAACAAACTTACAGGCAATAAATGTATACATTGTTTTATACCACCATCTAAAATCTTTATCTGTATAAATCTGCGTTGAGTCAATGTGCATTGTAAAATAGCACTATATAAAAAACAAAATTATTGAATATGAAACATTAGCTATGTGTTTTTATCGTAATAA
>NC_139585.1:1429491-1499491 GCF_946808225.1 Silurus aristotelis | reverse complement strand
GTGAAAGATAAAGACAAACAAAAACATACAGATTCCATTTCATTCTTTCCCTACATGCAAATAATCCTTCATCATCACCACTCAAATCGAGGCCTTTATGGCCTGTCTTACCATCGTCATCAACATACATAGTACAATTCCAACAACATACAAGAATCATTCTTAAAACAAAATAGTGTTCAACACTCGTAAACAAATTCTTAATCGTTTCCAAAAACTTTGTTCAGCAGTTGTTTCACGTTCTCCAAGACATCATGAGACCATTCTTTCTCATTGTTTGTTCAGTATGTCTATAATCAGTGATATAAGGTATACATAACAGTTTTTTTCTCTGAATAATGTATTCAAAGAGAATAAAAAAGTTTGGAGTCTAGTTACATCTATGCACATATTGTTATAAAATTTAGACCTAGAGCGGGTATCAGGGTACGCTAAACTAAACAGTCAAGTGAGTTTGATCTTCACCCCGGAGGTGGCCCCCTTTCTACTAAAAAGAAAATATCTTTCCGTGGGCTCTCAACTGTTTCAGCCCTGAACACTCACTTAGGCTGGCTTCTTAGGCCAACAGACCAATTAATGCATAGAATAAGTGGGTGCTGTTTTAATCCTGCTTGCGTGTATCCACTGTGGCTGATAATCAGTCAGAACTCCAGTTCTGGTTACAGCCAGAACAGTCGCTGGACCCAGATACTTCGGTTCACCGACCTTGATGGGCCTCAAACTTCTTATCAGGACCAGCTGATTAGGCACAAAAGGGTGTGTGGGCTTATCTGTGGGCAGAGGAAGAGTTAGTAAAACATCAACACTGATAGAATTTAATTTCTCAACCAGGGCAGAAACGTAGTTGTCCACCATCACTTCCAGGTTACCTAAGAAAGAAATGCCAGTGCGTCTCCTGACCCATGGGGTCATGAAAGGTTAGAACATAAAACTTTCAAAGGATTAGTTTTGTTAGAGATAGGGTTAGTTTTGTTAAAGATAGGGTTAGTTTCATTTCTGTAAATACTACCGGGAGAACAACAGTCCAATTTTCGGCCTGTTTCAATGCAGGCTTTAGTAATACGCTTAATGGTTCTGTTTGTTCTCTCTACCACTCCAGCTGACTGTGGGTGATAGGGAATATTAAAATAACAATCAATTGCTAAACTTTTAGCCAAAAGTTGTCTTACCTTTGAAGCAAAAGGTGTGCCGTTACAACTTTCAATCACACTAGGAATACCAAACCTAGAGATGATCTCTTTCGTTAATATTTTGACAACCGTTTTAACATTCTCTGTCGCACATGCAAATGCTTCTGGCCACTTAGTGAATCTGTCAACTATAACCAACAGGTATCTCAAATTTCCTACAGGTGGCATATGTGTAAAATCTATGGCCACTTTGGCAGGGAGTTGAACAGCTTTTAATAAGTCGCCTATGAGATTAAAATTTGCTATGGGCTTTCCATCAGCTGTTTTAAAGTCTCTTTGCTTCCATGTTTCAGCAAAATCATGCACAACACCATAAGCATACTTAGAATCAGTGTATAAAGTCACTACTTCACCTTTAGACAAGTGACAGGATCTTGTAAGTGCGACCAACTCTGCAGCTTGTGCCGATGTGTATGATAATGATTTAGCTTCAACTATTACATCAGGTAATCTCACAACCGCATATCCACATAAATACACACTAGAAGGTTCTAAACATGAACATCTACATATAGACAATCCCCCTCTTCCAGGGCCGTATCTAAAAGATCGGGCCTACAAGAGGTCTTACGTTCAATGTGTTTAAGGCAATCATGTGCATCATCAAAACCATCCACGTCAATATCGTCTAGCAGATCACGCAGAGCTTCTACAGCTGAATGCGGCTGAGAAGAAGGCTTAATAGTTAAGTTTTCCGTTACCAAGAGTGTAGTTTCATAACCAGATCTACGTTGTGCTGTCATATGTTGTTTGTTGAGGTTGTAAAAATGAGCGGTTACCTGATTCGAGGTGTACAGTATCAAAGGATGTGACAGCACCGTTTTCTCAGCATCCCGGACCATCAGAGCCGCAGCAGCCACTGCACGCAAGCACGAAGGCAACCCTTGTGCTATATTGTCTAAAGATTTGGAAAGATACGCAACAGGGCGATATCTGTCACCGTGTTCCTGGGCTAGGATCCCCGCAGCCGTACCACCACGTTCGTGCACATAAAGGTGAAAAGGCTCAGCATAATTCGGAAGACCTAGAGCTGGAGCAGACTGTATAGCCTTCTTGAGGGCAGCGAAACTGTCAGTCATTTCATAAGTCCACAGAATGAGATGTGATGGAGGAGCTTTGTGATCAATAGCACTACGCAAAACCTTATCATGCTGTGCGCAGTCAGGGATCCATGCTCGGCAGTAGTTCACCAGTCCCAAGAAGCTCTGCATCTGTTTCACAGTCAGAGGTCTTGAAAACCTAGTCACGAGCTGTACTCGGTCCTGCGATATCTTACGTTGGCCTTCTGAAATCACATGGCCCAGATATGAGACCTTTCTCTTCACCCACTGTAGTTTCTGGTGTGAAGCCTTAAATCCAGCCTGAGCCAGGACATTGCAGACAATCACTGATGCTTTGTGGCAGTCCTGCTCAGTCAGTCCTGTGACAAGGATGTCATCTGCGTATTGAAGAATGCAGGTTGTTTCCGGCAGGTGGATATCAGCCAAAGTTCAGTGCACTACAGCGGAGAATACGGCTGGCGAGTCAACAAAGCCCTGAGGAAGACGTGTCCAGGTGAATTGACGTCCCCTATAGGTAAAAGCGAAAAGCGGCTGCGTCTCTGAGGCCAAAGGGACACTGAAAAAAGCAGAACAAAGATCAATCACAGTAAAAAATTTGTGAGTTGCTGGTATAGAGTTAACAATGGTAGCCACATCAGGCATCAAAGGAGCTAACGGAATAACTAATTTATTAATCTCACGTAAATCTTGTGTTAGCCTCCAGCATTTTTTATCTGCCTTTAAGACAGGATTAATCGGTGTGTTATACGGTGAATATGTCTCGATCAAAACACCTTGTGACAATAAATTGTCAATAACTGGAGCAATGCCAACATTCTTCTCTTCCGACAATGGATATTGTTTAGCAAAAATCGGATGGTGTGTTTTCATGAGTGCATGATACGGTTTTACCTGGATGAAACCTGCCTCATCTTTGTGAGAGGCCCATAATTTAGGGTTAACTTCACCTAAATTTGGTTCATCAGGCACGACTTCTGTACTACCATGGAAGAAATCTTCCGGATGTGGCTGTGGCTCAGTTAAAAGCATGAGGACAGAAGGAAAAGACAGTGAGACATTGGATTAAAAAAACAGAATTTCCATTCCCATTTTGTGCATCATATCTCTTCCTAAAAGGTTTAAAGGCGAGTTTGGAATTATTGTAAAGCTATGATAAAAATTTGTACCAGTCGGTGTCACCACAGGCAAAAGGTGAGTTACAGGACATGAAATTGGAACTCTATCTATTTCCTAATAGATGAACTTCCCCTTTTTCCTAGGACCTCCTCCTTGAGTTTAGTGCTGAGGCTGGAATGCACCACTTCCTGTTGCAGTGCAAAGCATAAAGGGTTACCTTAACCTGAAGCATAGCAGAAACCTCTAGCAGCATGTAAATCTCTATGGAAAAGTATCTAGATGTGACACAATTTCACTCCATAATGCCAAATGATCTAAGTAAGGATTAGTCCAAAAACCAGCACAATTAAAATCTTTGGGATTTTCTTCCGGCAGTAAGTTATGACCCATCATCTTTACACAGAACAAAGAACAGACACACAACACTTAATACACAGACAATACACAAAACACATAACACTCAGACAATACAGCTGCGCAGGCACCAGGGAGATCACAGTCTTCAAACAAAAAGGTAATCCGGTCTCTCCAATTGGATCACAAATTTTGTAAATTAGGAGAAAAAAATAGACTTTAAAGCCAAAACAAGATTGAAGTCTTTTGAAAATTTTTATAGTCTTTTCAAAATGTCCGTTTTTCTTTGGTTCCTTTTCTCTTTAGTTCCTTTTCTCTTTTCTCACTTTTTTGTTTTTTTCTTAAAACAATTAATTTTTCATTTATCTATTTTTTTTCGGGCATATAAAAAATTATCGTGGATTCTTTTGGATACTTCAGACAATATCGCCTATATTAGACAGACCGTAAAAAACGTCTTCTAATCTTGCATCTTACATCTAAGGTGAGGAAAACCATGTTGCGACGAAATCATTCCACCAAAGGAAATTATCATTAATTAAACAATTAATGCATAACCAAGACACGAACACACATGCAGCCCTATTAGCTGGCAAACGGGACAATAATTCTCATTAAAACATTAAATTCTCCTTGATGCGTGATCTCCCTCTCGAATATTGTCGGAAAGTATCTCGCTTCTGACACCAAAACTGTTAGATTTTTATCATGCCCAAAACGAAACTTGGAGAGATTTTCCATACGACCTGTGATGCTCCGTAGAGCCTTTCTGAATTCAGGGAAGAAGAAATACACAGCACACAGAATGTAGCAATGTTTCCTCTCTTCAGTTTATTGCAGGTGGCAGACACGTATTTATACACAGGATGATACAGTCCACGCACACAGACACGAACACGCACACACATATTGGGGAGAAAGCGGACCTAAAGTCGTTTTCCTGTTTAGACAAGAGGATATACCAGCCCGAGATTTGTGAGCCTAGATAAGACTCTCTGTTTACCTTACAGACTAACATCGTAAAAATCCTATAGACACTAAACGGACAAAGGAATGTGTGTGAGATAGTGTGAAAACAGTTTTAACACTAACAAAGATATACTGGAATGTTATTGCTTTCACTAATATACAATTTTATAATGAGCTTTTGCTTTATCCCGCTCCTTTTCGAACATTCTGTAATTTATAACTATAATCTTATGAGTTGTTGAACAGTTTCATAATGTGTTCTCAGTTATTCAAAAATGTTGCTTCAATGAAAAAAACTATTTGTGATTTGTTACATGCGGTTACAGTGGAACGTGTTCCGATTCGGATCTCTGAGGGACGTTCATCACAGAGCTCTTCAGTGACACTTCAGCGATGAAAAAGCATCTCTTTATCCTTTTCTTGTTTACAGGTAAGGAAGGAAATCAGTGTGTCTGATGATAAGTGTTTAAGTGTGGAGGATGGTTTTATGGTGATGAACACATGATGCCTGCAGGAAAATACATTTTTGTCTAAGAAGTATATTTATGTTAATGGTAGTTTAAACATAATGATGGTGTAAAAGCTCAATCGAATGGCTAAATCAAAGCAGCTGAGAGTATAGAAGAGCTGTGCTGGGAGTTCCTCTTCGGGAACTCAAGCTGCATCACATCGCTTTTGGAACGCCTCACGTTGCCCGCTCTAAATCACGTGTTAAATCTGACCAACGGCAAGTCATGTTGTCATTGGCGGGTGACGTCGCAAACCAGGAAACTACAAAATGCGTGAGTAATGGAGCAACATAGCTTCTGTTTGTTCAGGTAAGCACTTTGTTGTGTGAATCTGTGCAAGCAATGGCTCAAGCAAAGCAAGTATTTTGCATGTGTATCACTCCTTGCCCCTGTTTTATCACATGAATTATGTGTTGTTTGCTTAGGAGTGGAGCATGCTCAGTCGGCTCTCAAGAGAGACTATTGTTCATGGTGTAGCCATATGGCTATTCGCGCGCTCCGCTCAAGGAGAGTGCTCTCCTTCGTGGCTCAGGTCCCGCTCGTGCTGAGGCAGAGTGGGACAGTAGGTCGTGCTCAGGGTTGAAGAGACCCTAGCCGGCTATCTCTCCCCAGGTGTTGCATCGCTTTAGGCCCGGTATTGCCGTTGAAATCCACTTCGGTGTTAGTAGGCAAGGCTTACGCGGTAGGTCGGGCCAAGGGTTTCCTCCACACGATAAATGTATGGCAGGCATACCAGGCCAACCTGCTGTGAGAATTGGACAAGGGTTTCAGCTCTGGGGCTGTAGCACAGCCGACCTAACCCCTAAAAGCCACCAAGGCCGTTGTTCACTCTGTCAGCTTTAGTAGCCACAATAAGGCATTTGTGGCTTACCTTTTCGGAGATTCCTGACAGGGACTGGGCTTTTCTGCTAAATTCTGGCCTGTTCAGCGATGCGGTTTGGGCGGTCGTCGACAGGTTTCAGGAGTCGACAAAGCAGTGGGCGGCGTTCGAGCAGTACCTTCCTCGCTGCTCTAATGGGGCTGCTCGGCGGGCCGGGCATCACGAAGCCCAAAAACCGAGCATTCTAAGCCCAGATCGAAGGTGCCGGCCGACCTGAGGGTGGTCCTCTCCTCGAACACACAGGCAGTGGTGCAGCAGCATTGACAATCATAGCGCTTTATGTCGGGGAGGGCAGTGTACACCTTATTAAATGGTGTTCGTACCTCCTCACCACCACCAGGAGGCCAGGCTCTTAGCTTTCAGAGGACAGTCTCCCTCCAGCTGGTGTCTATTTCCATCTCCACCTCTCAGGAGGCTTCCATACCTGCAGGGCATTGCTCCAGCTACTCAAAGAGGGTCAGAGACCAGCCTCTCGAGGCTGGTTCCCCTAAGAGATTTCCTGGCAGCCTGGGAAGGCCTGCCAGACATATCTTGGTGGGTCCTGGACACAATAGAGAGGGCTACTTGATTTGAGTCCTCTCTTCCCCATTTCAACGGAATGTGTCCCACCCTGGTGGGACCCAAGCAGGCTCTGGTCCTGGAACAGGAGGTGCACAACCTACTAAGGAAAGGGGCCGTTGAGGTGATTCCTCCCTTAGTCAGAGAGTCAGGCTTTTACAGCCAGTACTTCGTTGTTCCGAAAGATGGCAGATTGTGGCCAATCCTAGATCTGCACTCCTTGAACCGCTCATTCGCAAGGCTCAGGTTCAGGATGCTCACCCTCAAGGAGGTCGTGTCTCAAATCAAGTCCGAGGACTGGTTAGATCTAAGGGACCCCTATTTCCACATAGCAATCCTTTCCGCTCACAGGAGGTTCCTGAGGTTTGCTTTCGGGGGCGAAGTGGTCCCAGGGAAAACTCCTCTCGTTGAGAGCAGTTTATATCCCGGGCCACCTATTGGAGAGCAGACACCCTTTCGAGGCAATGGCCAAGGCACAGGGAAAGGAGGCTTCACCCCGAGGTGGTGGAGCAGATATGGCAGAGATTCTACAGAGCCCAGGTCGATCTGTTTTGGACTCAGGAGACTTCGCACTGTCCCTTGTGGTTCTCTCTGGAGAGAGTTCACCTGGACGGAGTTCATCTCCTCCTGGTGTATCAGGCAGGCCATGGTTTGCAGACCTGGTAGCCCTTCTCGAACACCACCTGAGATTCCTCTTAGGAGAGATCTTTTCTCTCAAGCAGGGGGCAAAATAGTTGACCCCCTGATCAGAGCTGAGGAGACAGTGGCTCTGGCCCCTGTGGGGGGCACAGCTTCTAGCTTCTGATCTCTCCACCAAGGTGGTAGAGACCATCCTCCAATCCAAAGCTCCCTTCATGAGGAAGTCGTATGCCTGTTTGTGGCATGATGCGAACGGACCCACTTAAATCCAGTTAACTGCCTGGTCGGCCCAGTGCTGGAATTCCTCCAAGAACGGTTCGCCAAAGGGTTGTCTTTTTCTGCCCTGAACATTTATGTGTCTGACATTGCAGCATGTCATGCTCCCCCCGCTGGGCATTTGCTGAGTAAATGACTCTTTGGTGACACATAACTTTCGCTGTATCCAGAGGCTGAGGCCTCCAGTTTGATCTGGAGTGCCTGCGTGGGATTTGGCCGTTGTCTTGGAGGCCCTGTCTAAATCTCCTTTTAAACCATTGACTGAGGTGCCTTTGAGGTTCCTCAGAGTCAAGACCAGTTTTTTCTGGAGACTGGTCCAGTTTCTTTCTTCAAGACATCTGCAATGCTGCAGGCTTTGTCAGGTTTTACAGCAATGATATCAGTGCCACTAGTGGCCCCTCTGTCCTTCAACCTAGCTGTGCTCTTTTACAGTAGGCAGGGATTGGTCACTCTGGCTTTATTGGACACTCGTTCCCAAAGCGTTGTTGAGTTCCTGAAGTGGAATGTTTCCAGGTTACGAATGTAACCATATTTTCCAAAGGGAATGAGACATTGTGTCTCCAAGCCACACTGTCTGCATCCCTGCAGCGCTTCCTTCCCTTGTGCTTTGATAGCTTCCTGGTCATGACGTCACCCTAATAGTGATGGCCTGCTTTTCCATCGAACTAATTACACACGTGATTCAGAGCGTAAACAACACGTAAGCATTCCCAAAGTGTTGTTGACGCAGCGTCTCATTTCCTCTGGGAACTATGGTTACATTCATAACCTGGAGATGATCTTCATTTACATTACATTTACATTTACATTTGCGGCATTTAGCAGATGCCCTTATCCAGAGCGACGTACAAAAGTGCTTTAAATCTCTAGTAATTAATAAATCTACACTGGTATGCAAGATTACAAACTTAATATAAATATAACTCTAATTCTACAAACTTGGAAAGTGCTAATTTAGGTATTTCAGGAAGAGGTAGGTTTTCAGTCGTCGTTCATGGAGCTGGTTTTGTGCACAGGGGTATTGACATGCTAAAACAGATTTGGGTCTTCAAGTCCAAGTGAAGGGAAAATTTCTCCAACTTTGTGGTAACATTTTGGGAAGAACCACAGAAGTCGGGTGTCCCAGTACTTTTTTTTTCATATAGTGTATTTCTGGGAAAAAGCTTTTTTCAGCCTTCACACTCAGTATTTGGTGTCTTTAATATGATTCATGAAATCTAGATGTTGGGAAATAAGCAACCATTCAGCACATAAACACTTTCAACTCTCCTCCACAGGATTCATTTCCTTCACCCTATCTGTCCCTCGTAAGTATTATCTGATCCACCAGGGAAAAAGATGGAGTGATGCTCAGACCTACTGCCGAACTACACACACTGACCTGGCCACCATAGAAGATGCCAAAAACATGATTCGAGTCCAATATGTTGCACAGAGTGAAATTTTTTATTCTAGTGCTTGGATTGGTCTTTCAAATGATGTCAACAGCTGGCACTGGTCAGTGGGAAATCAACCAATTGGAAGCTTTTATATGTGGTTTGCCCCAAATCCTGACAACTGGAATGGAGTAGAATCTTGTGGCGCAATAGCACCATGGGGTTGGAATGATTCTCCATGTTCTAAACTGCATCCTTTTGTCTGCTATAATGGTAAGGAACAACAAATTACCTGCTTGGTCATTTTTTAATGGAGAATTGTGTTAAAAAAGAAATGACAGGTGTCTTTAGTGTTCTCATTAACATTAATCCTGGTTTAAAGTGCTTCAAGATTAAACAGTGAATTAAGTGATGTATTTACATTCAGTTCCATATCTGTTTATTTCTCAGTGCATTGGACTGAGTAGATTAGAGTAAAATAAAACTAGTAGAATATTTTTAAATACTAATATTTCTGTCTGAATGCATTGTGGAGGCCAATTAAAATTCTACAGTTAAAGAATTTGGTAATAATAACAGAATGATCCTAATAATGTCTGGCTAGAAAGTATTTCCTACCAGACAGTATTACATTCTGATCTACAGTAGTGTAGTAAATAGGGGTGTAACGGTATACGTATTTGTACCAAACTTTTTCAGTACGGGGCTTTCGGTTCAGTGCACACGTACCGAATGTAATCATTTTTACGTGCAGAACATGGTAACAAACTGAGTTCCCTCAGGAACGTATTAAGTGGCCGACCACAAGTTTGTCAAGTCTCCACTTCGCACTTTGAGCACATTTTATTAGTTATTATTGAACTTGAAATCATCAACGTAACAATCCCTTTGGTATAAAAAGGAATAGAGTTAGCGCAGTGTATCTGTGGCTACTCACTCTGTACTGCAAATAAGATTTGAAGTGCAATGTTTTGCCCATGCGAGAAATCGCTCCCACTTCCTGCTTTTGCTAACTCAAACACTAAAGATTCTTTGCCGTTTGATGTGCAGCTTCAAGAATTTCTCTTTAAAGGAGAAAATCGTGACAATTTCACATAATTCATTTCCAGCTTCTCACGAGATGGCACCACAGATGGCTTCCTCGGTGTGGAGTTTTCCAGTTGCTTTACTATTTTTGTTACATTTACATTACATTTACAGCATTTAGCAGACGACCATATCCAGAGCAATGTACAAAAGTGCTTTGAGTATAACTTTCTTTCGGCTTCTCCCGTTAGGGGTCACCACAGCAGATCCTCCGCATGTTTTATTTGGCACATGTTTTTATGCTGGATGCCCTTCCTAACGCAACCCTCCCCAATTTATCCGGGCTTGGGACTGGCACTGAGAGTGGGCGGGGGTCGGTTCCCTGACCGGGAATCGAACCTGGGCCGCAGCGGTGAAAGCACCGCTTCCTAACCACTAGACCACCAGGGAACTACAAAAGTGCTTTGAGTCTCTAGCAATAAATAAATCTACACTGGTACGCAGGATTAAAAACTTAATATAACTCTTAAATTCTACAGAGCAAACTTGTAAAGTGCTAATTTAAGTGTTTAAGGAAGAGGTCTTCAATCGTCGCTTGAAGATAGACAGGGACTCCGCTGTACAGACATCTAGGGAAAGTTTATTACACCACCTCGGTGCCAGAACAGAAAAGAGCCTTGAAGTAGTGCTGGAGGATCTCAAACAGCGTGGTGCAGTGCGAGATGTGATGAGGTCTCTGAGGTAAGATGGCACTGGTCCATTTTTGGCATTGTAGGCAAGCATTAGTGTTTTTAATCGGATACGTGCAGCTACTGGAAGCCAGTGAAAGGAGCAGCAGTGGGGTGGTGTGGGAGAACTTGGGCAGATTGAACACAAGTCGTGCAGCTGCGTTTTGGATCATTTGCAGTGGACATTAGCGTTCAGGGGAAGACCTGCCAGCAGAGAGCTGCAGTAGTCCAGTCTCGAAATCACAAGAGACTGAACAAGCACCTGGGCAGCCTGTGTGGACAGAAATGGTCAAATCCTTCGGATGTTGTAAAAAAGAACGACAGGAACGAGCCACATTAGGGACATGTGGGAAGAAGGACAGTTCATTGTCCATGGTTACCCCAAGGTTATGAGCAGTGGCTAAAGGGGAGAGCAGAGAGTCATGAGTCAAGAGTTATTCGGAGATCTTGAACTGGAGATGAATCACCTGGGATGACCAGCAGTTCTGTTTTGCTGGGGATGAGTTTAAGTTGAAACTAAACTAACTTGTTAGTTTGTCCTGACTTTTGTCTTTGATGTACAGTCACTTTTCCCAGGAATGAACTGCTGAACATTCGGCAGAACACACCACACAATCTTTTACCGGTTTTGAATATTCGGACATTTGGCTCCATTCTCAGGGACTTTAACAAAGCAAACCTCACACAGGAACATTTTAAATTCTATCAGCAGACAGAGACACAAACATTTTGGACCACTGCTACTCCATGATAAAAGATGCATATCACTCCATCCACAGAGCTGTCACTGGGGCTTATCATATCAGTTTTGGGCTTAGGGATCACTGCTATTGTGTCATGCCTTGGGTAGAAGTGACGCTGGCTCGCTATCTCTTCCCGGGTGTCTATGCCCCTGCGTACTACCTCGGCGCTGGTGGGTAAGGCTTATGCCTCAGCAGGTCAGGCCACTGGATGTCTGCACACCATGTTGGTGCTACAGGCATACCAAGCCGACCTGCTGCGGGAGCTGGATATGGAAGACCCTTTGGGCGGCCAGTTTCCCTACGGGCCACAAAAGAGACCGTTGAGGACATTGGCTGGTCTATAACCGCCCTATGATTCCACTATATTTCATCTGTCTTGAAATACTGTACCTTGTAAAGTGTCCTTGAGCTTGGCAAAGGCGCTATATAAATTGAACATATTATAATTATTATTATTATTATTACTATGACCGACATCTGTGGCTAACCCTTTCCAAAATACCTTAATATAATATAATACCTTAGTATTAGGGCTTAGGGCTGGTTCAACGACACCGGTGATTCAGTAATCGACATGTTCTAGAATTCAAAGAGAAAATCGGCGCCCTGGGTCAAAGCCTCGTGAGGTGACAAATCTGAGGACTGTCATCTCCAGAAAGAGGGCTTCGCCCAAAAGGTCCTGAGCCGACCTGTGGAGGGATGACTGGAGGGCATGTAGCACCGCTTCTTTCGGTGTTTGTTTCCCTCTGGTCCCTTCAGGGACCTGGTTTATTAACGTTGCCACAAACTGTGTTTCAGGGCATGGCCAGCTCCAACAAGCTCCCTCCTTGGGTTCCGCCCAGTGTCGTTGTGGACCAGGATGTCTCGTCTCTAGAGCCATGTCTGGGCACTAATTCAGCTCTAGACACACCGAATGTCAGTCTTGAGAGACTGATACACTTAAGGAAGAACCTGGCAGTCTGGATGGCTTTGCCAGATGTGTCCCAGTTGGTACTGCGCACTGTAGAGGGAGGCTATGTGATTCAGTTCAGGTCTCGCCCGCCCTGGTTCAACGTGCTCTCTTCCATTTTGGTGAGAAGCGAGCAGGCTCTGGTCCTGGAACGAGAAGTGGACACTCTCCTGAGGAAGGAGGCCATCTAGGTGGTCCCTATGGTTTGAGATGCTGACCCTCAAGCAGGTCATGTCTCAGATAAGATCCGAGGACTGGTTTGTCATGGTAGATCAGTCGGGAAGGTCAGAGAGGTGCGGTCACTCACTGTCAGGCAGTTCCAGAGACTGCTTGGGCTAATGGCAGCAGCGTTCAATGTCATTCAACTTGTCCTCCTGTACATAAGACCCCTTCAGTGGTGCCTCAGGGCCCAGGGGTTCTCTTAAAAGGGCAATCCCTTCTGCACAATGAAGGTTACATGCTGATGCCTACATGCCTTAGATGCCTGGGGAGATCCAGGGTTCCATCTCCAAGGCCCCATGTTGGGAGTTTCCAGTCGTCCCACAGTGCTAAAGACAGATGCATCCCTAACTGGATGGAGAGCGGTCACGAGTGGGGGAGTCCCCATCTATGGTGGCACCAGACCTAAGAGGTCATCATGTGTTAATCCGCTCAGAAAACACTTCGGTGGTCTCATATATCAACCACCAGGGGGGTCTGCACTCATGCCTTCTGTACAGGCTGGTGCGCCAGATCCCCCAGTGGGTCCAGGGAAAGCTCCTCTCCCTCAGAGCAAACCTTATGTCCCAGGTCGTTTGAACAAAGCAGCAGACACCCTATCGAGACAGGGGTCCAAGCCCGGGGAGTGGCGCCTCCACCCTCAGGTGGTGGAGCAGACTTGTGAGAAATTTGGGAAAGCCCAAGTAGACCTGTTCGCAACTTTAGAGGCTTCCCAGTGTCCCTTGTAGTTTTCTCTATATCCTCCAGGATACCATGGCACAAACCGACGCTGCGCCTTTATGCATGTTCCCCCTGTTGCGCTGCTTCCAGGAATTCACAGACCTGGTGGCCCTCCTACAACAGCCTCCATGGGAGAGGAATCTCCTCTCTCAATCAGGGGGTGCAATAGTTTTTTGTTAATATTTAACAAGGAAAACATCAGCTACAGGTATGTCTGAGTCTCCTCTTCACATCATGTTTTAGTAATATCTGAAACATGGTTAAATAAACCAGTCTCAGATAAAGCCATAGTCATCGATGGTTATACCGTCCACAGGGCAGGGCTTTTTAGGTTAAGGATAGTTCTGAGTTCTGAACACACTGTTCTTTCACACTCACTTTCTGAGTCAGTAGTTAAAAAAATATAAATTATTAGCTTTAACCCTCTGGAGTCTGAATTGCCGCCGTCCCCCAAACGTGCTTTTTTTTCAGATGCCAGTAAAAAGAGCTTAAACTGCTCGGTCATATTTGATCAAAAATGTCAAAGTAATACATCATTTAAAACTGTAAAGGGTCTACTTTCATTTGTGTATGCTCACTATATAAACAAAACGTTGTATTTTCTTTAAATGAATAAAATAGTCAGGGTGCGCCATCTGTCGCCTTTGTCTGCGTAAACTTCGTTTAGAAACACGTCATCAAAAAGCGCTGAAACTCGGCCAATAGCTGACACACGGAAATAAAAAAATATATCTTTAGACAGCTTAAAGTGTGTAGTTTTAGAATAAGTCGGTGAAATAAAAAACATATGTTTCCAATGAATATAAATCTTGTGAAACCAAGTAGAGGCACAGATTTTCCACCGCAGCTCATTATCTGATAATGAGCTGCGACCGGACACGCCCCCCCGCTATTCACAGGTAAAACAGTTCACACGTTGAGTCACACACACACACACACACACACGCCCCCCGGACAGTGGCATAAAACAATGCCAGAGAATTGACCTTTTCATCTGAAGAAGACTGCGATTCCGACGAGGATCGTTTGCATTTTGAAGAGCGAGGGCTTTCCAGCAAGTTGCTACGATGAGTAAGTTATTAAGTCTTACATTCTGATCATATAAAACTAATATTGTTTGTAAACATCTCTGCCTAGATTTTGTCAGCATTGCCTTTTAATGTTACAACAGAAATCCGCCAATATCTGTTCATTTGTAACATTAACTGTTTGTAATTATATGCCCTAAATATTTTTGACGTTATATAAAGTTATATTTTAGCCTCAGTTCAGTTTTGGTTGGTGTCACTGATCATCCTAAAAGGCTGTTATGTAGTGTTAGCTAGCAGAGATGTTCCGGAATGCTGAGGTTTAAATGCTATATGTACAATGCATGCTAACAAATGTATATTGTTCAAGTGTATTCATCAAAAATACTGAAAAATATATTGTTTGGTTATTTTTAGGAATGTGGCTGCATCCCCCCTGCCTTCACTGGAAACTCGCACCAGGCCACGCAGGTGTTGCGCCATTTTGAGTTCGACCAAGAATCATCCTGAGTAAGTACATATTTAATATTTTCTTAAATTATATTTAGTTTGAATCATTATTGCATTGTATGACATATGCAAACAACTTTACCAATGACACAATTAGTGATGTGTGTGTGTGTGTGTGTGTGTGTGTGTGTGTGTGTGTGTGTGTGTGTGTGTGTGTGTGTGTGTGTTTCATAAACAGATGTGATCAAGCACCTGCTCCAAAAAGGTCAAGGGCAGCACACACAGTCCACCATGTCATGGAAGGATCAGACAGATAACGACACAGTTCCACGGACTCTGCGATTCCTGCCCGCACGTTACCCTGGACCTCAACTGAGGTCTTCTGACTCTCATTCTCTATGTAGTCTATATAAAATGTTTTTCTCTGAGAGTGTCAACTCTGCGCCACAACACAAATGTTCAAGCTGCCAAGTCAATAGCCAAGGGACACAAATACAAATGGAGAGACGTAACCGTGAGGGAGATGTATCGCTACATTGGGCTCTTATTTTACATGGCAATGGTAAAGTTGCCCTCCATCATAGACTACTGGCGACAGAGCAGTATTTTCACAGTTCCCTTTCCAGCAACATTTATGTCAAGGGACAGATACAGGACAATTTTGTGGAATGTACGCACGAGTCACCCAGATGCAGACAAAGAAAATGACAGAAAGAGGGGCACATCTGAACATGACCGTCTGTTCAGAGTGAAACCGCTTATGGACACAATCCGTAAGACATGCAAAGCAATTTATCATCCTAGAAGACATTTAGCCATGGATGAGAGGATGGTAGCATGCAAAGCTAACACTGGGAGGACACAGTACATGAAAGCCAAGCCAACTAAGTGGGGGTTCAATTTGTTTGTTCTTGCCGATTCCTCAAATGGATACACTATTATTATTAAATGCATGGTATTGTAGCCCTACAGGCTAGGATTTCCTACTGTAGTGTATTGTTATTGTTTTTGTTGCATTCTTTATTTTTTATACATACTGTACTGTATTGTTTTATTGTTACACAATTCCCTTTTTAATGCTGTCCTTGCTAATGTGTATATTAAATAAACCACAAAGGAAACACATTCTTTCTTGTAGTACTGTACTTCTCACTCAGATCCAGGCTCAGTGATCCACAGCTCATTATGTAATCAACAGCTCATTATGCGACCCATTGGGTACGAAGCTGTCAGTCACAGCATGTCGACGCCTCTTCGCATATGACCTTTCAAAGTAGAAAGTGTCTTTTCAATTTTAAATCAAAGTATTGTTTAAGGTGAATGAGCAGGCAGGATGATTTTCACATGATTAAAAAAATAAATAAATACATTAGAAGCTCTGTTCTCAAAAAGTCTTGTGAAAACATGTTTACTATAGGGTTTTGTGGCCTTATTTCAGTGAGTTTTTTTTTTCTTGCTTTTTCAAAAACCACGCATAAACCTTATTTTGTCAAAAATACAAACACACACATATAAGTTGTTTACATATTATGGTAACCCAGTTTGTGCTGAATACAGTGTAATAAGTATTTTGTCAATAATATATTTTAAAAGCAACTAAAAAGAACCAAATGTAAGAGCATGTCCAAATCTCTCAAGGGGCCAAAAACACCCTCAGACTCCAGAGGGTTAAACCTTATTTCCTCTCTGATGCATACAGTGACTTCCTTGAATTACAAGGAGCTTGTTCTTCTGGGTGATTTTAATGTGAACTGGCTGCAGTCAGCATCAATCTGTGACACCTTGAACCTCTTTCAATTAGTAGAGACATCTACTAGACCTAACATAAAGGGTCACAATAAGTCCACATTAATTGATCTCATTTTTAGTAATGCTCCCCAAGTACTCTTTAGCCGCTGTATTTGCTAATGATGTTAGTGACCACTGCGTCATTGCCACAGTCAGAGATACCAAATTACTTAAGCATAAGCCACGTATTATCACGAGACGATGTTTGCGTAATTTTAATGAGCAAGGTTTTCTTTTTGATTTAGCACATTATGATTGGGATAGGATTTTCCTTATCCCTGATGTTGAGTCTGCCTGGAAATATTTTTATGATGGCTTTCAATAATCATGCCCCTTTTAAAAAATGTATTTTTACATAAGGTAGTCTGGGGTCCCTGGTGGTCTAGTGGTTAGGATGCAGCGCTCTCACCGCTGTGGCCCGGGTTCGATCCCCGGTCAGACAACCAACCCCAGCCACTCTTAGTGCTGGTCCCAAGCCCGGATAAATGGGGAGGGTTGCGTTAGGAAGGGCATCCAGCTTAAAAAAATGTGCCAAATCAAACATGCGGATGATCCGCTGTGGCGCCCCCTAACGGGAGAAGAATTGTTAAAGGTAGCGCCCTATATGCTCTTATTCATGAGTGTGATGTTGCTTGGGCAGAAGCTAGACAAACTGACTCAAGTTCTGATTGGATTTGCTTTAGGCAGCTTTAAAATAAATGCTATCAGAAAAGCTAAGGCTGATTATTTTACTACAAATACTGCTAATTCAAATAATTCAAAACAATTTTGGCAGAATATAAAGCTGTTAACAGGCAGTAAAAACACGTCTAGCTTCCCTTCATGTATAAATATGGATGCCTCTAGTATCTCAGAAAAAGAGCAAATGCTCAATTGTTTTAATAAGCATTTTGTTGCCTCCAGCTTTCTATTTGAATCACAAAATATTATGTCCTGACTCTGATTTTTTTTAAGCAGAAAGTTGTTCAAAAAAGGAGGAGTTTAGATTTAAACAAATCAAGAACTCGGATATTTATAAAGCACTCAGATTGCTGGACAGAAATAAATCACCAGGCCCCGATTGTTTGAAACCTATTTATTTGAAATTATCTGCAGATATTATTACATCCCCTTTAACTTAAAATTTTAACCTCTCATTAAACACTGGTGTTGTTCCGAAAATTTGGGAATTAGCTTTTGTTGTTCCTCTGTTAAAAGGGGGAGATCCTGCGGTGTTAGCTAATTACAGGCCAATTTCAAAGCTCTGTGTTTTAACAAAGATTTTAGAAAGTTTTATTTGTGAACAGTTAACATGTTATTTGAATACAACAAAGTATTGTCTATTATTTAATCTGGGTACTGCAGAAAACACAGTACTACCACAGCTGTTTTAAAAGTTCTAAATGAAATTGTGGGATCAATTGATAATGGTGATTTCTCTGCCTCTCTTTTTATTGACTTGTCTAAAGCTTTTGACATGGTGGATCACAAAATGTTTTTTGTTTGTCAAGTTATGTTATTTTTTGGTTCAAAAATTATTTAAGTGGAAGAACTCAACGTGTACAAATTGAAAGTAAACTATCTGATTTATTTGAGAATGCTAAAGGTGTTCCCCAAGGATCTGTGCTGGGGCCCTTCTTAGTCTCGATTATGGTATTGAAGATGCTAACTCACTGCTGCCCAATCCTCACAGCACCGTCCCTTACGGTCCCTCCTGCAGGTGGTGAGCCCACGGGAAGGCGGCCCCACGTCACTCTGACGTCACGGACCTTGATATTTCCCTCGTAAGGGACCCCCGGAGCATAGAGGGTTAAGGGCCTTGCTCAAGGGCCCAAGAGTGGGAGCTTGGCGATACCGGGGCTTGAACCCCAGACCTTCCGATCTGCAACCCAGCACCTTAACCGCTGGAGCCACCACTCCCCCCCCTTAGACTGCTGCCCCCGCGACCCGAATTACGGATAAGCGGAAGAAAATGAATGAATGAATGAAAGATGCTAACTTTCATTTTTATGCAGATGATACTATTATGTACTGTAGTGCTTCTTCTGGGCAGCAAGCCCTGTGTAAGCTTCAGTCAGCCTTTGATGTTTTTCAGTCATGGCTTTCCAGGTTAAAACTTGTTCAAAATAGTGATAAAACTAAGTATATATTATTTTCAGGTTAAAAAAAATGTGAAGGTAATTTAATCTCTCTTCAGACTTTACAACGTACCGTGATTGAATTAGTAAAAGAGTAGAAATATCTTGGCACCATTGTTGACGATGTCTTATATTTTGGTTCTCATATTACTAAATTGAAGAAAAAATTGAAAATTAAGCTTGGGTTCTATTTTAGAAACAAGATTTGTTTGTCATTTAATGCAAGAAAGAAATTGGTTTCTGCTACTTTTACCAGGGAACTCATGGTGCTCTAAGATTTATAATAAATTGTAAATATTCAACTCATCATTGTGCCTTGTATAACAGAGTGGGTTGGCCCTCTGTCTAGTAGGAGAAAAATGCATTGGTATTTAATTATTTATAAAACCATTTTGGGGGATGTTTCCCAATATAAAAAAAATTTCCCAAAAAGAGATTTCATGGAGGCACTTGTCCATTAAGACCGCATTCTTGTTGGCTATCTGCTCTCTGAGGAGAGTAGGTGATTTACAGGCCCTTTCTTTGGCCCCTTCTTTCCTGAAGTTCACTCCAGGCATGGCCAGTGCCTTACTGCACCCTAGAGCGGGTTACGTTTCCAAGGTGCCCTCAGTCGTCCCAAAACCTGTCAGGCTCCAGGCATTCAAACCTCCTCCATTCCAGACCAGGAGAGATTGAACCAGTTGTGCCCTGGTCTGGGCACTGGACTGTTATGTCTGCTGGACAAGTCCCTGGAGGAAGTCAGAACAATTGTTCATCTGCTACGGCCCTCCGAGGAGTGGCCTTCCTGCTAATAAGCAGACACTCAGCAGATGGATTGGGAGGCTTGGTCCTTTGGAGTGTCAATCCAAGACCTCTGCGATGCTGCCAGCTGGTACCCCGCTCAGCTTTGCCAGGTTTTACAACCTTGACCTCTGTGCCACTCCTGGCACCTCTGTCCTTCGACCTAGCTGTGCTCATTCACACTAGTCAGGGACTGGTCGGTGTGGTGTTATTGGACTCTCGTTCCCAAAGCGTTCCGACGTAGCTCGAGTTTCTGAAAGGGAATGTCTCTAGGTTACGTATGTAACCCTAGTTCTCTGAGGGAACGAGATGTTGCGTCTCTATGCCACACCTCCAGAGTCTCTTCAGCACTTCCTTCTCAGTTACAGAAGCTAAAGCCGGCTTCTCTCTATGGCCATTTTATACTTCCTGGTCATGATGTCACCCCGCCGGTGACAGCCTGCCTTCAATTTTGACTGATTAGACTCATTATTCAAAGCATGGACAATGCAGTCGCGTTCCCAAAGCGTTCCGACGCAGCGTTTCATTCCCTCAGGTCACTAGGGTTACATACATAACCTAGAGACCTTCCAGGGCACCATCATCTCTCAGGGCCTGAAGTGGAACAATCATATCGACTCAACTGATAAAAAGCCAACAGAGGAGGTTCTTTTTTCAGCATTGTTCAAAACAAATAAAACATATGTGCAATACTACATTTTACTAATCTAAATCTGTACTTTACTGTGCGATAATACTTTTTATTTTTCTTTATAAAAAAATGTGCAGTCATTTTTATTCTTTTTTTTTTATTTATTTTGCCTTTTTATTTCCATTTGACTTTTAAAAATGTGCAACTAGAAGCTTCTGCAATAAATACATTCTGCAATGAATTTTATTTAATCAGTTTAATTTGTGCCAATTTGATCGATTACTTAATTGAATTAAATATAAAAAGGGTATTGCATTAATTGTATTTATTTTATTTCACCAAAACATTCAAAAAAGCCTCTAAAAGCGGTACAAGCAAATACATTTACTACTCTAGTTTAAAGAATTGGTCTGATGCTCAAAGTTACTGCAGACAGTATCACACAGATCTGACCAGTGCAAAAACCTCGACAGAGAATTCAATCATTGAATCAATGATCAAAGGCGACACTTGGTTTGGTCTGTTCAGAGATTCGTGGAAATGGTCAGATGGTACCATTTTTACCAGCATTCCCATGATGCCTGGACAACCAGATAATCTCCTGAAGAACGAAAACTGTATGGCTTTTACGAATGGTGAAGCATCTGATGAGCTTTGCTCATACATAAAACCTTTCTTCTGTTACTCCTGTGAGTTTCATTCACTCTCATATTCACCCCAGTTCATAGCTTTTACAGGTATTATTGTGTATTTGATGTGTGTTTTCTTGTTTACCAGCAATCACAGAACGAAAACAAATTGTTCGAGTCAAACTTCAGGCCAATTCAGATGTTAATGATCCTTCACTAAAGGAAGCCGTCCTGAATAAGGTGGGTTTCGGCCTTCATCCATAATTTCTCAGTAATGCAGCCAGAACCTCAGCCTTCATCACATTAGTAGTGTTTTAGAATAATAAATTATATAATAACGACACAGATTTCTCTTTTGTATACTATTTAGCACTAAAGCTCATGTTCTCCTCTTTAGATTTGGCAAAAACTCAGTGTTTACTGGAACATCACTGTGAAATGGAGAGGAATCAGACGGATTGGTGTTTAAAAAGAGAAAAGCAGATGTGATGTGATGTGGATGTCTTTTGTGTCTCTCAGTAGGCTGTTAAATGATATAGCTATATATAACCGCATTTGGAGAGAGAATATGTCTAGAAATATACAGGATATATATATATATATACAGAGAGAGAGAGAGAGAGAGAGAGAGAGAGAGAGAGAGAGAGTTAGGGCTTTGTTTTTTAAATATATAAGAGTTGTTTATTCAACAGCTCCTCACGAAATATAGTAGTGATATGTATATGGTGTCACTGGGTTTACTGTCTCTGAATTATGTTAAACTTTTTCTTTTGTGGAAAATGTTGCACATGTGCATTTTATGTAACTAGTTTAAGTGTTGTGTAATTCTGTGTAACGCACTGTTTATCGATTAAATGACAATTAAAGTCACATGGATTATTTGGCCTTTAATATAAACTTCCTTTCACTCTTTCATTGCAGTTGGTGGATTTTCTGATATAATAAACATGCATTTGTATAAAGCAGCAATAATTGCCCATGGCCATGTTGATTAGAGTATTAAAAACTTTTAAAGTATTAGATGAAGGTACATTTAGAACACATACAAATGTGCGACTAAGTTGCGATTAATCACCAGTTAACTCGTGACATTAATGCGATTAATCGCAATGAAATATTTTCATCAATTCTTCTTCTTTCGGCTGCTCCCATTAGGGGTCGCCACAGCGGATCATCCGTCCCCATACCACCCTGTCCTTTATATCTGCCTCTTTCACACCAACTACCTGCATGTCTTCCCTCACCACATCAATGAACCTCCTCCTTTGCCTTCCTCTTTTCCTTCTACCTGGTGGCTCCATCCTCAGCATTCTTCTACCAATATAATTCATGTCCCTTCTCTGCACATGTCAAAATCATCTCAATCTCGCCTCCCTCACCTTGTCACCAAAACATCCTACATGTGCTGTCCCTCTAATAAACTCATTTCTAATCCTGTCCATCGTCGTCACTCCAAACGAAAACCTTAACATCTTCAGCTCTGCTACCTCCAGCTCCACCTCCTGTCTTTTACTCAATGCCACTGTCTCTAATCCATACAACATCGCAGGTCTCACCACAGTCCTATAAACTTTCCCTTTCATTCTTGCAGATACCCTACTATCACAAATCACTCCTGTCACTCTTTTCCACCCACTCCACCCTGCCTGCACTCTTTTCTTCACTTCTCTAACACACTCTCCATTACTTTGCACTGTTGACCCCAGGTACCTGAACTCCTCCACCTTCTCCCCCTCTTCTCCCTGCAACCACATCACTCCACTGCACTCCCTCTCATTCACACACATGTACTTTGTCTTACTCCTACTGACTTTCATTCCCCTTCTCTCCAGCGCATATCTCCACCTCTCCAGGCTCTTCTCAACCTGCTCTCTACTCTCACCACAAATCACAATATCATCTGCAAACATCATAGTCCAGGGAGACTCCTGTCTGACCTCGTCCGTCAACCTGTCCATCACCACTGCAAACAGGAAAGGGCTCAGGGCCGATCCTTGATGCAGTCCAACCTCCACCTTGAACCAGTCTGTCGTACCTACTGCACACTTTACTGCTGTCACACTGTCCTCATACATGTCCTGCACCACCCTCACATACTTCTCTGACACACCAGACTTCCTCATACAATACCACAACTTCTCTCTTGGAACTCTGTCGTACGCTTTCTCTAAATCCACAAACACACAATGCAATTCCTTCTGTCCTTCTCTATACTTCTCCATCAAAATCCTCAAAGCAAATAAGGCATCTGTGGTGCTCTTCCTCGGCATGAAACCATACTGTTGCTCACAGATGGTCACCTCTTCTCTCAGCCTGGCTTCCACTACTCTTTCCCATAACTTCATGGTGTGACTGATCAACTTAATTCCCCTGTAGTTACTGCAAGAGTGCACATCTCCTTTATGCTTAAAGATCGGTACCAGCACACTCCTTCTCCATTCCTCAGGCATCCTCTCCCCTTCCAGAATCCTGTTAAACAATCTGGTTAAAAACTCCACTACCCTCTCTCCTAAACATCTCCATGCTTCTACCGGTATGTCATCTGGTTCAACCGACTTTCCATTCTTCATCCTCTTAATGGCTGCTCTCACTTCCCCCTTACTAATCCTATCTACATCCTGCTTCACCAACTCCACATCCTCCAACCTTCTCTCTCTCTGATTTTCCTCATTCATCAGCTGCTCAAAATACTCCCTCCATCTTCTCAACACACTCTCCTCACTAGTCAACACATTTCCCTTTCCATCCTTTATTGCTCTAACTTGCAGTACATCCTTCCCAGCTCAGTCCCTCTGCCTGGCCAATCGGTATAAATCCTTTTCTCCTTCCTTTGTGTCCAACCTCTCCTACAGCTCCTCATATGCCTTCTCCTTGGCTTTCGCCACATCCCTTTTTACCTGCTGCCGCATCTCCTTGTACACCTGCCTACTTTTCTCATCACTCTGTCGATCCCACTTCTGTTTTGCCAACCTCTTTTTCCTTATGCTCTCCTGCACTTCCTCATTCCACCACCACGTCTCCTTGTCTTGCTTTTTATTTCTAGATGTCACACCAAGTACTTTTCTAGCTGCCTCCCTCATCACTCCTGCAGTAGTTGCCCAATTATCCAGCACCTCTTCACCACCACCAAGCCCCTGTCTGACCTCTTCCCTGAACCTCACACTACACTCTTCCTCCTCCAGTTTCTACCATCTTATTCTTCTTTCAATCCTTACTCTACTTTTCTTCTTCTTCGCCTCCAAAACCATCCTACAGACCACCATCCGATGCTGTCTAGCTACACTGTCCCCCGCCAACACCTTACAGTCTCCAATCTCCTTCAGGTTGCATCTCCTGCATAGCACATAGTCCACCTGTGTGCGCCTTCCTCCACTCTTATACGTCACCCTATGATCCTCCTTCTTCCTAAAATACATGTTTACCACTGCCATTTCCATCCTTTTAGCAAAATCTACCACCATCTGCCCTTCCACATTCCTCTCCTTAAAACCATACCTACCATCACCTCCTCATCACCTCTGTTCCCCCCTCACCTACATGCCCATTAAAGTCTGCCCCAATCACCAATCATTCTTTTCTAGGTACACCATCTACCACTTCATCTAATTCACTCCAGAATCTTTCCTTCTCCTCCATCTCACAGCCAACTTGTGGAGCATAGGCACTGATGACATTTATCATCATCCCTTCAACTTCCACCTTCACGATCATCACCCTATCAGAAACTCTCTTCACCTCCACTACACTCTTACTGTACGCTTCCTTCAGAATCACCCCTACACCATTTCTCTTTCCATCCACACCATAATAAAACAGTTTAAACCCACCTCCAATGTTCCTGGCCTTACTCCCTTTCCACTTGGTCTCCTGAACACACAGCATATCTACCTTTTTCCTCTCCATCATATCAGCTACCTCTCTCCCTTTACCAGTCATAGTACCAACATTTAAAGTACCAACCCGAACCTCTACTATCCTACACTGCTCCTCTTCCTGCCGTCTCTGTAGACGTCTTTCTCCTCTCCTTCTCCTTCTTCGGCCAACAGTAGCCCAATTTCCACCGGTACCCTGTCGGCTAACGATACCTGTGGCGGTCGTTGTTAACCCGGGCCTCGACCGATCCGGTATGAAATTCTCATTTGTGATCTGCATATTTGATTTGGCACATGTTTTATGCAGGATGCCCTTCCTAACGCAACCCTCCCCATTTACCCGGGCTTGGGACCGGCACTAAGAGTGCACTGGCTTGTGCCCCCATAATGGCTGGGTTAAATATTTTCATCAATTGACAGCCCTAATTTATATACATATAATACAGTTCGAGTCTCTGGATGTTCTTTAATGTTATTATTTTTAACATTGAACATTTATTCTGAAAAGATCCATATAGGAACATGAAACATGAAATTATGAAGTAAACAAAACATGTTAAAGAAACCAGAATGTGCTTTATGTTGTCCAAAGTAGCTCCATTTCGCTTTGATGCAGCTCAGCAAATTCATAGCGTTCTCTCATCAAATTCACCTGGTTGTCAAGTGGAATGAGTTTCAGGTCACAGGCGTGTCAAGGGTTCATTTGTTTTTCCATTTCTTGCCCTCTTAATGTGCTTTAGAGCATCAGTTGTCTTGTCCTAATCAATACTGACACAAAAGAATACAAGTCCAGGTCAAGACAAGAGACAAGTGTCCAGTTGAACATAATAGAGTCCAAGTCAATATATAGCACATTATAGCTTGGAATTATATATTACATGATGCTGTCACCAGATAATTAAAAGGCTCTGGATAAGGGCATCTACCAAATGGCAAACAAGCAAATGTAAAACACTGGACTTCCGATCGGAAGGTTGTAGGTTCAAATCCCAGCAAATCCAGAAAAGGGAATTTGCCAAATGCCATTATTGTAAATTTCAATGAGATTTAGTCAAAACCAAGACAATGAAGTTCTACTCAATACAAGACATAGAATCTGAGTCTTGGTTGAGATAATGGAGTATGAGTCCAGACCAAGACAATAAAGTCCACGTCAATGTAGCACATTATACAGATGTGACCAGTAAGAATGTGTGTCACAGTAAAATAGATTCCATGACTTGCCAGGGCAAAAACGGGCACTTAGCGAAGTTCCCTGGCACACGTAGTACATTACCAGTAGGGGCCAGTCGTGTTAAATTCGTAGTTATAGCGTGTACTGAAACTGATGCAGGCGTGTGAGAACCACATTTTTAAGTATATTGTAATGTATAGCTCAAAAAGCAATTAAATATTAATGAATTAGTTAATGTATTTTTAGCAGCTTCTCATTGGCATTTGAGCAGACATGACCTGTTCAGCCATGTTATGGTTTTTATCCAAAATTACTCACTAATGCTTGGTGTTATATATTACATGATTCTGTCATCACTGGTATGTTCTTATTAGGGATAATCTTACATTGACTAATTTATAACACTAAAATGTATATCTGTAATAAATGTATTTCTGTAAAGCTGCTTTGGTACACTGTCCACTGTTAAAAAGTGCTACACAAATAACATGGAATAAAATTTACTTACATTATACATGTAGGACATGTAGGAATGTTTTTGCTAGTAAAAGTTTTATGTTTCAAATGAAATGCAAATTACACTGCAAATGAGAAAGAAATGCGAGAGTTTTTTGTTGCTGTGTTTTTGGAGAAATTGCATACAGAAAGGTGAGAGGATGTCAAGACATGAACCAAGATTTCGGCATCGTTTTTATTGAACATGGAGTGAAGATGTGAAGATAAAATAAAGAGCTCTTTTAACAGATTACACTCGAATGCTAAACTGCAGAAAAAGGTTTAACAGCTCCCTTGTGTATAAAGTAAAAAAAAATGAAATCTTTGATAGTGTGGGTTTTGGGGTGAAGGGTGAAGGGTTATGTAGTAATGCTGTATTGGTGGTAGTATCAAGACTGAAATAAATCCGATTGTCAAAACAGTAAGAATAAATAGTGGGAGATAATAATAAAGATGGAGGATGATCTGAGCGTAATCTGAATAACTGCAAAAATTTCAGCATTAAATAAAATAAGATTATTAATAATAAAAAAAAGTATGAAACAAGAAATATGTAAATATTGCTGTTGAATTGGGGGAATAAAAGTCTCAGGGGGAGGGCTGTTATTGGAAAATGATTAACACTGTTAGACCAATTTAGAAGCTCAGAAGAGATTATAGTACCAACATTTAAAGTACTAACCTGAACCTCCACTCTCCTCCACTTCTCCTTTTCCTGCTGTCTCTGTAGACGTGTTCCTCCTCTCCTTCTCCTCCTTCAGACAACAGTAGCACAATTTCCACCTGTACCATGTTCTCTAACAATACCTGTGGCGGTCCTTCATAACGCAACCCTCCCCATTTATCCGAGACCGACACTGAGAGTGACCTGACTTGTGCAACACAAAATAATTAAATTCACTCTTGTTCTCATTCTAGTTCTCATACAAAATGTTGCCTTCAGTCAATCCACAGATTTTCTTCTACCTGTTTAAGGGCTTGGTTTACAAACGGTGTACCTCAGTCACTAGTAATTGTTTTAGGTGTTAGGCATCATGGAATAATGTCTGTAAAATGGACCTTAACTACTGCTCCTGAATCTTGTTTGAAGGTAAGAAAAGACTCCACCTATTTAGAGAACATATTCCCAGGCAGTACCCTCATTTTCCCCTCAGTGGGTTGCAGTCTAATAAAATGCATTTGTAAATGGTTTTTGTGGTTGTGTACATGCTGCTTGTTCATCTATTTGGTTTCTTCTCAACATACTGTATATGTTGAACATTTTTTGGGAGTAATTTAGGAATTTTGTGAATTAATGCTGTGCTGCTGTCCTGTACACCCCCCCTTTGACACTTGGTCTTTCACAAAAAGAAAAGAAACAAATGTTTTGGTAAACAAAGGAGATTTTCTTTGCCAGAGTTGCCACTGGCTCGCTCATTAGGGACAACCTTATACAATGGAATATAATTACGAACATTCTGCTTTATCTCTGTAAAGCTGCTTTAAGACAATGTTAATTGTTAAAAGTGCTACACAAATAAAAAGAAATTGAATTGAATTGATCCGGACCATATCACACTACTTTTCTGACCTCCAGGTCTTCTGCTCTATTCCTTGACTGAAGAACCTGTAAGTCAGCTGTGAGTGTGTGATAGTGTGCACGTTGCCAAGCTTCGGTCTGTGAAGGTGGAAGTAAACCTGGAACACACACTTTTTTTGCTGTTGGTGTACCTGTTACTCTCCACCTCACACTCTCCACAGGGTGTAATAGGGTTAACATCAGCAATCACACTAATCATCACATGCCCGGGTGTCTGCGTGGCTGCTAGATTTTGTCGCCTCATCCGCCATTACATTCCCTGTAGAAACGGTATCTGATGCATTAGTGGGAGCTTCACATTTACATATTGCTGTTTGAAGAACCTGAAAAAAACACACCAAAGCAAATTCAATTTGTAGAAATGTACAAATAGGCAACTAAAGAAAGGTTGGATTAAAGCCCTGTGTGGGACTGTTTTCTTATTCCCTTTCCCGCTGAATTCCTGACCATCACCGCCCACTCCCACAGTGTGTTTCCCGCTCCAAACATTCTCTCACAGCATACAAAGATTGTGTACAAACATACACAAACATTAGGGCTAATATTAACTTACAGAACAATAACAATAACCTCGTTTTTTTGTGACATAAATACCCGTTTTATTTTTCTTCTCCAATTCATTAGTTGACTTTATTCTTGTTATAAAGCCCTATGGCAGATCGCAGGACTGTGGGACTCACGCTATATTTGTTTCACCGCTACGGCAAAGATAAAACCACCTGAGATTTGCGTTGCGTCTCACAGGCTCCTAATCCTAACGCAGCCCTGTAGGCTGGAGACACAGGGAAACAAAACACAAACCACAGACTACATTATGTGGAGATTTGAGCAAAGAAACTAGGACATGAGGAGGACTTAGACACAAGATGATTGGGTACAAATAATAATCGAAAAGTGCACAGAAACACACTAGCAAAAAGAAACAACAACAAAAAGACACGAGGAAGAAAAAGGAATCCTTGGAAAACCCCAAAATCTTGATAGTGGTCTTTAGTCCCAGACCTTAAACAAAGACATTTTAAATCCCAGACTTGTTCTCTGTCAATAATTTGCTGGAAATCACTGACGTTTCCTCGCCTTGTTTTATTCTGTAATTGCAGCAGAATCAGCTTGATACAAGCCTCAATTAAGAAGTGTGATTTAACTCTTAAGGTCTTGTTTCTTCAAATCCCAGCACTTCCCTTTTCTTCCTCATACCCTCTCAGTGAGTTTTTCCTCACTACTGGTTCGCTCATTAGGGACACACTTACAATAATAAGGAACAAACTTATACTTTATTTTATTACTGCAAAGCTATTATCTCTGTAAAGCTGCTTTAAGACAATGTACATTGTTAAAAGTGCTATAAAAATGAATTGAATTATGCAATCCTGCTGATGATGCCAAATTTGTTATGGAAAACGAATAAACAGACGCAGAGGAATATGACAACAGTAAATCTGATTATTTTTAATGCACAGAGAAAAAATGTGCGAACACTTTAGAAACACTCATACAAAGTTCGGTCATACAGAAAGCTTGTGTGGTGGGTGATCACTTCTTCAATGGCTGCTGTTTGTTACCCTCCAACAAATTCACCTTGCTGCTGTTATCTTCCTGCTCTGATGCATTTTATCTTTCAGTTCATGCTGTTCAGGCAGTTTTTAGTTAAATCATATGTTCCAACCTTCTTTTTGTAGCTATAACTTCAGTCACACACACTTGGTCCATTGTTTCTCCCTCAGTTCCTCTGCACTTCACAGATTTTCTCTGTGTAAATTGTAAATTAGCTCATTTTTACTTGAGTAGATTTTTTAGAACGGTAATTTAATTGTACCCAATTAAAAGTACATCCAGGTAATACTGATTTTTCATAACAAATGGATTTTCATTCATAAGTACAAAAATAATAGTTTAAAAAAAAAACATTTATATAAAGCATTTTGCTACAAAAAAGAATCAAATCCAATGGAATGTGTTTTTTCTTCAAAATTGAATGATGGATGGCTTCCTTCATGCTGATAAACAAAAAGAATACAGAAATTAAATTAGAATTTAAATAAACAAATGCTTTCATAAATAAAATTCTGAAAGAAATCATCACATACCTCTTAATATGCACCCCGTAGTCAGTTTCATTAACATCTGGAGGTGAGAGAGTAAAAAAAATATATATAAATATATATATATACAGTACAGACCAAAAGTTTGGACACACCTTCTCATTCAAAGAGTTTTCTTTATTTTCATGACTATGAAAATTGTAGAGTCACACTGAAGGCATCAAGGGCTATTTGACCAAGAAGGAGAGTGATGGGGTGCTGCGCCAGATGACCTGGCCTCCACAGTCACCGGACCTGAACCCAATCGAGATGGTTTAGGGGTGAGCTGGACCGCAGAGTGAAGGCAAAAGGGCCAACAAGTGCCAAGCATCTCTCAGGGAACTCCTTCAAGACTGTTGGAAGACCATTTCAGGTGACTACCTCTTGAAGCTCATCAAGAGAATGCCAAGAGTGTGCAAAGCAGTAATCAAAGCAAAAGGTGGCTACTTTGAAGAACCTACAATATGACATTTTTCAGTTGTTTCACACTTTTTTGTTATGTATATAATTCCATATATAATTCCACATGTGTTCATTCATAGTTTTGATGCCTTCAGTGTGAATCTACAATTTTCATAGTCATGAAAATAAAGAAAACTCTTTAAATGAGAAGGTGTGTCCAAACTTTTGGTCTGTACTGTATATATATATATATATATATATATATATATATATATATATATATATATACACACACACACACACACACACACACACACATGCGCATACATACACACACTATATTGCCAAAAGTATTGGGACACCTGGTCATAAATATGGTATGTGATTTTTGAGCATCACATTCCACAATTAGTCCCAATTTGCTCTTATAATTCACTCTTCTGGGAAGATGTTCCACTAGATTTTGGAGTGTGGTTATGGATATGTGTTCATCAGCCATGAAAGGCAGGTACTGATGTAGGTGAGGAGACCTGGGGTGCAGTCAGTGTTCACATTCATCCCAAAGGTGTTACAGTAGGGATGAGATCAGAGCTCTATAGCAGACCACTCAAGATCTTCCTCTCCAAAGCATGTAATCCAGATCTCCATGGAGCTCACTTTGTGCACAGGGGCATTGCCATGCTGGAACAGGTTTGGGTTTCCAAGTTCAAGTGAATGCAAAATGTTTTTTGTTAGCACATCTAAAGCTTTGTGGTAACAGTTTCGAAAAAAAACACATATAGCAGGAAAGGTGACCCAATACTTTTGGCAATATAGTGTGTTATATATACACACACACACACACACACACACACACACACACACACACACACACACACACACACACACACAGGAGCTCATATACAATAGACAAATGAACAATGAACATACCTGTTCTTCTTCCCCGTCGTCCTGAAAGCGATGGTGTAGTGTTATTCTTGCAAGTCAGCTTTCAGTCACAGTGTGTGAAGTGTGTTCTTCTCAGCAGTCCTCTTCACTCCAAACTCCATTTCATCCTTCTTCTACACAATGTATATATAATTACAGAAACATATACATTTAATTAATAAATACATCTTAAACAACTTTTCAAAACACTGGGTCTTGTCACATATTTAATAACATGTAATGCAGTTCTGCCTCAAGGTTACTCCAAATGATCTCACACTGCCTTCTGGTTCACCAAGCAATTCTTCATGCTGCATTCTAGCTTTGTGTCTCTGCCTCCTAGTTTAACCAAAAACATTTTTATGCTGCTGTCAGACTTTATAGAATAGACTTTATGTCACATATTCATTACAGCAGAGTGAAATTCTTTCTTTGCATATCCCAGCTTGCTCAGGAGCTGGGGTCAGAGCCCAAGGTCAAGCATGATACAGCACCCCTGGAGAGTTAAGGGCCTTGCTCAAGAGTGGCAGCTTGGCGATATCGGGGCTTATACCCCCGACCTTCTGATCAGTAAACCAGAACCTTTACCACTGAGCTACCACTCTACTGCTTACCACTGTGGATTATGTCTTTTCTTGTCCCCATTTCAGGACCAAGATCACTGCTTCAACTTTTCCTGATTTTAAAAAGAACACCTTCAAACCTCCACCTTTGTTCTTTGAGACACTGCCTTAACACTGGAAATTGCACCAAAAGGCCTCGAAAGTGTGTGGATATTGTGTGAACAGGTACAGGAGCTTTGTTGAACTTTAAGACCCATTATGGTGTTTTGAGAGCCATCATTAAGATATTCTGTATTTTTATTTATTTATTTTTCTTTCCATGTTCTGTTTTTGGATCCAGACTAAATTGTTTATGTCTACTATCTGTTGTCTCTGGCTGTGATCTCCTTTGTGTGCACTTCTACCTTTCTCAATTCCTGATGTACAGTTTTCAGAAGCTCTATTTCTCCTGTAGGGAATATTCTTACAGATCCTACATCAGAATCTGGCTTACAGTAATGATGACACACACATTTCTACTTAGAAATAAGGAATGCAGTACAGTAAATAGAGGATTACTCACACTTTCATCATGTTGTCTTTCCAGCGTGTGTTCATTTTTATTCCTGTTTTCTTGAACTATTGGTGAAACAGTCAAAATTCCGAACACATCAAAGAATTTGAGCAAGAAGGAGGAATAGGCCTTTAGGATTGAGGGAGGAGATCGTCCTAAAAATTCACTCAGCTTTAACTGGAGAATCCGCTGGAATATTAATGTGGAGTTAATAAGAAAAAAAGACATTAATATTTTACTTTAAAATGAATTTTTTTACAGACTATTTTTATTAGGTATCTGAAATTTGTGTTTATTTTGTGATTTAATTTGATCTTTAATTTGCTGATAGTGATGAAGTAGACTTTAAAAAATTAATTTTTTTTTATTGTACGCACCATGTCCCCATAGTTACATGGTGTCTGACTTTTATCCATTTTCTTAGTCACACTGGCATTTTTCTTCAAGTAGGAAAACTGATCTCCAAATGAATTTGTGCTAAGATTCACCTTCATAAAAAAGAAAAGAGAAATAATAAATTACCAACCTTTTCTCTACATGTAGAACCAAAAAGTGGTGTAGCAGGTGTGTGTGTTTGTGTGTGTGTGTGTGTGTGTTTAGTGGGAGTGTTTAGTTAATGTAACACACCTGACACCTATCTGTGCTGTTTATAATAACAAGGTCTCTCTCTCTCTCTCTCTCTCTCTCTCTCTCTCTCTCTCTCTCTCTCTCTCTCTCTCTCTCTCTCTCTCTCTCTCTCTCTCTCTCTCTCACACACACACACACACACACACACACACACACACACACACACACACACACACTGAGCTAAAATGCTGTTTCCTTGTATTTTGTTACTGTGCTGTAGTATGAGGCCAAATCATTTGCTCAGTCTTTAGTGTGAAAACCCTGTGTAGTCCATTTAAAAAAAACAAAACAATATAGTAAACTAACATTCTCTAAGTTGTAGAGCCAGTGTGCAGAGAAGACATCAGAAAAACTGGTATCTCTTTTCTCGTCATAATAATGACCATAGGAAACTTCATCTGGCTTGCATGACGAAACTGCATACACTGAAACAAAAGGATAAAAATTCATTAGAAAAAAAAACTAAACATATCTGTATCATCACTTTTCACAGAATTGTCATCACACTCACCATTACGCTCCTCTGACAGTTTCTCCAGCATGGATCCAGAATGACAAGCTCCCACATAAATGACCATCTGCAAACAGTGACCCGGTTCAAAAGATTCGTATAATAAGAGGACGAAATATAAAGTCACACAAACACTTTAAACTATTTATGAACAAGGGAAATATGGAGGGAATGGAATGGGGAGAAATCTGGATTGTAATTGGTCAGAAGGTCTGACATTAGTGCAGCTACAATCACAGGTTTATATTACGACATTTGTTCTAATACATGATGTCACTACAGTCCACTGTTAAACTACTGGAACAGCGATTTATTTGTTTCTTACTGAAAACAAAAACAATGTCACCTACAACCAACACCAGGGCAGGGGTGAAGGTATCATAATCTACTGTATATGTGGGCTCAGAAATCAGAATCAGAAAGTCTTATTGGAATTAATAAAGAAATACAGAGACGAGCCAGAGATGAGCTCTGTTGCTGTGAGCAAGAAAGATGATAAAGAGGGAAGAGAAAAGAGTCTAGAAAGAGAGAAAACACAAAAAAGTTAATAATAAAAGTGTGACTGCGGCAGAATAAAGCCGTTTTTTTTGCTGTTGTTGGACCTGCCTCCTGTCTCCTCTTTCTTCTACCCCCAACCAGCCTGCACACTGGTGCAGAAACCCAGGGTGATTCAGCCATGCCATCATTAAACCTCCATGGCGTGGGTCCAGTGCCAGCATCTAACATTGCTATATCGTGTGGTGTGGGTGGCTGAAGAACATCTGGCAGTGTATCCAGAGGTAGGTGACGGGTTTAGCAACAAGAGAACACTGATTTACCTTTACGCTATAAGAAAGGCAGGTAGGAAATGGAAAAGAGAACATGTATTCAAATGTACCTTGAAAAATTTGAGCTTCCTTGACATTTCCTTCACAGTTTTAACGAGGTCTTCTGCATTAAGCTGCAACAGAAAACTAATTATTATGTTTCATCACCTCAGTATAATACAGTTAATGGGACTCAAGAATCTAGCAAACTTCTCACATTTTATTTATCTAGCAGGTAAAGAAAAACCTCAAATGTTTTTTTCCAACTTTATCCTTCACTACCCATTACTTCAGTATAGTGCACTTTACACAGAGAGGGTCATAACAGAAGGGGGTAAAAAAAAAAAAGGTATCATACCCTGGAATAGGGAAAACTGAAGTCCCCATGACTTCCATGGCTTGATAAGTAGACGAATATAGTGTCATTTTCATCACTGAAAGACAACACAATGTTCTTGTCATGATAAGTTATTGAAGAGTTGGTTCCTGCTCTCACTTGGATTATAGCAGCTATAAACACTCATTTCTACACCAGCCTCTGTTTCAATATGATAAAAAAACACAGCTTGTCATGTTACAGAGAAACCATAAACTCCTCACACACCCTCTAATTTTACCCTGAAATTCTCTTTATATGGAGTGTTCAACAGAAAATCTCAGTAAAGTGATAACATATTAGAAGTGCATTAATATAAATCTGTGATATGCAGCTTCACTGTTATTATCAGGATCTCAAATTCAGTAGGCAGGTGTAGGGAACTAACTTATTGAATAACTTCTATCTAACACCTTAGAATAGAATCTGGACTGAAAGGCTCGATGTAGAATTGGGGAATAAATCCATAGTTTCTACCTTCGTATTACTTTTTTTTCCAGCAGTTGAATCTCCACACAGTGCAGCCAGAAAGTTTTTAGCTGATACCTCCTGATAACAGACAATTTCAAAACCATTCATTCCACTTCACAGGCAGGGTATTAATAGTGTATTACAGGTGGAACACTTCACCTCTCCAGTGTAGTCCTTTGGAACCCCAGGGTGAACATTAGGGCCATTTGGGACATTGATTATGTTGCCAGGAAAAGGATTTCTGCAAAAAAAATATAGCTGTAAAAAGGATTCTGGACATTTTTCCTCCCTGATAGCAAAGTTCAGGAATGTTTTTAATTGGACTAAAAGTGTGAGTTTAAATGTCTCTAAACTTGGACTGAAAATTATTCCCACAGTCTCTCCTTCCTTAAAACAGAAAAAAAAAAAAAGATTCAGGAAAGCATGAAAATAAGACTTGCACAGCTATTGGAAGAGGAGAGAGGGCTGATGTTTCTGCTGTAGGTTGAACATTTACACCAGCCACAACTGGTTCCATGGTCTGATGTGACAGACATTAGGAAATAGATTCAGTGATGTGCACAACCCTGAAACACCAGCATTCTGTTCTTCACAGATGGAGGGTTTGTTAAACTCAAATTAATATTACCTACTGTACCATTACCCACCCACCATTACTCCTTTATAATGTTAAGACACAGTTGTCCTGTAAACTAAACTATAAACTAAAATTCACTGCCTGTATTGCACTTCACCTACAGAGACCATGAGCTGCTCCATCTTCCTTAAAGACACCAAGCAAGGACCAGTATACCTTTCACTGTCAGGCAAGTAAGATAGACCTAAACTCTATCAGAATCACTTACTTAAGCTTACTATGGTATTGACTGAGTAATGCTATTGTATTACTATGGTATTGACTGTATTTTTGTCCATAAATATCTAAATAATTATTCCCAATAGTATATTCTCTTCATTTCATTAGATTTCTCTCAGAGTGTCTGCTTAAGTTTATATCTGATCAGATTTAAGCCATCATATCACATGTTGCTTGGATCAGAGGAATCTGTCGTGAAGAATAAACAGTGTGGGCATCTGCAGCTTAGAATACATGCTGCTTGAAGGATGTTGTTTTATCCAATCAGATTTCGAGTTGGTAACATTGAGGCCCTCTAGCAGGCATACAATAACATTCTCTTTTTTTAGATGGTTCTTGGTAAGTTCTAATGTGATCTCTGCTCTCTCATTTTTCACCCTTTCTTGGTTCTACATGGTAGAATTAGTGCAGTAGTAAAACTATGACCTGTTGAACTCTGTAATACTCACTTATTATTCTGAGCGATATCATCATACATCATCACCACAATCTGCTCATCTGGAATCCCATTCCTGTGTACTATCTGGTAGGCGTGACACACATTGGCCTGTAAATAGTATTGAGAAATTTAGAAATTAAAGCCTGCATGTACTATATATACACTTTTTACTAATATAAAACAATTAATATTCATGAAATGATATGAATATTGCACATGGATCATTCAACAAAAGTGGCACTTAAATAAACCGCCAAATTAAAATTATACCAAAAACAAACAAAAGTTATTACATAAATTGTTTATATTGTTTTTTTGGTAACAGATTGATTTCTATCAGAAAGTTTAAAATTGTTACCTGGTGTCCATAGTCTTCCCAGCCTTTAGAACCTGCTGCCAGGAGAACCCAGTGTTTACTGTTCCTACCAGTCATATTTACTATAAAGCAAAGAAATGTTACATGTGACTGATCAAATTTATCACATCACAAATTTATTCATTCCTTCCTCTCATCTACTGCTCTTATTCACAAAATTAATGTGTTTTCACCTTTCCTTTTACCATCTTCATCACAAAACACATGTTCCTACCTCTCCTCTGTCCAGAAATTGATTCAGCTCAGTCTTCATATAAGTAAATGCCAAAAACAGAGATGTTCGTTTTTTATATCCAGCAGACTTTCATTTTCACTTTATCACTTATCAGGATGTTTGTGCAAGAAGACAAGAAGGCCATATAAAGGGTTTTTTAAAGGGCCATCAACATACTGTTGGGTTATAAAGGGTTTTATTGTGGCTGTTCGTTTATTCGCAATGATATCAGCTCTAGTTTTAAACAATAAATTAATATCAGTGCATTTACTGAGTGAAACTGAAAGTGCACACACACACACACACACACACACACACACACACACACACACACACACACACACAAATTCCCCTAACATCACTCTGAGTCACCAGTATTTTATTAAATTCTCCTTTGCATTTACAGTGATCAAATTCCCTTAAGGACAAAAACAACAGTTTTTGTGAAAATTTAAAGTTCATAAAAATGCTAGAGATGACGTATTTTTTATGAAGGCCATTTAACATCTCCATAAAGTAACAGAGCACATCAGAACTGATCTTTGTAATTAATAAACCAAATTTACATGCACCAAGATTCTCGTTACTAAACTTCAGATGTTACCCTTTGGACCTGGTTAGAGAGCTCACCCTCATCCAAATTATTGTTGATGTTTTGCTTAAATCTTGAAAGTCTTTTCATTCAACTTTCTAGGCCCATTCTCAATGTCCTGAAGCAAAATCAAATCCTCAGGGATTTACATTAACATTTACATTAACATTTACATTAACATTTACATTAACATTTACATTTACATTTACATTTACAGCATTTAGCAGACGCCCTTATCCAGAGCGACGTACTAAAGTGTTTTGAGTCTCTAGTAATGAATGAATCTACACTGTACACAAGATTACAAACTTAATATACATATAACCCTTAAATTCTACAAACTTGGAAAGTGCTAATTTAAGTGATTCAGGAAGATGAAGGTCTTCAATCGTCGCTTGAAGATAGTCAGGGACTCTGCTGTTCAAACATCTAGAGGAAGTTCAATCCACCACCTCGGTGCCAGAACAGAGAAGAGCCTTGAAGTGTACTTACCTCTCATTCTGAGAGAAGGTGGTACCAGTGGAGCAGTGCTGGAGGATCTCAGACAGCGTGGTGCAGTGCGAGATGTGATGAGGTCACTGAGGTAAGAAGGTGCAGGTCCATTTTTGGCTTGTAGGCATCATCAGTGTTTTGAATCTGATACGTGCAGCTACTGGAAGCCAGTGAAGGAGCAGCAGTGGGGTGGTGTGGGAGAACTTGGGCAGATTGAACACAAGCCGTGCAGCTGCGTTTTGGATCATTTGCAGTGGATAAATAGCGTTCAGGGGAAGACCTGCCAGCAGAGAGCTGCAGTAGTCAAGTCTTGAAATCACAAGAGACTGAACAAGCACCTGGGCAGCCTGTGTGGACAGAAATGGTCGAATCCTTCGGATGTTGTAGAGAAGAAATTGACGAGAACGAGCAACATTAGCAACATGTGGGAAGAAGGACAGTTCATTGTCCATAGTTACCCCAAGGTTACGAGCAGTGGCTGAAGGGGAGAGCAGAGAGTCATGAAGTGTTATTTGAAGATCTTGACCTGGAGATGAGTCGCCTGGGATAACCAGCAGTTCTGTTTTGCTGGGGTTGAGTTTTAGTTGGTGAGCATGGGATGATCCCCACATTACTGTATTAATTCTGATGGTGTATTTAAAAACTGTGTCCACATTTCACATCTGTGTATGTGTTTGCACCTGACACCAAGACAAATTGCTAGTAATGTAAAGTGCTCTTTGCTAAACCCTTCGCTGTACCTGGCAATAAAACATTTTTTTTGATTTTTGAAGAGGTCTGCGGGGAAGAGAGCTGAGGATTGGGTTGCCAGGGTGTAGGGACACATTCTCGAATTCGACATTTCGGGTAGAGAGGGTAACCAGGAAGTCAAGGATTGTGGGCGGTAAGCTCATCTTTAACCTCTGGTGATAAACACCAGATAAAGATGTAATACAATGCAGTGTGGTCCCAGCTGCCTGCAGAAGTGGTTGTCTGGAATTCCACCGCAATCTTGCCAAAAAGATCAGTAGGCGTTGGAGATGGCTGCCGGTGTGTAGTGATGTCAAAGATCTTGCGGAGCTCCATCGCAAAGGTCAGTTATCTAAACAGGTGACCAACTGGTGCTGATCTTGGCATGCTCAGAAGGAAACGCGAATGGCTAAAGCTGGAAAACAGCTTTTTAATCTAAATTGCTAGAAATCAATCTAGTTGATTTCAAGATGGTGCCGGTGAAGTAAGCTGCCTTCTTAACTGCTAGGGCAACACTTTGTTTGTTTTTGTTGATTTTTAATATTTGTTTACATGTCTACCATTTTCTTTTTATAAAATGGCCATTATTACATAAGAGAGAGCCACTGTTTTATCTATTGGTTTACAATCTACTAGATTTTCGCCATTTTTAAACCTGGACCCATGTTTGCCGAGCAAGATCCTGAGGAAGAACAAAGGACGCAACCCGTACCGGCGTCTGCGAGCTTCAAACGAGCATCAGGAACAGGCTGAGGGCACGTGCACACGGCTCCCCTTACCTAGTATCCTGTTAGCTAACGTTCAGTCTCTGGAAAACAAGCTTGATCACCTCAGGCCATGTGTTAAGTTCCAGAGGGACATACGGGACTGCAACATTCTCTGCTTCACTGAGACATGGCTAAACGCAGCGGTACAGGACCACGCCATGCAGCCGGCCGGGTTTTTACCATTTTACCGCATGGACAGAACAAGAGCGTTTTGGAGTAATTGGAGTAGTTTATTTTAATGATTGGAATTAATATTGTGTGCATAAATATTAATGGAACAAAAGAGCAGAACAAGAGAGCTAAGCTATACAGACTTTTAGGGGTTAGTGATTTGAAGTCATAACACATCACTTACTGGTATAGTTGCTTTGCTCTTTGCTCACAGTTTTATTTCCTGTTCTTATGCAGTTGAAGAGATTTTAAATGGGAGGCTTTTAAGAGTGAAAGCTTTTTATGAGAAGGAAAATTTTAGTTTGTATCTGTGTGTATGCTAACACCAGTGCAGTGGAGAGGATGTTTTTTAGACACATTAAGCAGTGTGACCTCAGATGGTAAAATTGTGGAGATTCTAATTCTGGGTGGAAATTTTAACTGTGCTACGGATAATTTAGATCGAACCTCGCAGAACCTCAAGTAGCTTCCTGTAAGCGTCTGTGGGAGATGATGGAGGCCCACAAGTTAAGTGACATATTAAAAACATTTAATAAGAACAAGAGACAGTACACGTGGTCCCATGCCATAGACAACACCCTCTCCCTGGCAAGACTGGATCACTTTTATGGACTTGAACACCAGCTGATGCTTTTTACAAAGTGTTTTCATGTTTCAGTAGGTATTGCTGACCATAGCATGGTAAAGTGTCATCATTAAAGAGATCATTAAACCTAAGAGTGCTTCCTGGCATTTTAACACTACATGTTTAGAAGACGCTAATTTTAGAGTGTCTTTTACAAATTTATGGATCTCAGAAGGCCACTTCAGCTGTGGTGGAATTTTACAAAAACACAAATCAAAGTATTTTGTCAACAGTACACTCTTAACATCACAAGGGATATTGTTAGATCCCTAAAAGCCCTGGAGATAGAAATAATGGAAATCCAGCGTTTGGAGGCCACCGGAAATCGAGGATGTATTGAAACCCTTAAAAGTAAAAGGCCAAAATGAAAGACCTGTTAGACATCACAGCACAGGGGGCGCTGGTCCGCTCATGCTTAAAAAATGAAACTGAGATAATTGCTCCTTCTAAATTCTTTTTAAGTTTAGAGTGAAAGAATGGACAAAAAAGATTCATACATGCTGTGCGAACAGAATCAGGGGATCTCCTATCGGAACCCACTGAAATCCGCAAGCAGACAATAAGCTTCTACAGTAGTGAGTGGTCAGAGGACAGATTCTTCATGGACCTGCCAAAGCTCACTGACAGCAATAATTCTAAATTTTATCTTTTATCTGTTTGTGTCTATCAGCATGTCAGAGATCATATACTATGTTCTATTTGCTTTTGTTTTGGTCTTTGGCTCATGTGTATGTTTTTTTTTTTTTTATTAAAAAAATCAAACACAACTTCACAATCACTTTCTTTTATTTATTTATTTTTCCTGTTGGTGAACCAAAAATCACTGTCATGTACTAAAACAAAACAAATAAACTTTTTTTTTTTTTTACTGAAACTAAAATCACAATCACAAATCCTGTCAGAGATCAGAATTTAAAAACTCACAAAGAAACAAAAGTTCATTTTGTAAATAAATAACTATATTTTGAGAGAAATGTGATCAAAAGCTTTTTACAAAGAAAATGGATCTGTTTACTTTTGGAAACAAATATATAAATATTGACACTCCCATTGTGCCCAGTGCAATTCCAGTACCTAGAAAATGTAATTTTACATCAGTGGGATTAACGGTGACACCAGTATCGATCCCAGACTCAGCTTTGCTTCAATTGGACCAGCTGCAGCTGCTACACTTCCAATCTCATGGCTCCTGCTTGAAGACCTTCAACTGCAGCCTCAGCAGAAGCATTTTTACTGTTAGGGTCAGCTGAGAAGATACTACACACTGCTCCAGCCTCAGCTTTAGGGGTTCATTTTCAAAACCACTTCTGTACGTTTCCATGTCAGTATAGAGTCCTTCAGAGTTCCCCTCTGCTGGTCTCTCACGATGTCCTGTGCTTCAACGACTGCAACATGTTTAGAAAGAATCAAAGAAAAAAATTTGAATTAAATGAATGAATATACTTTGTGAATCATTCGACTGTGATTAGTTAGAAGGTCTTGATTAATTCTCTATAAAAGCAGTTCTGACACTAGTGCATATTTCTATTACATTACATTATTATACCACCTGCTTCTTATTTATTTTTATTTGTATTGTATCATTTTTACTTATAATTTTTTCCTCATTGTCATACAAACAGAAATGACAGGAAAATGTCAATAAAATTAACAAAATGGTTTATTTTCCTGCCAGATGGTGAGTCAAGTCCTTGTTGGACTTTTTCTGGGCTCTAAAAGCAGAAACTTCTCATCAGATTTTGAAAGTTTTCTTGACCTCTCCAGATTTATCACAACAGCTTAAATGCAATTTCTTGAGTATCCACTTTGTTTGCTGATTTATATTTTAGATTGGCTTTGCTGATGCAAGTAGGATTTTTGCATGATAATGAATTACACTCAATCCAAATGTGTGTGTAATGTTTAAGCATGTCCATCACAAGCTTGGTGTAATAAAACTATTCACATGAGTTATTCTGACATGAAATATTTCATCCATTCCATTTAGCTTCTGCTCAAGTGTAAATGGAGGACTAAACATGAGTAAACCATAAAGCCATGAATAAACGATTCTCTTGTGCCATACCACGATGTGTCTGCTGTAAGGTATTTACAAAAGAATGTTCTCAGAAACAAATAAGAACTTCAATAATTCTTTAAACCTCCACAGATTCTTAGTATACAGTAATACTACATATTTTATTTTATATGATAACGTGTATCTCTTCAGAAAATGGCAGAAACTTCAATGTTACCCAGATTTTATATTTATCTATAAACATATGGTTTAATGGAACCAGTGAAGCCCTGAGCAGCCAGATGATAAGTGCACATTTTAGGATCTGCATTTGTTTAATGAGCTTCATGTCTGAGCCTCCTAGACTGCATCAAATGGAATTAAATACCTCCTGCTGAGCTCAGAAGGCATTTTTCTTGCTTTTCATGAGATCAGTTCCCTGCCTGGATTACAATTCTAAATCTGGGTTACTCCAAAAGATCTCCTACTGCCTTCTGGTTCACCAATTTCTTCTTCCTGCTGCATTCTAATTTCATCAAAAGACATTTTTATTCTGTTGCCTGCTTAAGTGTACAGGTATTGAGTTTTTACTCTATTGCTTGCCATTGTGGATGATGCTTTAGCTTGGCCTCCTTTTATGACCGAGATCATTGCTTTAACTTTTCCAGACTCCAAAGAGGACACCATCAAAAGCTTGACCAACTTCACAGAGGATGTTATCAAGGCTCCACCTCCTCCTTACTTAACAAAGAAAAACAATGTTCTATATTCTTCTGATTGAAGGACATAAATGAATCACTACTTCATCCTGACATATCAAAGAACATTACAAGGACTCCACCTTTTCTCAGGAGGTTTTTTTTGTTATGTTCTCTTTTTGGATCCTAATTAAATTGTTTATTTCTGCCATCCCGTGTCTTTGGGTGTGATCTACTGACTTCTACCTTTCTTAATTCCTGATATACAGTTTACAGAACTGTATAGATTATTCTTACAGATCCTAAATCAGACTCTGGCCTAAAGAATGCAGTGCAGTAAGAAGAGGATTACTCACTCTTTTTTTTTATTGTATTTCCAGTGTCTGTCTTTCTTCCGTGTCCTGTTCATTTGTAATCCGATTTTCTTGACCTATTAGGGAACCTTTTGTAGTGTCTATCAGATCAAAATATTTGAGTAAATATGACGAATAGGTCTCTAGGATGGAGGGAGGAGATCGTCCAAGAAACTCACTCAGCTTTAACTGGATCATTCGCTGGATTATTAGAGTGGAGTCAATGAGAAAAAAACACATTAACATCATGTTGACATACAATAAAAAATACAGCTTTTCTTGTTAGGTTTCAGTTGTGTGGAAATGATCTGGAAATTATTTTTGTTTTTCATGTTTAAATGTAATATTTAATTTGCTGTCAGTCATAACATAATGCAGGATTTAAAAAAAAAACTACATTCATTTCTAATTGTACCTACCATGTCCCCATAGTTACAGGGTGTCTGCTCCTTCTCACTCTTACTGACATTTTTCTTCAGGTAGGAAAACTGATCTCCAAATGAACTTGTGCTAAGAGTCTCCTTAATAAGGGAAATAGAGAAATGTTTTTTTAAGTATTTAGAACCAAAGAGTGGTGTAGCAGGTGGGTGGTGTGATTTAGTGGGAGTGTTTGGGAAATAGTTTTATTTTTACATATTTACATTATTACCAACTGCCAAACATTGTGTTGGTCCCCCTTTTGCTGATAAAACAGTCGTGACCCATTGAGCATTAACAGAATTAATCTCTTCAGCAGTTTGAGCTACAGGAGCTCGTCTGTTGGATCGGACCACACGATGATCCTCGTCCCCCTGTCGCTGGTTCACCACTGTTCCTTCCTTGGATAGATTCTGACCACTGCAGACCAGGAACATCACCCACAAGAGCTGAAGTTTTGGAGATGCTCTGACCGTCTTCTAGACGTCACAATTTGTCAAACTCACTCAAATACTTACGCCCATTTTTTCCTGCTTCTAACATTAACTTTGAGCACTAAATGTTCACCTGCTGCCTAATAAATAAATCCACCTACTAACAGGTGCCATGATGAAGAGCTCATCAGTGTTCTTCACCTTACCTGTCAGTGGTCATAAATCTTGCATTCATATTGTTCCATGAGCTGTTACTTTCTGTTTGCTTGTGAATTTTGTTACTGTGCTGTAGTATGAGGCCAAAATCGAAATAAATAGTTTGCTCCCTTTGGATCAGCTTAGTCATGTGTAGTTCATTAAAATGTACAATATCATAAACTAACATTCTCTAAATGGTTGAGCCACTGAGCAGAGAAGACATCAGAAAGACTGGTATCTCTTTTCTTGTCATAATAACAGGAGTAGGAAGCTTCATCTGGCTTGCATGAAGAAACTGCGTACACTGAAACGAGAGGATAAAGACGCATGAGAACAAACCTAAAGATGTCAGAACCATCGCTTTGGATAGAATAGAAATGAAACTCACCATTGCGTTCCTCTGACAGTTTCTCCAGCATCGATCCAGAATAACAAGCTACCACATAAATGACCATCTGCAAACAGTAAACCAGTTGTACAAAAAGAGAAATAGATATAAAATGAGGAGAACTCTGGAATGTGATTGGTCAGAAGTTCTATAAGAGCAGCTCTGACAGTAGTGCAGCTGCAATAACAGATTTATATTAATGCACTTGTTCTAATACACGATTGACTCTACAGTCCACTCTGAAACTATTAGAAACAGCAATTCAGCCATAAACACTAATACATTTTTACCAAAAGTAAGAATTAAAAGAATTTGGAATTCATAAAGAAATTCAGACACGAGCCACAACAGTTCTGGGACCAATATCACTGTGGCACTGGGGGTGTGGCTAAACTCTTGAATGGTGGCAGAGCCAGTGGATGTAAGCAGTAAGGATCACACACCTGTAGGTGTTCAAACTAATCAGTGTTCTCTGTTGTCTTAGGAGAGTAAGAGAGATGCTGAGTGGAGTGTATTTATACTGTAGGCTTCAAACTTTCAAAACTGATGTAAATCATGAAAGTGTGATTGCAGCAGGATAAAGCCGGGTTTGTTGTAGCAGTCACCTGTCTCCTCTTTCTTCCACCCTGAACCAGCGAGCTCTCCACACTGGTGCTAAAACACGGGATTTGGGATGATAACTAATCAGTCATTCTAACATGAAGTCTTCATATCTGAACACAGAGCTCCAGCAGACAAAAAGCTGCTTCTAGGCACAGTTCTAAGCTCAGGAGGAGGACCGGAAGGCATTCAGGCTCATGCTAGAAAAGCATCTCCAGCATCTGTGACAGCCAACATATACATCCTGCTAAACTAGAAGAGGCCACAGAAAGATGCAGAGGTTTTCCCTGAGTTACATTCCTAATGTGACTCTTTCCTGTTGATTTCTTCTCCACAACATCAGAAGCATTTGACCATTTCTACCACACAGGCTGCCTTGTTCAGTCTCTTGTCATTTCGAGACTGGACTACTGTAGCTCTCTGCTGGCAGATCTTCCCCTGAATGCTATTCATCCACTGCAAATGATCCTAAACGCAGCTGCACGACTTGTGTTCAATCAGCCCGAGTTCTCCCAAACCACACTGCTGCACGTTCCAGATTCAAAACACTGATGATGCCTACAAGGCCAATAATGGACCAGGGCCATCTTACCTCAGAGACCTCATCACATCTCGCACTGCACCAAGCTGTCTGAGCTCTAAGTATACTTCAAGGCTCTTCTCTGTTCTGCAGTTAAGTTTGTAATCTTGCGTTCCAGTGTGGATTTATTATTTAGTGTGGATTTATTATTTGGGAATAATGCTGGAGACTCAAAGCAATTTTGTACGTCGCTCTGGACACAAGCGTCTGCTAAATGCCGTAAAGGTATATGTAAATGTAAATGCATCCATTGCAAGGGGCTTGCCTGGGATCAGAATAGCTACTCTTCAGGGAAGCTCAGCAGCTCCTGGTCGACCTGAAACAGGCAGTTCTACAGAGGTTTGGCAGGACCCATAAACAGCACAGACAAGGCTTCCACTCCCTAATGCTCCGGGACATCGGCCGGCTGTTCGCGTTCATGCAGCTGCTTCGTGACGCCTGCCGGAAGTGTCTACTGAAGAAGGAGCGCAATGCCGACATTGACATTTTGTGCTGGAGAAATTTATTACCCAGTATTTTCAGAGATTAACCGTCTTTATTCTGCCGCAATCATGCTTTCAGTTTATTCTATTTTCAGTGCACACATGGCATACACTCAGCTTGGCATCTCTTTCTTTCTTCCTCTCCCCTCCTTATCCTCTTTCTCACTCACCGTAACAGAGAACACTGATTTACCTTTACGCTATAAGAAAGGCAGATAGAAAATGGAAAAGAGAACATGTATTCAAATGTACCTTCAAAAATTTGCGCTTCCTTGACATTTCCTTCACAGTTTTAACGAGGTCTTCTGCATAAAGCTGCAACAGAAAACAACTGTTTATTATGTTTCATTATTTCAGTATTATACAGTTGATGGGACTCAAGAATCTAACAACCTTCTCACATTTTATTTATCTAGCAGGTGTAGAAAAACCTCAAATGTTTTTTTTCCAACTTTATTCTTCACTACCCATTACTTCAGTATAGTGCACTTTACAGAAGGGGTGAAAAAAAAGGTCATACTGTGGAATGAGGAAAGCAGAAGTGCCCTTGATTTCCATGGTCTGTTAAGTAGACGAAGATAGTGTCATTTTCATTACTGAAAGACAACACAATGTGGATTATTCCATAAATCTTTTTATTATGGAGCATACACCATGAAAGTCTCAGTAAAATGAGCTGTTACTATAAAGATTATTGCATTTTAGAAAAAGTGCATAAATATATTGTAAATCTGAGATTCAGCTGCATTCGTATCAGAGCTGCTGTAGAAAATTCATCAACAACTATTGCACCAATTAGGATCTCAAATTTAGTCAGCCACAGAGGAATAACTTCTTGAACACCCAATATGAGGGAACATTTCCTAGAGAAAATGTGAATGGTGTTTGATGGTGGTGATGGTTGGCACAAATTCAGTTTCAGAATAGAATTTCTTTGTGAGCAGCACTAAATCTGGACTGAAAGGCTCGATGTAGAATTGGGGAATAAATCCATAGTTTCTACCTTCGTATTACTTTTTTTCCAGCAGTTGAATCTCCACACAGTGCAGCCAGAAAGTTTTTAGCTGATACCTCCTGATAACAGACAATTTCAAAACCATTCATTCCACTTCACAGGCAGGGTATTAATAGTGTATTACAGGTGGAACACTTCACCTCTCCAGTGTAGTCCTTTGGAACTCCAGGGTAAACATTAGGGCCATTTGGGACGTTGATTATATTTCCAGGAAAAGGATTTCTGCACATAAATATAACTGTAATAAGAACATTTTTCCATTTTCCTTCACCTGTTTATGCACTGGCCTTTTAACAGCAGAGTGTATTGAAAACTCTTTTCTGGCATGGTCTAAACTTGATCATTCAGATAGAAGTAGCATACTGAGATGCTCATGTTGTGCAGTCAGATCATTCCACGAGTCTCATTCCCACAGTCTCTCTTTCCTCACAACTGACAAAACTAATCAGTAAATCATGACGTGAGGAAAGAGGACGGATGTTTCTGCTGTGGGTTGATTATTAACCAGACATCAGGAAATGTAGATAGTTTTGTTTATAAAAGAATGAAAAAACAACATAACAATAATATAATAATAATAATATATAACAATATATATAACATATAATATTAAATAATAGCAGTAATAACAGCAATAATAGTACAAAGGTGGGTTTAATAGTCAAAGTAAGGTTGATTTATTGGTGAGTGCAGTGAAAAAAAAAGAAAATAATGTCAGTAAACTGAAACACGTCTGCTGTGGTTAATGTGGTTAAACACCTCGGCTATGTGGAGAAAACAGATGCATGCCGTCTTGACTCATCGTGAATATTAAGGTGCCTAAAGTTCACCCATGTAATTTAGCTGAGGTCAGCTTCAGCTATCAGTAGTAGAATCTAGTAATATATAATATCATTTAGCAATATGCTTCAGATAACATAGAACATCGCTTATATTAGTTTAAATCCAAGCTTAATACATGTATCTGTTATTTAGCATTAGTGCAGTATTGGACTGGAGCTTTGAAATCTTCTCAGCTTTTAAAATCAATAGTCATGTTTTAAAGTAAAGTCTAACATATATGAAGTTTAGAAAACATCATATGATCAAAATGCTTGTAAATGTAATACATGTTATGAAGGCCAGTGAGCAGATGCGGCTGATGGATTAGTTTAGGGAGTAGAAAAAACAGCAGTTGTAGAAAAAAAGGAGAAAATTCATAGAACAATAGTGTGAGTTCCTGAGAACGGACGGATGGATGGACCAGGATCACCATGGGGGATGTTTGGGAATCTTCAGGAGAGGATGAGAGAAAAACAAGAAAAGAAGGATTCTGGCATAAGAAACATATTTTGAGAAGATTTTAAGAAAAAACGAAGTAAATGACAAGAGCAATGGGAAATAAATAAAGCATATGGAGAAAAAAGCTGGTGTTTCAAAACTGAAGCCCCAGTTTGTAAAACTAGAAAAAAAAAACGGAATAGTTTCTAGACAAGGTGTAAACAAAACAAAGGATGATTTGCAGATAAAAAAAAAACGTGACAGGATTGTAAGAAAAGGTGTGGAAATTGCAGGTGATGATCTGTTGCATTGATATTTGCAGAAATAAACGATCAGGGGATTTTTCTTTATAATGTCTCATTCTGTCACTATTACACGTTTCACTTTTACTTTTTTTTTCATACCAGCACATGGACACTTATAACAATTCCATCACTCACTTCCTGGACTGGACCAGCACAGTGGCACTTTTACACAGTTCACTTTTAAGGCACAGTAAGTTTTATAGAGACAGAAAGTCCTTGACTGTTTTGCACTGAACCTAGAGTTCATGAATTGCTCTTGAAACCTGTAGACACCATGAGCTTAGCCATCTCACCAGTATACCTTTTATGGATTCTGCTCCATTAAGTGACATTCTGTTGTATCAGGTGGTCTCGGAGGAATCCAGAGAAATGTTTCTGGGTCTCAGCTCAAGACATCTTAGATAGCTTTTTAATCTTAGACCTCCATTCTGAACATCTAGATCAACAACTTTGTGACATAGGGGCAGATAAATGGGAGGCTTGGCTTCCAGATGTGGTAAGTGGGACGGGCCTGAGATCTCCTAAAACATACTTTCTTGCCCTGAGAAACTGCACTGCAGGAGTAAATGTGTGACATGTTAAACTCTTTAATACTCACTTTTTATTCTGAGCGATATCATCATACATCATCACCACAATCTGCTCATCTGGAATCCCATTTTGTTGTAAAATCTGGTAAGTGTGACACACGTTGGCCTGTAATAGAACTGATCAATTTAGAATTAAAAAAAAATTGTCTATGGTACTACTAAATTATACTTTTTACTAATGTAGAACTTTATTTAATTATACTTTATGTAGAACAGAAGTGATACGATTTAATGTAAACCAATAAAAAATATATAATGATTAATTAAACATTTATTTAAAAAAAGGTTACATAAATTACAGAAATTCTTTATATGGCTTTTTTGGTAGCAGACTTCATTGAACAGTAAAAAACTAGTTAGTGATTTTGATATTGTCACCTGGTGTCTGTAGTCTTTCCAGCCTTTAGCACCTGCTGCCAGGAGAATCCAGTGTTTACCGTTTCTACTGGGCATATTAACTATAAAGCAGAGAAATGTTACGTGTCACTGTATCACATATGTGTTCATTCCCACCTCCCATATACTCATCTTATTCACAAAAAAAGTGTTCCCACTTTTCCTCTAACCATCTTCATCATACCACAGCAAAGTTCTTACCTTCCTTCAGCTCAGTCTTCATTCAACTCATGTTTCAGAACAGCTGCCAATATTTTATATCCTGTATATACAGCAAACTTTCACTTTCATTTAAAAAACTGTTTTATTTTCCTGGTGAAGCAGCAGTTGCTCCAGACCTGAAAACTGGAAAGAAATGAACATTCTGATGGGTTTTAAGGGTTTTGATGTTGCTGCTGTTGTTATTTATATTTTTTTCTCGGGCTAATAGGGTTTTTTTTTTTTTTTTCAATAATATCAAGTCTGGGATTAAACACAGTAAATTCAAATCAGAGTAAAAGTGAAAGCACACACACACACACACACACACACACACACACACACACACACACACACACACACACACACACACACACACACACACACAAAATTCCCCTAACTTGCCTTTCTCAGCCATCAATAAATTCCCCTTTGCACGTTCTATGATAAGAAAGAATGTGCCCTGTTTAAAAATTGAAACAACTGTTAGTTGTTTAAACGTAATTATATTTCACTTCAATGATCTTCGTCTTATCAGAAAAAACAACTGTCTGTTTTTTGTGATAGCACAAAGTTTACTGAACTGAAATATACCATAAACATATAGCATCGTTTATATGAAGGAAATGAAACATCAGAGCACAGCTTTTACACAGAGATTGTTAGAGAGCTCACCCTCATCCACCTCAATGATGATGATCTGCATGGTCTTCATAGGCACATTGTTGATGTCCTGAAGCACAATCAGACCTTCAGGGATGATCTTCACATCACCTGCGTTAATTCTTGCCAATGTTTTTCCTCCCCAGGTTGATGAGGTTATCTGAGTTCTGAGTCCTGCCTCTGGCAGAAGGAGATCATCTACCCTTCATGAGCATGTTTTGTGAGGTTGCCATCCATCAAATCAGAAATGTGCAGACTTTGTTGCCAGCTGTCTGGTTTAAAATAAATTTGTTTGTAAAAGATTGTAAAATGGGCAGGTTTACGAGGTGGTATCAAAGTTACAAAACAAACTCTGTTTACAAGAAATTGTATTTATCTAAGTTTCCACACTTTCACCTTCAAAATAGTCCTCTTGCACAGCAATACAGCTCCCTGTGTTCTTCTGGAACGTGTCCTGGAAGTCGTCTTTTTGGAGCTGGAAGTTGAAGGCGTGATGATAAATATCATCAGCGCTTATGCTCCACTAGTAGGTTGTGAGATGGAAGAGAAGGAAAGATTCTGGAGTGAGTTGGATGAAGTGGTAGATGGTGTACCTAGGAAAGAACGATTGGTGATTGGGGCAGACTTTAATGGGCACGTAGGTGAAGGGAACAGAGGTGATGAGGAGGTGATGGTAGGTATGGTTTTAAGGAGAGGAATGTGGAAGGGCAGATGGTGGTAGATTTTGCTAAAAGGATGGAAATGGCAGTGGTGAACACGTATTTTAAGAAGAAGGAGGATCATAGGGTGACGTATAAGAGTGGAGGAAGGTGCACACAGGTGGATTATCTTCTGTGTAGGAGATGCAACCTGAAGGAGATTGGAGACTGTAAGGTGTTGGCGGGGGTCAGTGTAGCTAGACAGCATCGGATGGTGGTCTGTAGGATGGTTTTGGAGGTGAAGAAGAAGAGGAGGAAAGTGAGGACTGAAAGAAGAATAAGATGGTGGAAACTGAAGGAGGAAGAGTGTAGTGTGAGGTTCAGGGAAGAGGTCAGACAGGAGCTCGGTGGTGGTGAAGAGGTGCTGGATGATTGGGCAACTACTGCAGGAGTGATGAGGGAGGCAGCTAGAAAGATACTCGGTGTGACATCTGGAAATAGAAAGGAAGAGAAAGAGACATGGTGGTGGAATGAGGAAGTGCAGGAGAGCAGAAGGAGAAAGAGGTTAGAGAAACAGAATTGGGATCAACAGAGTGATGAGAAAAGTAGTTCCTCATTAGTTCCTATTGATCCACCTGAGTCTAATCATCCCTGTGTGTCTTTAAGTTTCCCTTTGTGTCAGTTCTATCCTTCAATCATTGATGTTATGTTTTTGATGGTGTCTGTTTTGATGTGTGTAAGTTCTTGTTTTTAAGTTTGTTTTTTGGCTAAATTAACTCTGATTATAAGCACCACACTAACATTAAAATCCTCAATAGGTAGGTATTTCTTACATTTTTCAATAATTATATACATTTCCAAATACAATAGTAATTTTTTCAATAATCTTTAAGATCCTAAAAAAAATGTAGTAGCACAGCAGTAATGCTTGTACCAACCTATAAAAAGCATTCAAAAAAAATTGTCAAAAGTTAATTTATGCAACCCTAATTCTAAAAAAAGTTGAGATGATGTTTAAATTATAAATAAAAACAGTAATCATTTTAAAATATATAAGCACGTTCTTTATTCGGTCCCCGTTGGTCTAGTGGTTAGGATGTGGCCCTCTCACCATTAGGGAGGCACAAGCCAGTCAAGGGGACTATAGTAAAAATGAAACGTGTATATATTTTATAGTATTAAATGTGCAGTTTGTATAAACCCAGCCATTAGTGTTGCACAAGCCAGTGCACTCTTAGTGCCGGTCCCAAGCCCGGATAAATGGGGAGGGTTGCGTTAGTAAGGGCATCCAGCGTAAAAACAGGTGCCAAATCGAACTTGCGGATCACAAATACGGATGATCCGCTGTGGCGCCCCCTAATGGGAGAAGCCGAAAAAAAGCTTAAGCATGTTCTTTATTCACAATAGAACATAGAAAACTAATTTTAAATTTGTCTTTAACACGTTTTAAAGTTGTGAAAGGGCCCTGAGAAAGTCAAATCAAGTCAAGTTTATTTTTATTGCACTTTTCACAAAGGACATTGTCTCAAAGCAGCTTTACAGAATTGAAGAATTAAGGTGAACAATGTGTATTTATCCCTGACAAGCAAGCCATGGCAACTGGGGCAAGGAAAAACTCCCATAGATGGAATTTACCCCTGTGTAACACATTGGATCCTTTCCACAGTGGATCCACGCTACCAGAGATAAGAAATGTCCCATGGGAGTTGACGCTGTTCAACAAGAATGAATCTACGTACCCTGTATATCCCTATTCTCTTTGTGTTACAGAAGCTTAGACTCTTGACCTCCCCATGAGTTCTATATGAGACAGCTATCGATTCCTGTTCCCCTCTATCACCGTGCATCGCGATCCAGGGACGACTCCTCAGACTCTCCTGTGTCGACTCTTCAGGCATACTGACAACTGTAGGAAGAAACTGCAGGAAACAGAGAAACAACCTCTCATCAATCAAGGGAAGTAACACAACCAGTGTATGGTTGTCCTCCTTCTCCTGGTCATCAGCCTTGGGGCAGGGATACACACCCAGGCTCATCCACACAACACTTTTTGGCAATATGCTAACTGGACGACTTGGCTACATAGCAATGAATCCTGTTATGCGTGTCAACTACTACCTGCTGCTCGAACCACAGCTCTTACACCTAACTCTAGAAATGATCTAAAGGTATACAGAACTATGTTTTTAACAAATTAGTTTTCATAAAGACACCTATTGGCAATTTAAGTGCAGTCCACTGCGCCGATGGCATTTGTGAAACTGGACATTACTGCAAATTGCATTTTTTATTTCTTCATATTGTTGTACAAAAACCTAAAGTATCGATTACCCATAATTAATAATACTATTCATAACAGCAGGCATTATGGCACTCATGGACAGTCGTGATACACCAGATTTGATTTGATTTGATTTGATTTGACCTATAGAATGGGATTTAATAGAATTGTTAGATTTTTGTTATGCACAAACAAAAACTTAACACTTGGAGAGGTTTCCCATGCGAGCTACGATGCCCATGGTGTCTTCTCTGATCAGGGAAGAATCACACAGCACAAAGAATGGTGCATATGTTCTTCTTCAGTTTATTGCAGGTAACAGACAAGTGTATATATATACACACTGGAAAAAACCTGCACTTAAATTGTTCCTGATTGGGTAAGAAGACATAGTAACCAGAGATGCGTGAGTCCAGACAAAGACTTTGTGTATACCTTACATACTCACATCGTAAAGATCCTATAGATCCTATTTATATTATATAAAGCATTTCCCTGTCTGCCAAAACCCCCAAGAAACAACTGGTTGCTATTAACCCCAGAAGGGTAAGGACCTGTATTTGGTTGGGGATGGCATATTTCCGGCGTATTGCCCTCTTTAGTACTGGACCCAATTTAGCACATAGATCCAGGAGCTCAGCTTTAGGAAATCTAACTTGGCTTATTAGCTAGTCATCATCATGGGCCAAGAAATCATCATGGTCCCTGGAGACTCTTCTTCACTCCTTAGTCTGAAAGATTCCATCATTGATGAGGTTATCATCTGATTACTGATTGAGACTCGATGATTGTAATCCTAAGCCATTGTAGCAGACTAGAATTATTAATTACAGTCTAAATGTATGCTTTAATACCTCTGGGTAAAATGATTCAGAAATATAGTATTAGCTCCTCATACCATACAGGGATTTATTGGGTATTTCCTTGCCGTGATCAACTATGGCTTGCTTATTAGAGATAAACCTATAGAGAATCATGAATGATGTTCAAATGTATATTTATAATGGATTTCTTTCTGTGAAGCAGCATTAGCACAATGCTCACTGTTAAAATCACATACCCATACCTGCATCTAAATAAACCCACCTACATGCAGCCACATCTGCCATCCTGACAAAAATAAACATGACCAACACATCTGGAGTAATTTCAAATACACAATTATAATTTTTTATGTAAATCAGAATATTATTACACATATAAAATACAAGAAAATATAAAGTGTGATTCATGCACATACAAGTACACATTCCCCCTCTCTAATATAACTGACAGTGTCTTACAGTGTGAAGAGATGATCTCCAGCATCAAACTCTTTTCACATATTGTCTAAAAGTATGTGGTGTTATTAACAGTTTCTACATGCATTATTGCTATATAGTGTAAACATGTAACTAATAATATTGTAATGAAAATGATCAGATTATAAAAAGTAAAGAATTATTATAGAATTTATTGAAAAAATACCAGTAATAAAACACATGAATTGTAAATTAATTCCATCTCATTAATCACATTAAAATATTAATTACTATTTATTGAACAAACTCACACCTTTAATGAGAGGTATGCCAGAAAGTAAAAAGCCTCTGTTTCTGCCTGTAATAGTAAAAAAAAAAAGAAAACTGACATGTTATTGAGAAACCACAAAGAAGTGTAAACGCCTCTGTCCAGATGTTGGAAAAGTCAAAGTTACTGCTTTACCTCAGACTGTAACAGAGCACTGACACTGCAGAATTTTTATATAAATCTTATATAAACATCTCATTACAGAAATCATCCTTATATTAATGATGGCACAGGGTTATAATCAGTTTATGTTGAAGGTCTGCTGTCTGCTGTATAGATCTAACCTATAAGTGTTAGATCTAATTCTAAACATCATTTAAATCCTGTAGCTTTTTCTACATCTCAGTCTAAGGGTTTTAATGGAGTGCATGTGTGGTGACATTGGCTCCAGCAGCTCCTGCTAGTGCTGCTAATCCTGCTAACAGCACTCCCCCTGAACCCACACAGAACCCTATAATCCCACCTTTCATTCTGTTAGAATGCTGCCAGACACATTTCATCCAGACACAGACCTTTCCTAAGACAGCTCCTGCTAAAGATGCTAAAAGCCCTATTAACACTCCCTGAGTGAAATGTAAAACACTATTGAAGCGATTGTTCCATCCATGAAACCCTCCCATAGCGACCACAGTGACACAGATCAGGTAGATGTATTGTGGTTTCACTCTCCAGACTGCCACAACGGTCCTTTTACATTGCGCTCTTAGTGACTGTGCATAACGAAACATCTGCAGTGTGTAAAGACTCTTTCTGTTATCACACACCATTTTATCAATCTTCTCCAATAGCTCATCAACCTGCTTTCTGTTTGCTCCGTCTTTATTGTTCAGTACATGGAACCTCCCACTACATTCATCTATTAGAGCTGACAATCGTCTGTTTTTTCTGATGAAATCACTGATTGTGTCTTCGTCTACCTCGTCTCCATGGGTAAAGAGAGCAATGGTGTATCTCAAAGCTTCCTCACCAAATATTTGCTTAAATAACCCCAAGATATCTGACTCCTGCTCAGTGAAGGTGTGTGGTGTTACAATCAGCAGCAGTGTGTGCAGACCAGGAGAAGACTGTTCCACACATCTTTCAATTTCTGCAGTCACATTTTTCTTTGAGAGTGTGGAATGAAAGAAATTTGGAATATCAAACACAGTGATGGCTCGATTTGCCACAGTGGAACTTCGTTTTTGTAACTTGTTGGTGTTTGAGGAAAGGCTTTTTGCTGAGGGAAACCAATCTTCACCCAAAATAGTGTTTCCTGTTGAACTTGTTCCCACACCAGATTTTCCCACCATCAGAAGCCGGAGTTCAGATCCAAACATGTCTTCACTGGAGACCTTCAAACACATGAGGAATATGAAATTAATGAAAAATAAAATAAATCATCATATTTATGTGTATAAGCATATGTTTGAAAGATATAAATATAGAATAAAGTTAGTTTAAACTGTTTGGTTTTCAGTCCAGTGTTCCAGTGCAGTTTTCTCTGAGATCTTATACAGTGTGATGAGGAGCAATTCATTAATACAATTATTTGCTATTTTAGTTTGCAAACTTCTTGAGAGCAACCACATGAAACATACTTTAGATCTGCATCACCCATCTATCTGTAAAGTTACATTTTTGTTCAAACAAACAAACAACACTAAAGGCCTCTTAAAACGTTTAAAACTTAAAATGTCTTTAAACATTCTCTCTGACATATCAGCACAGCACACATAACACAAGAGTTCCCCTGTTTATTGTAAATGGGACACCAGTTAAGCACATGTTTAGATGCCTTGGTACCAAGTGTAAAAGCTGTTGGATAAGCTGTGGCCATTTTTTTCCCGGCCATTAAGAATGCCCGTGTTGTCCCTCTTTATGCCGCGGAACCCTGTGAGCACGCTTCACAGAAGACCCACCAGATGGCGTACGAAACAACATACTGTATCTACAGGCCAGACCACATTATTAACTGCACATCATGTGATTGTGAGCAAACATCCATAATAAAATAGAAATAAAATACGATTAGACACAAATATTTGATATGGTAATACTGATATAGAATCTATTTACACACAAGTGCATGAGATTATTATTTGATGTGATTTGTAAACAATGTATTGCACTAGTGCTGCATGCTATTCAGGAGACCATGTGTACAGTAGGCTACACAACTATGAATTTATTTTTTATATTTAACCTTATTCAGTTGGTAAATTTATTTGAAAGAAATGTGCCTACCAGTTCATTATTTCTTTTCTAAATTAAAGATGAGAAATCCAACAAAGAATGAAATGTAGTTCGCCTAAAAATATCAGCATCCAATGCACTGTAAAATGATGCTCATAGTAATGAAATGAGATGTCCAAAATTGTGCTTTAAAATGATTTTCATAATAAAAATTTGGTTTATTGTATGAGGAAGTCTGGTGTGTGAGGGTCCACGCCATGTGAGGGACATGTACTCATGTTCTTATCTGTACACAGTGTGCCGTATTAATAATATGTTTACTGAGTTGGGTCTTTTGAAAAGGCTGTCTTATAACCACACGTTTTAGAATGTCCCTAAGAAAGTCAGTAGATCCTTGTTGGTCTACATAATTCATCCAGTTGGGTTTTTTTTTCACAAACAATAATAACCAGCATGTGATGACTTACAGTTGTACTGAGAATTTTACCTCCTCCTCTATCTGAACCAATATCTCACATCAGAACTGCATGACTCTCTGGTTTGTTCTGTTCCTGCACTATGAACAGAATCAGTTTTGCTCTCATGCTGTAGTGGACCTTATTATTGTTCTCATTGTCATTATGCTGGAAGCTCAAAAAAAAATCTGCTGAACCAAATAGAAACTATAAGGGCGCGCGCACACACACACTTTCATTTTCCAGATTCGATTAACCTTTTTTATCACACACACACACACACACACACACACACACACACACACATTATATATATATATTATAAAGTTTCTACTCAATTCAGTAAAATAATGTTGCTAAATTATTTAATCAGTAAAAACTCTTAGGTTAAGCAAAAAGCTACAAGTTCAGTTCATATTTCCACATGTGGGAGAAAATATCTTCATACTCACAGTTAATGATGTTTCTGCGAAGGTTTCCGGAGGTTTTTTTTAACAGATAGAAACTGCTTTCAGTAAAAACAAGAGGCTTGAATCTGGCAGTTCCAGATGTTTAAACTCTTAAATGCCCGGGGAAAGAGAGGGTCTCGTGCATCAGTAATGTGTTTAGAATGGTGGTGAGAGCGGTCAAAGTAGATGTAAAGACGCTTCAGAATAATTTCCCTATTATATAAAAATGCATAAATAAATATCTTTTTTGTGTCATGTGATCTACACACACACTACCCACACTACCTTTGCGATAGGAGGTATTCGGCACCTCTGTATCTACTGTCTGAAACTGAAAGTAAATAAACAGTGTGTAAAGCTCAGATCTAAAACAGACGCAATGAAGAGTCACGTGATCAGTGTCATAACCGTCTCTTTTGTGCTTTGTGTATTTTAAGTCTACTGTTTAATATTTCCTGTAGAATTTACAGCAAAAATACTGTATTAATTTTTACAGTACCAGTTTATCTGGCTGTAAATATATTTATAGTAAAGTATATTTTTACTGTGAAACATACAATATTTGACTCCTTTTTCCAGTAATATATTTTAATACCATAAAAATGTTTATTTATTGCCCATTTGTCTATTTACTGTAAATTACTGTACAAACCCGATTCAGTTGGGACACTGAACAAATTGTGAATAAAAAAGGAATGCAATAATTTACAAATCTCATAAACTTATATTTTATTCACAATAGAATATAGAAACATATTAAATGTTGAAAGTGAGACATTTTGAAATGTCATGTCAAATATTGGTTCATTTTGCATTTCATGAGAGCTACACATTCCAAAAAGTTGGGACAGGTAGCAATAAGAGGCGGGAAAAGTTAAATGTACATATAAGGAACAGCTGGAGGACCAATTTGCAACTTATTAGATCATTTGGTTAAGATTAAGAGAATCTGGAACAATCTCTGTGTGTAAGGGTGAAGGCCGGAAAACCATACTGGATGCTTGTGATCTTCGGGCCCTTAGACGCCACTGCATCACATACAGGAATGCTGCTGTAATGGAAATCACAACATGGGCTCAGGAATACTTTTAGAAAACATTGTTGGTGAACACAATCCACCGTGCCATTCGCCGTCGCCGGCTAAAACTCTATAGGTCAAAACAGAAGCCGTATCTAAACATGATCCAGAAGCTCAGGCGTTTTCTCTGGGCCAGGGCTCATTTAAAATGCACTGTGGCAAAGTGGAAAACTGTTCTGTGGTCAGACGAATCAAAATTTGAAGTTCTTTTTGGAAAACTGGGACGCCATGTCATCCGGACTAAAGAGGATAAGGACAACCCAAGTTGTTCTCAGCGCTCAGTTCAGAAGCCTGCATCTCTGATGGTATGGGGTTGCATGAGTGCATGTGGCATGGGCAGCTTACACATCTGGAAAGGCATCATCAATGCTAAAAGGTAGATCCAAGTTCTAGAACAACATATGCTCCTATCCAGATGTCGTCTCTTTCAGGGAGGACCAGACCACATACTGCATCAATTACAACATCATGGCTGTGTAGAAGAAGAATCCGGGTACTAAAATGTCCAGCCTGCAGTCCAGATCTTTCACCCAGAGAAAACATTTGCCGCATCATAAAGCGGAAAATGCGACAAAGAAAACCTGAGACAGTTGAGCAACTAGAAGCCTGTATTAGACAAGAATGGGACAACAGTCCTATTCCTACACTTGAGCAGCTTGTCTCCTCAGTCCCCAGACGTGTACAGACTGATATAAAAAGAAGAGAGGACGCCACACAGTGGTAAACATGGCCTTGTCCCCACTTTTTTCAGATGTGTTGATGCCATGAAATTTAAAATCAACTTATTTTTCCCTTAAAATTATACATTTTCTCAGTTTAAACACTTGATATGTCGTCTATGTTGTATTCTGAATAAAATATTACATTTTTTAAATTCCACATGATTGCATTCTGTTTTTATTCACAATTTGTACAGTGTCCCCACTTTTTAGGAATCAGGTTTATAAATATAATATTTATATGCTGTACATATTCTTGCATATTGCATATGAAAGTCAGTAGGAGACAGAGTACATGTGTGTGAATGAGAGGGAGGGCAGTGGAGGGGTGCGGTTGCAGGGAGAAGAGGTGTAGAAGGTGGAGGAGTTCAGGTACATGGGGTCAACAGTGCAAAGTAATGGAGAGTGTGTTAGAGAAGTAAAGAAATATACTTACATATTTATCTGCACTTGTCAATTTGCACAATTGCTACTTCTGGTAGATACTAAACTGCATTTGCCTGTCTGTCTGTCTGTCTGTCTGTCTGTCTGTCTGTCTGTCTGTCTGTCTGTCTGTCTGTCTGTCCAGACCCTTTTCTTCCCTGTGGACCTGCCTGATCTACAGTATTTTTATTGGAATGAAATTGATGCCATTTGTTTGTCATCATGTATTTGTACTCCAGGTTTTGCAAAGTGTTTAATATTTACTTATTTTCAGCTCAGTTATTCATAACTACTCTGCATTTTTTCTTCTTTAAGTCAAGTTAACAGGTCATGTGATTTCAGAGAAATCTAGGGTTTTTGTTTAAACCATAGCAATGCAGCAGATCGTTACTTACAGAAGGATTTCACAACAAACAGACAGCTGAAATCTGAAATAAATCATTTGTACTATGAACCTTAATGCGTCTGTTTATGTTGTATGTGAAGTACATTATGTACATTATATCTGTGTTTAAAGAAGTTATGCAGATCAAACACTGATTTGTTTTCAGTTTAGTTCATGGTTTATTGTTTACTTCTACTCTTAAATAAGCATTAAATAATGCACATATTAAGCATTACTGGCATTAATTAGTGTTATGCACCAGGAGTTCTTAAAGTGGGTCTGCGGGTCCCTGGGGGTCCATTACCTGTATCCAGGTGGTCCAAGAAATAATTTGAGCCTTATGATTTCTGCAATGTGGAAAAATGTGAACAGAATCCAGTTGTAAATGTTATTTTAAAATGTAAAATTTCACAAAATTTGACACAGATTGGATCAAATGGTGACATGGACTTGTGTCTAGCCAACAGAACATGTAGTAATCTATGTGTTCTGCATGTCTCAGTGTGCAACACATTTTGCATTCTTTAATTCTGTCTAATTTTACTCACATTTTGGGTATTTTTAGATGTTGCCATAGTAACTCAACAGTAATGCAGATTTGGCTTTGTTTGAGGAGCTGAATTTACATAATTTACAAAAAAGTATTTATTCAGCCATCAATTGTGCAAGTTCTCGCAGTTAAAAAGATGAGCGAGGCCAGTAATTTTCATCATCGATACACTTCAACTCTAAGAGAAAAAATGAGAATAAAAATCCAGAAAATCACACTGTCTGATTTTTAAAGAATTTATTTGCAAATTATGGTGAAAAATAAGTATTTGGTCAATAACAAAAGTTCATCTCAATACTTTGTTATATTCCGTTTGTTGACAATGACGGAGATCAAACGTTTTCCACGAGTCTCCACAAGGTTTCTACACACTGTTGCTGGTAGTTTGGTCCATTCCTCCATGCAGATCTCCTCTAGAGCAGTGATGTTTTGGGGCTGTCGCTGGGCAACACGGATTTTCAACTCCCTCCAAAGATTTTCTATGGGGTTGAGATCTGGAGACTGGCTAGGCCACTTCAGGACCTTGAAATGCTTCTCATGAAGCCACTCCTTGGTTGCACGGGCGGTGTGTTTGGGATCATTGTGATGCTAAAAGACCCAGCCACGTTTCATCTTCAATGCCCTTGCTGATGGAAGGAGGTTTTCACTCAAAATCTCATGATTCATGGCCCCATTTATTCTTTCCTTTAAATGGATCAGTCGTCCTGGTCCCTTTGCAGAAAAACAGCCCCAAATCATGATGTTTCCACCCCCATGCTTCATAGTAGGTCTGGTGTTCTTTAAATGCAACTCTTTCTCCTCCAAACACAACAAGTTGAGTTTTTACCAAAAAGTTCTATTTTGGTTTCATCTGACCACATGACATTCTCCCAATCCTCTTCTGAATCATCCAAATGCTCTCTAGCAAACTTCAGATGGGCCCGGACATGTACTGGCTTAAGCAGGGGGACACGTCTGGCACTGCAGGATTTGAGTCCCCGGCGGCATAGTGTGTTACTGATGGTAGCCTTTGTTACTTTGGTCCCAGCTCTCTGCAGGTCATTCACCAGGTCCCCCCATGTGGTTTTGGGATTTTTGCTCACCGTTCTTGTGATCATTTTGACCCCACATGGTGAGATCTTGGGAGCCCCAGATCGAGGGAGATTATCAGTGGTCTTGTATGTCTTCCATTTTCTAATAATTGCTTCCACAGTTGATTTCTTCACACCAAGCTGCTTACCTACTGCAGATTCAGTCTTCTCAGCCTGGTGCAGGTCTACAATTGTGTTTCTGGTGCCCTTTGACGGTTCTTTGGTCTTGGCCATAGTGGAGTTTGGGGTCGGACTGTTTGAGGTTGTGGACAGGTGTCTTTTATACTTAAAACGAGTTCAAACAGGTGCCATTAATACAGAGGTAATAAGTGGAGGATAGATGAGCTTCTTTGATGATTTGTGAGCAGATTTGATTGTGATCTGTAAGAGAGAGAAGTGTTCCATTGTTACTCCTTATTAGATTTGAGCTTTTACACTAAAGGTGAGTGTTTGTTTTATAATAGAACTGTTTTATTAAAGTGACTATTTTACTGCTGTTCCCAAACACCTCATGGAAAAAAATTCTAGTATTGTGAATTTTTATGCATGTATTAACTTTTATTTGATTTTATTTGATTGATACTGTTTATAAACATGATCAGATATTATTTAGTTATTTTAACATGTACAGTGTGTAGCTTCTTATTTATTAAACTATGTTGGAAGACATATCCTGAGGAAGTGGACAGAGATGTGTTTCTGCGCTTCAGAGACGTGCACATTATAATTTTTTGATAATGTCATATATGAATTTGATTTGAATTTATAGTGCTAAAACTGAATTTATATACTGTAAATACAGAAGTGAACCAGAACTGTATTTCAGTTTCACACCAGAATCCAGGAGATCAGGTCCTCCCTCTACTGGTGGTGGTGTGGAGTAAAGTCCTGATCTGCTCTTACTCTAAAGTTCAGTTACAAAACAGATATCACACACATGTGTACAGTTCTGTAAAAAGGGCAATAACACATCAAAAACTGTTTATGTTTTACAGTGTTTCTCAGTTGCTTTGCAGTGTTTCTCAGATCAGAGATGAAATTTCTCAAAACTACTTGTTCAACCTGCACATCATTTAATCACTTGTGCTCATCAGAAGAACATTTCTTGTTGCTTTGATCAGATTGTGAATGTTTTTCTACATGAATGTAACTGATTGTGTAAAAGTGTCTGATGTTTCCTACATCATCAGTTCTTTATGTTCATGTTGATCAGAAGATATTCTACTGGTTTCACCTGAATAGTTTTAACCCCAAAAACAACATTGTGCAGATGAATGTTGAAGGTCACTAATGAAGGCGAGTGAACGACATCAGATCAACCAATCATCAACCAGTTCTCTAAAACAGGTCAAAGGTGAATCTGGTGAAGCTTCAGTTGGAGACTGAATACAGACGGAGTAAAACTCAGAATTCTACATTCTGAAAACAGATAAAATAAGAAACAAATGAACTCCAGTACAGTAGAGTAAAAGTGTGAATCCTGTTCAGTCTCATACAATCAACATAAATCACATATTCAGTCAAAAACAAACTATCAAAAGACAATCAAAAGACAAGCTTTCAGAAGTAAATGATAGCATTTCCTAATTTTGATAGCAAATAGCTGTGCTAATTGGTCGACTGTTTCACCATGGTATTATATTATCACGGAAACGTTTCTGAGTTAAAGTTAACTTTACAGTATTCTGAAACACTCCAAACCATTAACAACGGTGTTAAATATTGATACGTACCTAGATATGCACGCACAACAATGCCACACAATGTAAAACAGACTTTTGAGAGAATAATGTAATTAAAGTGATTCTTTGTAACTATTTTGAGAGATGAACTGAGGATTTTGAGAAAAGTTCAGGCTTTTGCAAGAAATCCAGTGTGTTGTGCTGTTTGTACATGTCATTTTAAGAAATACATTTCACTGGTTTGTAAATATTAAGGATCCAAATGCTCAAAAGCAACTGAGAAAAACTGTAAGAACTGAATGAGAAAGAAAGAGAATAAAATGTGAGTATAGCCTGGTTCTACTCTGAAAAGCAGTAAAAACACATTTCCAAATGTCACCAAATGTCTTCTTCTTAGCTGCAGAACATCTGAATCTTCAGCAGAGCAGAGCCCCAATAAAATAGTTTAAAAAAGTCTTCATAAAGAACACGGGTGAAGAAAAACTTCATCTCAGAGCATCTGAAGTAAATCCAAAATATCAGTATGTAATCTTTAGGATTTATTTATTTTTCATTTAAAATCTTTTTTCTTCGTTTTGTTTAAAAGCTACTTGCAACTGAAGAAGGATCTAAAACTGTCATTTAAAGTGAAGTCTGTTTTTTCTGTATTGTGAGCAGAAAGCTAGTCTGTGGACAATAATCAATACATTTAGCAACAGGCTAGCTAATGTTAGTGATAATGATAGAACATAGGTGTGGTGACTTGCTGCTGTGACGGGCAGAACACACGTTTATTTAAAAATTAAATATTAAAACAGCTGTATCCTGTCTGATCTTCCTGCCATTTGCTTTGGGCTCTCTGCATACCCCACGCTGCCCCTGCGTCATCCTACCGCACCCTGCTGGCACTTGTTTTTGTAGTATTGTGCAGGTGGCCACATATTATGGTCATTGTTATAGCTTTAACAAGGTCCTGTGCCTATATAATAACTAAACCATTCATTCATTCATTCATTCATTCATTCATTTTCTCCCGCTTATCCGTAATTCGGGTCGCGGGGGCAGCAGTCTAAGCCTTCGACTGCTCCCCAATCCTCACAGCACCGTCCCTTACGGTCCCTCCTGCAGGTGGTGAACCCACGGGAAGGCGGCCCCACGTCACTCCGACGTCACGGACCTTGATATTTCCCTCGTAAGGGACCCCCGGAGCATAGAGGGTTAAGGGCCTTGCTCAAGGGCCCAAGAGTGGCAGCTCGGCGATACCGGGGCTTGAACCCCAGACCTTCCGATCGGCAACCCAGCGCCTTAACCGCTGGAGCCACCACTCCCCCGCTAAATATATAATAACTAAACCAATACACTTTAAACATATTTCAGTGTAAGCAGAACACATCCCTCTGTAAATGGAAATGAAACTAGAGAAGTTTTGTTTATTTTTTACTTGTTCTATGGGGAATTCCATGTTGTGAACACGCCTTGAAAGCAGCATTACTATGTAATTTATCATCCTAGCCCTGTCACTGCCCCATTGTCTTGTCCTTTGTATCATACTGATGGTCTCTATCTGTTTCTGTGTACTCCTGATTACTTTGTCTATTTAAACCCTTGTGTTTTGTATTTCTAGACATCATGTTTCATCATTTCCATTCTAATTATGATTTTCTCTGAACAGCATATTGACATCAGATCTGTGGAAATGGAGGAACAAACCATCCTACTGCTGGGGAAGACTGGTGTTGGGAAGAGTGCAACAGGAAACACCATCTTGAGGATGAACAGATTTCAGTCACGTCGATCCGTAGATTCTGTAACAAAGAAGTGTGCAGTTGAGGAGGCAGTAATTCATGGAAAGCGTGTACGTGTAGTTGATACACCAGGATTCTTTGATACAGAAATGTCAGATGAGGAATTAGCCAAAGAGCTAGCCAGGAGTTAGGAAGCTAGGAAGTAGTTGTTGGTCTTGTAGTTGGAACAGTAGATTGTGGTACCAGGTGATGTGCACCTGAGGGTTTTTCAAAAGTGAGACGAGCACTTCTGGGCAAAGAGCTTGCTCAATTTTAGTTAGTGTCATTTAAAAAAAGAAAATTCTGAAAAGAAAAAATCAGCATTACATTACACTTAACAATCATGTTTAGACATATACCAGCTTTGATTAAATCACGTACTTAACATAATGCCATAATAGTAACTACATTTTAGCTGCTTAAAACAAGATACTATTTTTTGATAACACATTTTTCCTGTGTTCTGCTTTAGCCAGTCAAAATGTTTCAATAATAAGGCAAGTTACTTGAATGATTTGGAAAATGATAATTAATTAATGAACATTAATGACATTTAGTGGGAATATTAATCTTTGTGTTTAAAACATCCCAATCATATTTTTCATAGTAATCAACAGTAAAAAAATATCCCTTTGAACATTTTAGTCTGAAATAGTTTGAGGTCAGTTAGATCTGAAAAGGTTGAGGCTACAGAGGTGACATCCAGTCAGTGTTTCCAGTGTTCGAGGGTTATACTGTTCACTTACAGAAAGATTCGATTTTCTGTGATTTAATATTAAACACTAGGTTAATTAACTTTAAAACAATCCAGTAAATATGGCATGTTTAAAGAAGCAAATCAACTATAAGTGTTTGTGATTCAGATTTTGTTTTATAATTGCTATTTCTTTGAACATTTTCCTAATAAAATTATATTGGCTGTGCATTTGTTTCCGCACCACACCATCTATATAATTTAGTTATAATTTAAACATTTAATTTTTTTTTAGAAACAAGAATCAGTCTACAGTCTAATAAAAATAAATCCCTCTAACATAAAGGTACAAAACTCTCTTTCGGCTTCTCCCAATAGGGGTCTGCACACTCTCCTCACTAGTCAACACATTTCCATCTCCATTCTTTATTGCTCTAACTTGCAGCACATCCTTCCCAGCTCGGTCCCTCTGCTTGGACAATCGCTACAAATCCTTTTTTACTTCCTCAGTGTCCAACTTCTCCTACAGCTCCTCAAATGCCTTTTCCTTGGCTTTCACCACATCCTTCTTTACCTGCTGCCGCATTTCCTTGTTCTCCTACTTTTCAGATTGTATGTTTTGTGTCCGTGAAGCAACTCGTAAAAGAGAAAAAAAAAAATTACCAAACTGCTGTTTCATGTCTCATTTATTTATTTTTTATCTCATTATGTTTCACATTTTTTGTTCTCATTTATGTCCTCATATCGTTGTCTGCTAATCACCCGACCATAGTCTGTTTCATAGTTCTGAGTTTTGCCCAACAATTTAGATTTCTTGCCTGTTTATATTAAATAAATAATCAAGAATCTCCCAGAGTTATCAACAGCAAATGGATCACCTTCAGACCCTACTGAGCTCAACTGGACCAGTATATGTATAGAATTAATGTTCTACTACAGTCTAGATAAAGTAGCTCCCCTTAAAAATAGAGAGAATATAATTAGCACTGTGGAGTAATAATCATACGCACACTTTAAAACAGGCCACTTGGAAATGAGAACCTAAATGTCATCAAACTAAATGTATAATATTTCACACAGCATGGAAGTAGAGCCTCCTGAGTTACAGAAGAGCTCTTAGTGAGGCTGGATCAACAGTGAGAGGATTCAGTGGGTTCCTGTTTCTGTACTCTGTTTTTTCTTTTCTTGTGATTCCCTATTTTCTCCACCAGATATCGCCATTTTGTCCTGGTGTTCCTCATTAGTTCCTATTGTTCCACCTGAGTCCAATCATCCCTGTGTGTCTTTAAGTTTCCCCTTGTGTCAGTTCTATCCTTCAATTATTGATGTTATGTTTTTGATGGTGTCTGTTTCTCCTGATGTTTTCCTGCAGCTTCAGCACTATTCAGAGTTGATGTGTGTAAGTTCTTATTTTGGAGTTTGTTTTTTGCTTTGGTCTGCTTTTTTGCTTTTTTTTTTTTCCTGGGGAAACATTTTTCTTTTCCAACCTTTCTGAGTCTGTCTCTATACTTGTGTTCACACGCCTCGTTGTGGCAGACTGTTGGAGATGAAGGAGATGGATCTGGGTTTTTGTCACCTGACTGTTGTGATCATCTGAAGATATTTTACTGTTTTTAGATAAATAAAAATATAAATGAGGGACGGTGTAATTTGTTTTACTCATGAATGTGTATTCAGTCAGCTCTCGAGTCTGCAGAATGTTGGAGGATAGAGATGTAATTGAGGATAAAAATGTGGCCCACTTCACTTAACAGCACTCGCTTAAGGTCCCCGAAAAATTGCATACCCCGGTCAGAGCGAGGATCTGCTGAACAGGTTATAATGCAAAAACTCAAAAACTCAAACCCCAGCAAAAACAGAACTGCTGGTTATCCCAGGTGATTCATCTCCAGGTCAGGATCTCCAAATAACACTTCATGACTCTCTGCTCTCCCCTTCAGCCACTGCTCGTAACCTTGGGGTAACTATGGACAATGAACTGTCCTTCTTCCCACATGTTGCTAATGTGGCTCGCTTCTGTCAATTTCTTCTCTATAACATCCGAAGGATTCGACCATTTCTGTCCACACAGGCTGCCCAGGTGCTTGTTCAGTCTTTTGTCATTTCAAGACTTGACTACTGCAGCTCTCTGCTGGCAGGTCTTCCCCTGAACGCTATTCATCCACTGCAAATGATTCCAAAACGCAGCTGCACATGTGTTCAATCTGCCCAAGTTCTTCCACACCACCCCACTGCTGTGCTCCCTTCACTGGCTTCCAGTAGCTGCACGTATCAGATTCAAAACACTGATGATGCCTACAAGACCAAAAATGGACCTGCACCTTCTTACCTCAGTGACCTCATCACATCTCGCACTGCACCACGCTGTCTGAGATCCTCCAGCACTGCTCCACTGGTACCATCTTCTCTCAGAATGAGAGGTAAGTACACTTCAAGGCTCTTCTCTGTTCTGGCACCGAGGTGGTGGAATGAACTAGATGTCCGTACAGCAGAGTCCCTGACTATCTTCAAGCGACAACTGAAGACCTTCATCTTCCTGAAATACTTAAATTAGCACTTTCCAAGTTTGTAGAATTCAAGAGTTATATTTATATTAAGTTTGTAATCTTGTGTACAGTGTAGATTTATTCATTACCAGAGACTCAAAACACTTTTGCACATCGCTCTGGATAAGGGCGTCTGCTAAATGCTGTAAATGTAAATGTAAATGGAGGAGCAGGAAACTGTATCTGTAGATCCAGACTGACCTTCTGAAAGCTGCTTTGAGACAATGTCTGTTGTGAAAAGCGCTATAGAAATAAACTTGACTTGACCTTCTCAGAATGCTGCCACCACACAATGAAAAATGCAAAAAGAATGAATAAATGAAACATCAAAGAATTTTCACTGAAACTATTACAGTTATAATATTTACCACATAAATATAAAAAGTTGGCAGAAATTAAAACATTATTTCTTGTAAACTTTCTAAAGTCTTTATTCCAGAATGTGATTATGGTTACAGTAGAAGATCGTTTTTTACTATTGGACTAATCTATTTATTATTGTTAAAGTATAGTTATAAA